>NW_011495032.1:6247447-6258386 GCF_000754665.1 Bison bison bison
TCTGTTAGAGTAGGTGGCTTTTGGAACCTTTCCTGTGAGTTCCGCGCCTGGCAATGACCATGACCCCTCCTTCCTGGAGGCCCACCTCCCAGCTACACCTCCTTCCATACCCACCCCTCACCCCACACTGCAGGCTGCAGGCCCCAGGGGAAAGGGCTGAGCTTCAGGCTCCCATCCAGGGAAACCAGGATGACAGAATCCCCAGGCTCAGGGACTGTCCTCTAGGTGGGCCTTTAAGGTGGGAGGGTTTTGCTTGGAGGGGTTGATGGAGCAGTGACTGAGCCCTGGACACTGGGTCCAGGTGACCCAAGTTTGGATCCAGGCTCCGCCTCTGGCTGGCTTATGCCCTCGAGGCAGGAGCTGAGGCACATGCCAGATGGGTAGAACGACAGAGGAGGTGCTTTCCTGATGGGTGAGAGGTCTCTGGTGCTGCCCCTCCCAGGGTACCACAAGGTGTCTCAGCCCAGAAGGCCAGGTCTAGGCCTGGGTCTCAGCGGCCGAGTCAGCCCCATCCTGGTGACCTTGGTGTTCCTCTGTCCTCTAACCTACCCCTCAGTGCTGCAACCCACCACCACTCAATCACCTAGTGGGGATGTCCTTCCTTCCTCCCCTGCCTCCAGAACCTCTGCCCACCTGCCCTTCTCCCTTCCCCTGCTTTACTAACTTAAAACATAAGCCAGCACCAAGAAATGGTCTACTGGAGAGACTCATCCCACAGGTGGAGGTCCTGCTCAGTCCAGAATGAGCAGTCAACGTGGGTTCCACTCTCACAACCCCTGGTCTGGGGCTGCCTCCGGCATCTTGGGATTGACCTTGACAGCCAGTAAGCTCTTGCTGGGTGCCTGGCACCTACAGTGGGCTTGCGCTGCATGTGGCCTGGCTCTTGTGACCACACAGCAGCCTGAGCATGGAAGATTGTCATTGGTTTCACTTCCCAGCTAGGGAAATCGAGGCACAATGGTGTAAGCACCTTGTCTTAGATCACAGATGGGTAGAGCCTGGATTGGAACCCAAGTCTTCTGGCCCCACAGTCCAAGCTTTGAAGGAAGCTGCAGCAGCAGATGCATCCTTGAGCCTCCTTGAGCCTCAGTTCCTTCATCTGTAAGATGGGGGCATGATTTGATGATGTCCCAATTATAAAAGGTCTGGCATGGTGCCTGGGATGTGTGTTCCTTTCTCTTTCTGGTGTCTTTACTGCATGTTACCTGCGCAGGGGGCTTCCCAGGTGATGCTAGTGGTAAAGAACCTGCCTGCCAATGCAGGAGACATAAGAGATGTGGGTTCTATCCCTGGGTTGAGAAGATCCCCTGGAGAAGGACATGGCAACCCATTTCAGTACTCTTGCCTGGAGGGTTCCATGGACAGAGGAGCTTGGCAGGCTACAGTCCATAGGGTGGCAAAGAGTCGGACATGACTAAAGCAGCTTAGCACACACCTACACAGGACCCTACAAAGTCTGGCTCACTGGTTGGGCCATAGGTGTGAGGGGCAAGCAGACCCCACAGGATGCTCCACCTGCTCCCTGCCACCCTTCCCCCTCTCAGGAGAGTCTGGCAGCTCCACCCCTGTCCACACCCTCAGCAGTGCCTCCTGAGTATGTGGGGTGGATGTGCTGCTCTACAGATCTCCTCCCACCCCACCCTCCCATCCCCATCCTGCCCATGTGGTCCATGACCCTCTGCACCTGCATCCCTGCCCAGCCCAGTCCCTGGCCCCAGGAGTGGAGAACCCCTTGCATGAGCCCAGCCTTGGTGTTTGGCTCCAGTTGCTTTGAGAGTGGATGGGAAGAACCAAGTGCAGGGTGGGGGGCAGGGAGAGATGGGGGGGCACGAGTCCTTCGCTCACTCTTCCCAAACCTCACTTCATACCCCTCCATCTGCCTCCTCTCCTGCTGCAAGTAGGGAAGGGTCCCTCCTCTCCCAGTCAACCCCTCCTCTTGGATGCCAGTCCCCAGCTCCTCCTGCCTTTCAGGGAGCTTCACGCTTACATGGTCCCTCTCTTCTGGTCTATCCATCCCAGGACGTGATCTAGAAACCTCTAATCAGGACACTCCCCTCCTCTGTGCCACATCAAGGCCAAACTTTTCCAAATGGACCCACGTCCTCTCAAACCTGACTTTTGACCCCAGTTCCCCCACCACCTCCATTAAGTCAGATGTCCCGCTGCAAAGACTGCCAGGTCCAGTGGCTTCTTCTTTGTCCTCATCTTGCTACGTGTCACTCCTCTGTGGCTCCTGTTTCCTTTTTCTAGCCTCCTCCAGGCAGGGTGGGCCCTGACCCTAGCCTTGGCTTATAGGCACGGGGAGGTGAGCCCCCCAGGCTCAGCAGCCCACAGCCTAGCCTCCCACAACCCCACAACCCCTCCTTGCTGTCTCCCAGGCACCAAAACGCAACGGGAACCGCACAGATTTCTCCTTTGCCCCTCGACCCAGTCTTCCCTATCAATATTCCCCATCCCCTGCCTCCGCCGTAGCTTGTGCCAAGAACCTGTGCCTCCCCTTGGCTCCCTTTGCCACCTGCCCCACACTTGGCCCACCAGCCAGGTCCATGGTTTCTGCCTCCAACCCCTGTCATGTCTGTGCTTGTCTGCTTCCCCCGGCTCCAGCTGGCACCTTGTTACAGGCCACTGTCCTCGGTCCCCAGGGCCCCCTCACTGGGCTCCCTCGTTTCCTGGTCCCCTCCAGCCAGTGCTCCTGCCTGTGAATAGAGGGAAGCTGTAAACTGATGATTGAATCACAGCACTCAGCCTTCAGAGGCTCCCATCCAACCAGATGCTGCCCTCTAGTCCCCATCTGGTCACCCCAGGTGGCCGATGCCACACGTTCACTTCCTTCTGGTCCCAGGACCTTGGTGCCTGCCACTCCATGCTCTCCACAGGGCACCTGGGGTTCTCCTGGCTGGCCTCACCTCACTTTTATTCTCTCATGTCTTAGAGTGGGGGTCCTCAAACTCTGGGATCTAATGCCTGATGATCTGGTGTAATAATAATAGAAATAAAGTGCACAGTAAATTTAATGTGCTTGAATCATCCCGAAACCATCCCCCCTACCCGCCCCGGTCCGTGGAAAAACTGTCTTCCATGAAACCAGTCCCTGGTGCTGAACAGATTGGGGATCGTTGGCTTACAGGGTCAGCTTCACCCTATTTATAGGCAAGACAGTGGAGTCCCCGTGGCCAGACAGAGCCTGTTCTTGGTCCCCATGGGGCTCCAGAGTCTGGGACAGCCAGGGGTCATTCCACCTGGCAAAGCCAGAGGGCTCTGTATTGCGCTGGGTGGTTTCCTTCAGCCTCTTTTCCTCATGGTCTCACTCTGCAGGGAAAATGTCAGGACCACCCTTCTTTGCTTTGGTTTGCCTCTGACCCTGCTGTCTCTGGCTGGGGACTCTTGTCCACTTACTCAAGCTCTCTGAGCCTCAGTTTCCTTGTCTGTAGGACGGGCTCATAACTACTCACATGCAGGACTGTAAGGGTTAAGCAAGTCAGTTTTGTAAAATGCCTGACTTATGGTAGGCAGCAATAAATGATCATTTTCATTATGACTGTGGAGCCGTACGTCTGAGGAAACCAAGGCTCAGAGAGCTTAAGTGACTTGCCCCAGGTCATATAGCTGCCCTCAGTTGTAGACTCCAGATTAGAATCTGGAAAGCAACAGAAATGTGAGCAGATTTTCCAGCTGGGGGAGAGCATGGAGAAAGCAGCCTGAAGTGGGCAGAGGTGAGGGGGAAGATGGGCTGCAGGTGGGGGTTTGGAGAGCCTGCATGGGCTAAAGGGAAGGGACAGATGGAGGGTGTGGGAGTGGGGGAGAAGCCTGGCCTCTGCACCCCCTGAGGGTCAGGTAACTCTGACTGCTTGGCTTTCGGCACCGCCAGCCCCAACTGCATGTTCTAGGGCTCTGCTGTTCCCTCCCCGCTCTCCTGCTCCCCGCATTAAGCTGGGAAGTGCTGGGCTGCACCTCAGGGTCCCAGGCTGCCTTCTGGCCCAGGCCCAGGGAATAAGGCCCAGGGCTGTGCACTGGCCTCCAGGCCTCCCATTTCTCAGCCTTTCTGGTGTGTGTCCTGCCATGGGCTGTATGCAGCTACATCCCCACCAAGGGACCCCAAGAGCCATCCATGTCTCAGGCAGTCCCCAAGTTCCCCACCAAGCTTGTCCCAGGGGTGACTTCTGCCCTAGGAAGACCTGTAGTTTATTGAGCTTTGCCCAGGAGCTGGTTTGTAAACAGCATGGCCAGGCAGGGCTGGTGGCTGCCCTGCCCCATCCAGACACAACACTGAATCCTCAAAGCACATGGGCACAATGATGATGGGGTGTGTACACCAGGAGGAAGGCCAGGATTTCAGAGCAGAGGCCAGGCCCAGGATTCCCGCTGACTTGGCTGCCCTGGGCACAGGGCAGCAAGGAGCTAGGGAGGGCAGGTACCCTCAGGTCTCCACCAGTGGAGCCATCCTCTGCATGGATGTGTCCAGCCTTGAGCCGGAGCCTCCCTGAGAAGCCACTAGGGATGCACACAGACACTTCGACATCAAGGCTGGCAGAAGAAGGTACCCAAGGAGACATCTGTGGGAAGAACCTGTTGCCGGATATGTTCGTATTTGCTACAGATGCTCACTGCGGGAAGCAGCCATTCATTCATTCCAGGAACTTTTACTGAGCACTGACTATATACCAGTGCATGCCCAGCACTAGTGTTTCAGAAATTAAAAGTTGGAAGGAAAAAAGCTCATTTCTTGATCTTCCTGCTCTGCACAGAACACGAGCCTTTATTACTGCTCCTCACCAGCCCCGATGTCCTCACCCCTGTGCCTTGGCTCTGACTTTTCAGCCCGGAGGCCTTACCTCTGGGCAGCTTCCTTACTGCCCTGCACTGAGGATTAAGTGTCTTATTCCACATCCAGTCCCAAGGCCGGGGCCAGTCACAGGGAAGACCACTCGGAAAAGATGAGCTGATAAGGAAACAGGTTCAGAGAGGTTGTGTAAGTTGCCCAGGGAAACTGACAGGTAAGTGGCTGAGTTTGGGTTTATACCTGGCCTGGGAGATGCTGAAGCCCCAGCAAACCAGAGCCCCACCCAACTGACTCTCCATCTATTGCCCTGGCCTGTTTGGCCAAGCAGGCTGGCATGACTTTTGGGGGGCTATGCCCTGCAGCACCCCTGGGTTGACCCATCTCAGGACCCCGCAGGCTTCTCAGGGTACACTGACCCTAGCTGGGTGTGGGTCCCTCCTGTCTGGGTGCCAGGAGCACCCTCCAATGCTCACTCAGGGAGAGCCATTCCTTCTGCCTCCCCGTCGCACCCTGGTTTGCTCCTGTGGCTGGCAGCTGGGTTTAACGGTAATGTTTGTTTTGAACTTGACTGTGTTTGTTAGAGGAAAATGCTTCAAGGAGAAGGGCAGGTGAGGCAGCGAGGCAGGGAGAGGGGTAGCCCGCCCAGCCCCACCTGCTTGCTCAAAAGCCCCTGCAGGGCTCTCTCTGCCTGGTGAGTCCCCCACACCCCACCCCAGCCATGCACAGATCCTCGGCTGCAGGCACGGGAACAGGTGTCAGAAGCACCTGGCAAGTGAACAAACCCAGGAGACAGGGAAGACTATTGGGGTATCAGCCAATTTCACTCTTGACTTGCTGGGCAGTCATAGGGGTGAATCTCTGTCTCTCTAGCCCTCAGCTTTAAACGCTAAAACATGCGTCAAGCGCTTGTCATTGAGGTTGACCAACAGGCCCTTTTTGCCTAGGACGACCTCAGGTTTAGTCCTGAAAATGCTGCACGCCCCCCAACCCCAGCGCCCCCAGAGAAACTCCTCGTTCCTGGGCAAACCGGGACAGCCGAGGGCGTTACAAGTCTCCTGTGTGTTATCCCCTAGGGCCTCAGGGTGCCATCAGGTGAATGAGGTCATGACCTCACAGGTGTGGAAGGCAAGGTGGGCAGAACTTCAGTTTTAGAGGGCAAGACGTCCTGGTGCTGCTGCCCTAAGACAAAGTGCTTGACAAGCACAGACATCCATGCAGAAGCCAGGCCAGGTGCTGTGCTGGTCCAGTCCTGGGGCCACCTGCGGCAGAAGCAGGGATCCGGGAAGGAGAGCTGGCCCCCAGCCGGCTGTGGGGGTAGGCTCTGGGGATGTGCATCTAGCACCTAGGGCCTTGGGTCAGCAGGCCCTGAGAATGAGAGACAGCTTCCATTCTGGCTCTGGGAGGCGGGGGAGGGAGCGGGGGTGCTGATAAGGGCACTTGAATTGAGATCCGGAGGATGAGCAGGGAGCTGCCGGAAGCCCTATGGGGTTGGGACTATGCTGGTTGCTTCTTAGCTGTGTCCTCAGGTAAATCATTTGGCCTCTCTGAGCCTTGGGTGCTGTCCCTGGGCATGGCACACATCTCCCAGTTGACTGGAAGCTTCAGTGAGTCCTGGAGAAGCAGCTGGCTGAGGCAGGCTCTTCCTTGGAGGAGAAGCTACATTGAATTGTTGACTTGTGTGCCTGGCTTGGTAAGCGGGGTGGGAAAGATCTGGTTGGGACACTCCCAACCCAGGATTCTGCCCAAGTGACTTCCACCCCAGAAGAGCACCTGGCATCACTCCAGCCAACAACTGGGGCCTGGGGACAATTACATTCCAGAGAGATAACCCTCAACAATTAACACACAATTATTAGAGCACAGCAATTAGGGAATCGGATGGACTTAATTGTGTCCTCCTGCTTCGGGGCCCACAGGGAGCTCCCCAAAGCCATCCCCTCTGAGCCCTAGAGCCCATGTTTTATTACTCCTGCCAACGGGGCTGTGTGTGAATTTTTAAAATTTCAAGCTCTGCACAGTGCACTGTGATTCTCAAAATGTAGACCCCAGGTCAGCAGCATCACCTACACGGGGACTTACACAAAAGCAGATCCTTGTGCAGTGGGGGCAGGGAGCCGTCCAGGTGATGTTGATGCTTGTGTAGGTTTGAGAACCACGGGGCTCTAAGGCCTCAGACTTTCAAAGCTCCATTCAATCCCTGTTACCAGTAATAGTCATAGTAACAGCAGGAGTCCATGTGCAGAGTCTCCCATGTGCCACCTGGTTCTAAGCACCCTACACGAACTGTCTCATAACAGCTCATGAGACTGACGTGGTCATTACCCATTTCACAAATGACCACACTGGAATTTGGCAGGTCACACAGCTGGCAGAGTTTGACCCAGCCATTGGGTTCTGGGTTCACGGCTTGAACCCCCAGGCCACCCTGAGGCCAGAGTCATAGCTTGAGCCATCAGGACCTGGAGGTCACCATTCACCTCACATTTCAGCCAAGGGCAAATGACTTCACTGGCCTCAGTTTTCCCATTTGTAGAACGGGGACAAGAGCACCCCCTTCATGATAATGTTGTGAGGATTCCGTGGGGGTGACCAAGGACACAGCTGGTACTCGGGAGGTATACATGGAACCACGGACTCCTCTTGCTTGGAGCTTGCAGAGGAAGAAGTAACTAGTCCATGCCTCAGTTTACCCATTAGCACCAAGGGAAGGAAGCCCTCTAAACCAGGGGCTCTCTCCCCACAGGATGGGTGAAATGGGTGTTCTTGACCTGGTGATGCAGTGGGGTATGGTGGAGTGGGATGGTTCTGAGGCCAAGAGACTGGGCTTGTACGTGACTCTGCTAGTCACGCTGTGTAGCCCTTGGCAGGCCGCTAAACCTCTCTGGCCTCGGTGTCCACATCAGTCTAAAAGGGCTGAGCCTAGGTCTCCCAACAAGGCTTGAGAGCCAGCAGGCATGTGGACCAGTTAAACAGGCCTTCAAGCCTCACCTGTGTCACCTGCCCCCACCCCACCCCCACACTCCCCATCCAACAGCCAAGAATCTTCCAGGCATGAAACAACCTCTCGACTTCTGCCTCCTCAACCAAAAAATGAGCATTATCATTGGATCTGGAATGTAGGCGAGCCTTGTGCAACGCCAGCCTCTGTCTTGCCCTCGGCCTGAGGGGTCAGGAGGGCGGTCCCCTGGGACTTTCCAGGGCTGTCTCCGGAAATGGTGCTGGGTTCCCAGAGCCCTTCCAGGTCCTTCACCAGCCCTGACTGGAAGATGACAAGATAGCCTGTAGAGACGACTCTCACCTCAAAGACACAACAGAGGGCCCAGGAAGCCTGAGCTGAGGTGAGGCTTGAGGAAGCCACACTGACCTCACCATGTCTGCTGACCGATAAGGTGGCCGAGGCTCAGCAAGAATGTCTCTGCCTGCCCAGCGCTCCCCACAGAGCAGCTGGCCTTGGCGCGGGCAGTGGGAGGGATCCTCCGATAGGAACGTGGATCTGTGCCTCTCTTTTGGGGCCTTGGGGCGGGGCGGGGCTGGGTTCTCTCCACAGACCTGCGTTCAAGTCCAGGCTGCCACCTCCCAGTTGTGGACTGCATCAGCTCTCTGCCCGGGGACTTTTCATGTGTAAAGTGGGGATGGGCCTGGAGAACCGGGACTCATCCTCAGACTCTGACCCTGCCCTGAGCCGTCGGCCGTCCCACAGCCAGCTACTCTAGGGCACTGTTTTGAGGTGGCCAGCCCGTTTATGCTCCTGTAGGCTTCCTTGATGTCTGGGTTCCACTGTCTGTCCACTCTGGGGGTCTGGGGCCTGTTCCCTGGGGGCTGCCAGGCCTCCCACTGGGGAGTCTGGCCTTGCAGGTCCCTCCACTCCTAGCCCTGGGGAAAGACGGGCCAGGAGGGCTCAGACCAGGGGAGGAGATCACAGAGTCAAGGCCTCAGCCTCCTAGGCCTCCACCAAATTGTGTGCAGGGGGTTGCGGCCCCAGGGCCTGGCCATGGAGGGAGTGTCTGTTTGGACCCAGGAGACCCATCTTCTCACCTGGGGACAAGCCCTGTCAATGCCCGGGGGTCAGCAAACCTGACTGGTACTTTGGGGTTTGGGGCCGCGTGGAGAGGGTGTGACCTTCTGCAGGGAGATGAGGCTTAGAACCTGGCGTGTGGGCAGTAAGTGAGGTTTTGGAAGGAGACCTGAACCATGGTTCCCCAAGGAAGTCCCCCTCTCCCTGCCCAAATCATTTTACCAAGGTCCACAGGGCAAGAAGCCACTCTGAGATTCATGAAGCATTTCCGGCTCTGGGATGGGGCTTCCAGAGCCACTGGAAAATGTCAACTGGGAACCGCAGATGCTCGGATCTGGGAGGAGTGGCTGGGCTGGGCTGGGGGCGGTGGGGGAAGAGAGTGGAGTCCTGGCGGAGAGAATGCAAATCGGTGTCATGAATTATGCATCAGCCCGAGCTTCTCACACATTGGGGCTGAATGAAATCATGTTTGCCTGGAGAAGGGGGAGGGGAAGATAGGACAAAGATGAGCAGGGCCTGGCCCCGAGCAGTTGTCTTGCTAGGCTTCAGGAAGGGCCTTGAAAAGGTGCCTGACCAGGGGTTGGGGGCATCTCCCTGAGGTCTGTGTTTTTGCTGTGTGACCTCAGGCCAATGTCTTAACCTTTCTGATCAGTGCATTTCCTCATGGACATAATCTGGTTGAGAACCTCTGCTCTGTCTCACTGTGATTATGAGACCCAGTTCATTTGTACAATTGAGAGTGATCTAGGGGAGAATTGTTATTATTTTACAAAAGTAAAAATGATGATCGCTATGTGATTATTATTTATTTATTAGTATTTATCGATGGATGCAGAGCTAAAAAAGGCTTTGCACTTATTTTTTACATGATCCTCACAACCATCTTTGTACCCAGGGGCTATTATTCTCCACATTTTACAAATGAGGGGCATGGGGCTCAGAAAAGTGAAGTCATTGCCTAAGGTCACACAGCTGGGTAAGGGGCAGGGCCAGCACTGGATTCCGTCCTTCTGGCTGCCGGGTTGCTGTGTCGTGGTCCAGGGCAAGGGAGTGGTTTCCTGGCCTGCATCAGGTCAGTCCGGCTTCAGAGAAGTGGCCTCTCTTTTCCTGAGTGGTGAGAATCGGGTGGCTGGCTGGGGCCTTGTTGGGGTTGATCAGTGTTGTTCCTAGAATCCCTATGATGATGCTAAGCCTAGAAAAACTGCTTAGTTAGCACTCCCTGAAATGTGTGATGATTTCAACTAAACAGAAAAGAAACCAATGTTCATTGAGCAACTATTATATTCTGGGCCCTGTTTCAGGGGCTCCACAAGGGCTAATAGACCACCATACTCTGGTGGGGGGCAGTGGTGGAGTGCATGACCCCTCTCTAAGATGCAAAAGTTGTTTTCTTCCTCTCCGCTCCTTCTAAATCAGACTCATATTGTGGAGATTCTCTGCAGAAGAGACAGCTCTGCTCTGTTATCAAGTCGAGGTCCTGGACATAATAAAAGGAAATAGGGCTTCCCTGATAGCTCACTTGGTAAAGAATCTGCCTGCAATGCAGGAGACCCTGATTCAATTCCTGGGATGGGAAGATCCGCTGAAGAATGGACAGGTTACCCATTCCAGTATTTTGGGGCTTCCCTTGTGGCTCAGCTGATAAAGAACCTGCCTGCAATGCAGAAGACCTAGGTTCATCCCTGGATTGGGGAGATCCCCTGGAGAAAGGAAAGGCTACCCACTCCAGTATTTTGGCCTGGAGAATTCCATGGACTGTATTAGTCCATGGGGTTGCAAAGAATCGGACGTGACTGAGCGACTTTCACAGAGGTGGACGTAAGGGGAAGTACTGGTTCATTCCCAGATTGCAACTGGATGAAGCATTTGAACTTTGTAACCAAAACAGTGATGGTCAAATTAGTGGAAAACACTGGCTGGATGATATTTAAATAACTGTATTCTGATCTGATCTGATTCATGGGAAAACATACTGTATTTCTGGTTTGTTTCAAAATGTTTTGGGGGATCTGAGTGGTCACTTACTGCACCCAAAGCACATCACCCAACTGTTCCATCCACCCACCCATCCACACACCCATTCACTTATTCACCCATCTACCAACTCATTCACTCTATCCCTCCATCCACCTGTATACCCACCC
>NW_011495032.1:6258501-6260578 GCF_000754665.1 Bison bison bison
CAGTAACTGGGTGGGAGGGATGGGATCGGAGAGCTAGCTATTACCTTTACGTGTGGTCTATCGGTAGGGCTTCCCTAATAGCTCAGTTGGTAAAGAATCCGCCTGCAATGCAGGAGACCCCATTTTGATTCCTGGGTTGGGAAGATCCCCTGGAGAAGGGAAAAGAAACCCACTCCAGTATTCTGGCCTGGAGAATTCCACGGACTTATAGTCCATGGGGTCACAAAGAGTCAGACGCGACTGAGCCACTTTTACTTTCATTGGCAGGATGCAGCGGAACCCTCTTTTCAGTAGTTACTAAACTGCTATAAGCTAGTTTGGGATTTTGAAACAGTTCAATTTCCTTTTATCATTAGGATTCCATCCATCCATCCATACACCTATCTGGGATGCATGCCTGTCTATCTTCCCAGGTGTCGATAGGAATTTATGACAACAAAGTCAGAGCAAGAGACCTCTCAAGCCCTGGAGGACCAGCGCTCTGAAGTGATGCCTTAGTGACTTGAAAGCAAAACCTGTGTGTCCTTGGAAGTGCCCGTCCTGCCTTTGCCAAGCTATGAAGTCCTCAAGGGGTGGGGCCGGGTCTCTGCCACTGGGGGCTGGGCCCAGCTGCGTGCCTCAGAACCGGATGGCCTGCCCGGCTGCTGAGGCCTTATCACTTCTGTTTGGTGTTCCTAGTTATCTCCTCCGTGGGAGGGCCTTTCTCGCCTTGCCAGCTTCCACTCCCTTCGCGCCTGCCTCCTGCCCTCCTGCTGCCCCCATGGCCACTGCCAAGGTCACTGATGACCTCCTAATTGCCAGCTCTGACAGGCACTTGGAGGCTCTTATCGCGGTTGCCCTCTCGGCGGCATTTGACGGGGCTGACCCTGCCCGCCCGCCTCCTCCATGCTGGCTCCCGCTCCCGTCCGTGCTCCTGACCTGCTCTGCTCCCCGTCCTGGGATCTCGCCTCCGCAGACATCTGCAATGTTCCTGGCACTCTGACTGCAGGCTTTCCTGGGGGTGCACACTCCCACAGCCCCTCCCCACCCTGCAGCCGGTTTCACTAGTTCCATTTTACACTAAGTGAGGTTCTGAGAATTAAAACACTTGACTAAAGCCACTTAGGAAGAAAGTGGTCCAGTGGAGATGCAGACTCAGGCCTGTGGACATGGGGACCCACCCAAATCCCGAGACTGCCTCCTTGAGGGAGAAAGGACAAAGGATGCCATATAAACACACACAAAATCTGAAAAGTCCTGGTACTCAGGTGTCTGGGTGGTGATTAGGATTTTATGTCTCCATTTCACAGTTGAGGAGATAGAGGCTGGGTGAGTTAAAGGACTTGCCCAAGGTGATGTGACAGTCAGGATTCAGAGCAGAAAGCTTCAGAGTCTGGACTCTGGGGCCAGGGGCTTTATTGGATATCCTGGCTCTAACATTTCTGAGCTGTGTGACCATGGGTAAGTTAATTACCCTCTCTGTGCTTCAGTTGTCTCTTGGGGATAAGGCTGACTTAATCCTCAAATGAGGATCAAGTTTGCGTGTCTTCATCGGTCATTGTGAGGATTAAATGAGCTTAATCACTTAGAAGAGCCCCGACCCGTGGTGATATTCAGTGCCAACTGTTGTCGTTCCAGACTTCCTGCCGTCCTGAAGGAATATGCTTTTTACTTTGTGTTGTTCTTCCTCCTGCTGCTCTCTTTACCTGGAATGTTCTTCCTGCCTTATTCTTCCAGCAAATTCATGCTCATCTTTGAAAACTCTGCCCAAATATCTTTGGGCAGAAAAGTGGTCCTTTGATGATAACCCCATCAGACCACATCAGGGAAGTGTCTGTAGCTGCAAAGCACAGAAAAACCCCCACCCCTTGGTGGGCTTACGCAGTAGGGTGCTCTGGGGCTCCCAGAATGACAGGTCTGGGAGCACAGGGCTCTGTGGGAGACTCAGAGCCTGGCTTCCACAGTTCCCTCAGCTCTGCCTCCTTGTGTGTTGGCAGCCCCTCTGGGCAGGAGTGAGACTTCCAAGTGGCTCTGGGCTTCCTTCTCTGCAGGACAGTGGCTGGAAGAGGATGAGAGGGGCCCTTCTTTCTGGGAGAGG
>NW_011495032.1:6260678-6265898 GCF_000754665.1 Bison bison bison
GGAAGAGAAAGGAGAAAGAGAAAGGAACCAAATGAGCCCTTCCCTGAAACCTCCGTTCCAGCCTTCTCATGCCACATCTGGATTGATAACCAGCAAGGAGGGGTGCCATCACTCCTGGGGCGTCAGTCAGCAGCTGCCCACCCCTGCAGGCCTGCTTGCAAGAAGGAAGACAGGAGCGGCTGCTGGGTGGTGGAATGTGGGTGCAGAGTCAGGGCACTGGTGGAAGGGAGGATGGGACCAAAAGTGAGGAACGGGTGCAAGGTCTGCTATTGAATCACTTTCTAATTTCTGATGGGTGTGTCTTCCTTCCTCATAGAACCCTTGAACCCTTTTCCCAGGGACAGTGGGCAAGGCTTGTTCTTTTCCTCTCTGACTCCCCACCCTGCACTGGTGCTTGTCCACACAGGCACCCTCTTACTAAGTACTTGCGGGGGAGATCAATAGTGATCTTCTAGCCCATGGCTGTCAAACACTCATTCATTCATGTATTCACAGCTGGGAGGCTTTTCTTCAAATGAAATAATACTTTTCAGGAGCCAAATACAAGGAACACACTTGTTGGAATAGCTTTGAGGTCCCTGCTTGACACCTCTGGGGACACTGACGCAGAGTATTCATTCCACGGGAGCGGGGGTCATGCCCTAGAATTCTTGGTGGCTCTTGCTTGCTCTGTCTGGCATCAGCTAAGAGCACTGTGCCCCCAGAGATGGCCATAGGAATCTGGCAGAAAAAGTGGGCTCTACTGGGTGTCTGGTCAATAGCCACTGGACAAAAAATGAAACAAGCTTTGCTTTTCCTTGGGCTGGGGTGCGGGCACCCTCTGGGAGCTGCGACTTGGCTGTGAGGCCCGTGGGTTTGCCTGGATGCTGATGCTGAGGCTGTGGTACCCAGGCCATTCTGTGCCCTGGTCTGGGTCCAGCCCCTTGGCTAAATGGAGGCAAATCACTCTGAGGCAGGAAGTCATCCTGGGGGCCTGTGTGTCTGGGCCAGACCTGAGGGGACTCATCCGTACCATATGTTTTATCACCTTCTTCTGACATTAGCATTTCCCAACGTTTATTTTTCTCTTTGGCAAAGACCAAACTGATTGGAAAAGACCCTGATGGTGGGAAAGATTGAAGGCAGGAGGAGAAGGGGACAACAGAGGATGAGATGGTTGGATAGCATCACCGACTTGATGGACATGAGTTTGAGCAAGCTCTGGGAGTTGGTGATGGGCAGGGAAGCCTGTTGTCCTGTAGTCCATGGGGTCACAAAGAGTCAGACATGACTGAACGACTGAACTGAACTGATTTTTCCCTTTAGGGTCCTTGGAGGTCCTTTCTGGAACCAGCGAGACTTGTGAGAGAGATGTGCAGCTGAACCTGGCCCAGGTCCGGGGGTGGGGAGCAGAGAGGATTTGTCCCCACGTGGTGTGGCAGCACCACTATGACTTCCTGCCGGTGATGTCCAGATACGAGGCAGCGCTGCTTAGGGCTGGGGTCTCCGCCCAGGCTTTTCAGCCTGGGGTGGTGGGTGCTGTGGGGAGACGTGCTATGTGGGGGAGACCTCTCTGTGGGTGATTCAAGGACCGCCCTGGGTCCACAGACTCAGTTGGTGGGCTGGCAACTGATTGTTCTTTGGGTACATGGATGTTCATTTTCTTTGACAAATGCACATATGCATTTAATACGCACTTTTGTATGTGTCATATAATTTCACAAATAAAGTAATAGAAAAAAAGTGATTTACTGCTCTCTAAATAGTCCTCAGGCCTCTAGTTAAAATGCCAAGAAGGAGAGTGGCTTAACTCCTCCCTTCCCCTCTACCCCTCTGCCCTTTGCAGATGCTGCTAGTTTCATACTCAATATTCATTCTCTATATTTTCTTTTCTGATAGAAACCTGATTTATTCCGAGTGGCCAAGTTCCCAGCTCACGGACCACATCTCCTGTCCCCCTTTATAGCTAGTGTTGACTAAGAAGACATGAAAAGATTTGCTGGGGCCACTCAGCTGGAAAGCACGCTCTTTAGCATACTGCCTCCTCTGTCTACCCCAGTTTGTTCTGCTTCTTGCCTAGAATAAAGACTGATGGCTGAACTCCAACAGCCATCTTGGAACACAAGGCAACCTTAAAGGTGGAAGCTACACTGAGGTGGCAGAGCAGAAACTGGGAGAAGTCAAGAATCCCTGAAAATTTTGCGGAGCTGCCCTAACACTTCTGGATAGCCACCTCAGGACCTCTTTCGATGACAGAAAGACAAACGTCTGTCTTGTTTAAGTCATTTCCATGTGCTTTCTGTCTGTGGTAGAATGATTATGAAAATGGCTGTCTTATCCTCTCCTTTCCACACAATGTGACGTGTCCTTCCATTTCCTGCCTCAGAGGTGGAGCTGGCTTCCTCACCCTTGGAATCTGAGTGGGGCTTGTGGCTTGATTCGGTCAACAGTATGTGGCAGGGGGACCATGAAACAGTTGTGAGGTTAGGTCTCGAGGCCTTACAAGCTTCTGCTCACCTTCTTGAAACCCTGCCTCGCTGGTTTTCTGGGGGGTGAGAGACACATGGCTCTGTCCCCATCATTTTCCTAGCTGACCACCACCAGTCCCCAGATGACCCATTGCTGATACCTAACCACCTGACCAGGACCAGCCTACAACCTGCAAAGACCAGAGGATCTCCCCACTAAGTCCAACCCACATTACTGACCTGCATGACCTTGGGCTAAATAAGCTGTTGTTATTTTAAGCCTGTGGGTTTTGGGGTGATTTGTTATACATCATTAGTTAAATGATGCAGTCATACCCACCACCTTTAACCATCAAAGATACAGTGATATGTCCAGAAGGCAGCTTTGCCGCCTTTCTGTCACCTCTAAGCCTCTAGGCTACATCTCCCCCTGCTCCATTTCTCCTTTCCTTCTCATCCTTATCTGTTCTTCTCTGCCCTTCATCTACTCGTAGCATCACAGAATCTCAGTGCTGAGATGCCCCATCTCATTTAGTTTGACTTTCTGTTTGCCCACAAGAGGGAACGTCCCTAGCACATGTGATCACACCCCTTTGCATGTCTTTTACACCTGGGGGCCTATGGCAGGGCCAGGAACCTTGGGGAAGAGTTGGAAAGAGGTCTACTCACCTGAGAACCTCACACCATCTGTGAGCTGGAAGGCACATGACCAGTAAGATCTGGCAAAATCCACTAGGATTGGCAAGATGAGCAGAGAAGCCGGAGGTCTGGCGATAGGGAGGGGTGGGGACTGTGGTGAGCTGTGCTGGCTTCTCCGTCGTGGATGGCTATTACGCACCTACAGCAGGTAAATGCCTTGGAGGACTGGAAGATTCTCAACAGTCACCTAATTCTGAAAAGTCAGCAACTAGGATGACTTTTTAAACGTTATTTGTGGACCACAGTATATCGGCCAAAGCAAAGCTACCTAAGCCTTTAGGTCCTAAGTGTGTGCCTCTGATCCAGCATCTGGTCAGCCTCAACCTCCCCAAAAGTGCAAGCACCCCAGCTCCAGTGGCTCAATGGCCCTGACGGCTGACTTCAGTCCCCTAGCCCAGGACTCCGGGCTGAAAGGACTATAGACCCTCTAGGGGGCCCACCCACAGGCCTGGCACTTCTCTGTGACCTGCCTTGGTTACAGCAGTCCTTGTGAAGAGGTGTCCCTGGCCATCCACTGCCTCCGTGTTGTTCTCCCTGCTTTCCTCTTGGGATGTGACCTGGACTTCAGAGCATCTTACGTCTCCCTTCAGAGCCCATATGAAACCTCCCCAAACCCAGAGCGCCCAAAGTTGTGGAGTCAGATAGACCTGGGTTCCGACTCCAACTCTGGGTTACCTCAGGATGTTGTGTAACCATTGGGGTTGAAATGCAATTAGGGTGGTGAGCTAGTGTGTCCAGCTGGATGTGGGGACCCTTGAACATTTGCTGAGTGGATGGTAGCTGTCTGGAGAAGTTCAGAAGTTGGGTGTGGGGTGCCTGTCTGGTCACCTTTCCCAGTCCATGGGCATCTCCTGGATTTGTTCATCAGAACCCTCCCCCACATCCCAGCCTGCAGACCCTTGCATCTTCATGGAGTCAATCTCACCATGGGCACCTGCATATCTGTGTATGTGTCTGTGTCTCTGTGTGTGTCTCTGTGTGTGTGTATATGTCTGTGTGTATATTTGTATGTGCCTGTGTCTCTGTGTGTGTATAGGTCTGTGTGTGTGTGTCTGTGTATCTGCATATGTGTCTGTGTCTCTATGTGTGTGTCTGTATGTGTCTGTGTCTCTGTGTGTGTGTATGTCTCTGCATGTGTCTATGTGTGTGTGTCTGTGTATCTGTTTATTTATCTGTGTCTCTGTGTGTGTCTGTGTGTGTGTATACATGTGCATATGTCTGTGTGTGTGTATCCACGTATGTGTCTGTGTCTCTTTGTGCGTGTATGTATTTATATGTCTGTCTCTGTGTCTGTGTGTATGACTTTCTCTGTGTGTGTCTGTGTGTGTATCTGTGTATGTGTGTGTGTGTATGTGTGTGTGTATGTATGTATATGTCTGTGTGTGTATCTCTGTGTGTGTGTATGTGTGTGTGTGTATGTATATGTCTGTGTGTGTATCTCTATGTGTGTGTCTGTGTCTGTGTATATGTGTCTTGTGTGTGTGCCTGTGTGCCTGAATGTGTGTGTGTGCACATCTGGCAACAACACAGCTCTGTCCATCTTTAGGTCTTACTGCTTTAGACCGCTTCAGGACTGCCACAGCTGAACTAAAAATCTAGAAACTGTATTCAGGGTGGCCACCACAGTCCCAGAGTGAGGCTCCTTTCTCTTTCTCCTTTGGGTTCCCTCGCGGCCTTCTGGAGCCTCTGTTTCACCGAGGCCTGGTCTCTGGTTTGATGGGAAGACCCAGGTCAGCTGGGTTAACATGCTGGTGCGGCCACTTCTCACCTGGGGCCTGAGTGCCTCCCCCCACCTTCCTGAGTCTGGGTTTTCTTATCGCAACCACAAGGGTGATGAATGAAGAATCACTGCCCATCTTGCAGGGTAGTTGGGAGGATATAAGGGAAGGTGTATGGAAATCACTGTGGGGTCACTGTGGGGGTCCCCCCATCCTGATCTCAGCAGGGGCTTGGGAAGCCCCTGACAGGCAGGCTGAAGGGGGAGGGATGCTTCTGGGGGACAGACCGCTTCCGGAAGCCTTCAAACCATCCTCCAGAGCCAGCTGCCTGTGCAGAAGGCTGCCACGGATGCTGA
>NW_011495032.1:6266013-6267752 GCF_000754665.1 Bison bison bison
CGCAGGGCACTTGGGGAGCACTGGTGGAGGGTGGGGCTGCGTGTGCACATGGCTGTGAGTGTGTGTGTGTATGAATAGATGAGCATGCTCGAGAATGAGGATCGAATGTTAAGTGACTTGCCTGAGTTCGTCCTGCGGTTGGCGCTTGTGCTAACACAAACCTGACTCCAAGGGATTCACTGGAACGCAAGGCAGCTCCCCTTTCCTAAGCTTCATTCTAGCATCTCTAGGGTGACTCTGCCCACCATGGGGTACCAATGAGAGAACAGGGCTCACTGTCCAGCGAGGCTATGGACCATCCTATCCAGCTACTTTTCCTTTCCCAGGGAGTCAATGATGGGCAGGGGCTGGTTGTCTTGGAGGCCAGAAGCTCTGAAGCTGCTTTCAGCTCTGACACTGGCCTTGTGATGACTTCAGTCTCAGTTTCCCCACCTGTCAAATGGGGATGATGGTCCAGGCTGCTTATCTGGCACGACAGTTGTGAGAAACAGATTGGTCCTGCCCAGGGAGATGCCCACAAAAGATGCTCCTGGGATGTAGAGATGGAAGGAATCTTGCCCCCACCCCCGCCCCCTGCCCTGGTGGGTCAGGGGAGGTGGAGGTGACCTCAGGAATGACCACCTCTCCTGGTCCTGAGGCAGGCTGAAAGCTGACCCTGCAGCTACAGATGAGGCCTCGGCCATGCAGGTACTTGGCGCTGAACCCTTACTGGCAGGCTGGAAGCTGTCCCAGGTGACCTGAGGGGAGGGCCAGGGGCTGTGTGTGGGCTTCCCACAGGGCAAGGCTTCCCCTTGCCTCAGAGGGTTATGGCAGAAAGGGGTGCAGGTGCTCTAAACCCTGCCTGGCTCTGTGGGCATAACTCACACAGAAACCTGGACAGCACTTTCATCGATTTACTCTTCAGACACGCCTTGGCCCCAAGAAGGATGTGAGGAAGCTTATCTGAATGGGAACTCACCCAATGCCAGGCAATTCAAGTCCTCACTGAGATCTGTCTCCTGGGTCCCCAGTTTTGGCTGCTGCTGCTGCTAAGTCACTTCAGTCGTTTCATGTGGGGACAGAGTTGTCACCTGTGAGTTTATTTCTACCACAAAGGCAGCAGTGATCGCCAATCCTAGTGAGGTGGTCACACTCCCTGGAGGCCCCTGGGGGCCTCTTTCCTGTGTACACCCCACTGTCTGGCAGAGTGGCTGCTGCTGGCAGGGAGCTCATGGGGAGACTGGTCTGTGGATCCTCAGGGTCTGGACGGGCCAGTTCCCAGTTCAGAGCCTGGCTTAAGCTGGCAAGCAGCAAGGGGTAGGGAGAGTGTGTCACGTGGGTGGTGGACTCAAGGACAGGTGGGAGGGTGCAGGGAGGCTCAACCACTGTTGCTCAGTCGCTCAGTCACTGAAGCTGACTGCCAGGCACGAGAGCTGTTCATAACCAACTCAAGTGTGAAGGACTTACTATTTCCTTCAGCCCAGTGGGCTTGCAGCACACAGCACAAAACTGAATTTGACAAGAACCTGGGATGGGGGTGTATGACACACCCTGAGTTCCAGGTGTACAAACATCTCAGATGGTAGGATGTTCCCAAAAAGCAAAAGGACCCACCTTTCTCAAGGCTTTCCAAGAGGAAAAGCAAGCCAGGGTGGAGAAAATACACATGTAAAATTATGTCCTTGCTCTGTCCCCTCCTGCCTGAGTGATTATGGACAAGCCATCTAACCTCTCTGAGCCTTGGTTTCCCATCTGTAAAA
>NW_011495032.1:6267867-6268166 GCF_000754665.1 Bison bison bison
AGTGGGTTGCCATTTCCTTCTCCGATGCATGAAAGTGAAAAGTGAAAGTGAAGTCACTCAGTCGTGCCCGACTCTAGCGACCCCATGGACTGCAGCTTACCAGGCTCCTCCATCCATGGGATTTCCCAGGCAAGAGTACTGGAGTGGGTTGCCATTGCCTTCTTCAATGTGTGAATGTGAAAAGTGAAAGTGAAGTCGCTCAGTTGTGTCCAACTCTTAGCAACCCCATGGACTGCAGCCCACCAGGCTCCTCCATCCATGGGATTTCCCAGGCAAGAGCACTGGAGTGGGGTGCCATT
>NW_011495032.1:6268266-6269692 GCF_000754665.1 Bison bison bison
ACAGGAAAAGCAACAGCCAAGCAGCTGCTGCTAAGTCGCTTCAGTCGTGTCCGACTCTGTGCGACCCCATAGACGGCAGCCCAACAGGCTCCCCTGTCCCTGGGATTCTCCAGGCAAGAACTCTGGAGTGGGTTGCCATTTCCTTCTCCGATGCATGAAAGTGAAAAGTGAAAGTGAAGTCACTCAGTCGTGCCCGACTCTAGCGACCCCATGGACTGCAGCCCACCAGGCTCCTCCATCCATGGGATTTCCCAGGCAAGAGCACTGGAGTGGGGTGCCATTGCCTTCTCCAACCCAGTGTGCAGTCAGTGAAAATTAGCAATTTCTATCACTCATTCATTTGCTCCAGGAATATAAAGCCCTGACGATGTGGTAGGCCCTGGGAAGTAGCTGAAAATAAGATCCTCCTCCCCCCGCCATGGAGGCTACAGACTCCACCACGAGATATGGATTGCACAGCTGCTCTGAGGGGATGTGAGTTCTGGGGCATGAACCTGATTTCCAAATTGCCAAGCGTTAATAATGATGAGAATCCTGAAAGACTGGATGGGAAGCAGGCCTCCTTCTCCCTGGGTGCCTCCCAGCAGCTGGCTGAGAGACAGACTCCACGTGGGAGGCAGGAGGCAGAAGCCCGTCTGTTGGGGCCACAGGTCCCCTGAAAGCAGAGTAAATCAATATGGCCAGGGAGGGCATGGGTGCAGGCTGTGGGGGCATTTGGGTTGTGAGAACAGAAATGCAGCCAGTTGAGGAAAAGGGGGTGATTGTGCTGACATACAACTGGGCCGCTGATGGGAGGCCATGTTCACGCCCCAATATTTTTCCTCTAGGTCTGGGGCCACCATTCTGAAGATGTCTTTCTCTTTCTCTACAAGGCTCCCACCTCCTCCCTCTGCATATAGGGACTCTGGATGGGAACTCAGGGCCTTTTCTGCCGGCTGCTGCCAGCCCAGCCTTTGGAGAGGATCTGTCCAGCCTTTCTTCCAGGGGCTCTCGGGCTGCTGTCCTTCCCGCTGGACTGCAGCAGGGCCCCCTCCAGCCAAGCATGAACCCCACCCCCCAACAGCTCCTCACCTCCCCTGCCCCGCAGGTCAGCTCCCAGAGGCAAGTCCAGGAGAGGACCGGCTATGGTCTAAGTGCAACTCATTAAATCCTCCCAACTTCCTAGCATCTTCCCCACCCTGGGTCCAGGGCACAGTGAAATACCCTTCTCCTCCTTACTCAGTAATAGTGGCATGCTGTGGGTACACAGAGCCCCTGGACACCACCCTGGCCCTGCCTTAGGGAGCTTGGGGTCTCCCAAGAGGCTCAGAGGCCCTGAATGATGACCCAAGTTTTGAGCAGAGCTGGACTCTGTGACCTGGGAGGTGGGGCCAGCCTGGGGCCCTGGCACCACGGTCCACCTGGCCCTAGGGGTGGGAGCCGAGCC
>NW_011495032.1:6269792-6271423 GCF_000754665.1 Bison bison bison
GGGGAGCCGAGCCAGCCCCTCCCGGAGTTCCTGCTCTCCCAGGCTGGGACTAGGAGCAGATCTGGGAAGCATTGTTTGGCCTGGTGTTTTTAAAAAGGAAACAATGGGATGCCTTAGGGAGGGCTCACCGCAACACCAGCCAGGGAAAGAACCCCGGGAGCTCTTGGCTTTCGTGCTGGGCTTTCATGTCCCCGACTGAGCAATCTTTCTCACCCCCGCCCTTAGGTGAGGTCACATCTCCCCAGAGGCCTTGCCACCCGTCCTTGCTGCCAGCCACATCCTGGATCAGAGGATCCTCCAGGAGAAGTGAAACTGGACTTGCTTCTCCAGCCCCAGCTGGCAGCGCCCCTCAGAGCTGAGCGTTCCCAGCTGTGTGTTCTGCTGGGTGAGCGGTTTAGGTGGTAACTGAAAGAGCCAACAGTTCAGGGGAACTTGTGGAAAGGCATTGCACCAAAGCATGACACAGGGTTATCATTTGGGGGCCCTATCATGAGTCTTCTGAATGTTATTGTGATGACCTGGCAGTGGAGGCTTTACTCCAAGCTTCTCTAAATGACCAAGACAACAAGCCAGTCAGGGTGACATGCATTCTTTCATTTACTGGAAAATATTTGTTGCCTACTTACCATGTGTCAGGCTCTGTGCAGGGCCCTGGAGGCCGCAGCCCCGAGGCTGGGGACAAACCTTCCCCCCCTGCTTGTGGTCAGATGACAGTGTCAGACACAGGTGGGCAGGTCTGTGGGACTTTGAAGGCTGATCATCCCCATAGAAAACAGGACAAGAGGACAGAGGTCCCTACCTGCCTGCTGTGTCCAGCGAAGTGTCACTCCTGAACACTGCAGGCCAAGGAGGAAGGGATTTGGCCAGGAGTTAGCAGTGGGGGTCAGCAATGGGGTGAGGTCATCAGAGGTGTGTGCGCTGCAAGCCTGACCCTTCCAGGTCTGTCTGGGGAGGGAGAAGACTCAGGGGATGAGAAAGAAAGTCAAATGGCGGGGCCAGTTCAAGTTCAAATATCCTTCCTTTAGTCAGCCTCCATCACCTACTGGATGGGGAGAGGTGGCAGGGGGCTCAGCAGGCCTCCAAATGGAGCTGTTTTTTCCTCCACAAGTCGACTTTCCAATTAACATATAAACACTACTATATATAAAATAGATAACAAACAAGAACCTAGTATGTAGCACAGGAAAAGTGAAAGTGTTGTTTGCTCAGTTGTGTCTGACTCTGCCACCCCGTGGACTTAGCTGGCCAGGCTCCTCTGTCCATGGAATTCTCCAGGCAAGAATACTAGAGTGGGTAACCTTTCCCTTCTCCAGGGGATCTTCCCCACCAGGGATCGAACCTGGGTCTCCCACATTGTAGGCAGATTCTTTACCATCTGAGCCACCAGGAAAGTCTACTCAATATTCTTTAACAACCTATATGGGAACAGAACAGAAAAGGAGAATGCATATATGTATATACATAACTGAATCACTGTGCTGTACACTTGAAACTAACACAACATTGTAAATCAACTAGACTCAAATAAAATTTTTTAAAATAAAGTGAAAATAAAAAGTGAAAACTAAACAAAACACAAATGAGCTTCCCATCCTGTCTATCTAAATACTTCTTCATTTATGGATAAATGG
>NW_011495032.1:6271606-6304804 GCF_000754665.1 Bison bison bison
TCCAGCACCAGTGGTCTGACTTCCTCCGTGGCCCCAGGCATCCAGGTTCCTTACTCCAATAAGATGCAGGCCTCTTTCCTCCCCTGCGCGACAGTTCTTGTCCATGCGTCCCCTTCCCCCTCCATCCAGTCTTCCCATGTTGCCCTCTGGACAAAAAGCCATTCTCCTGAAGGCTTACATTCAGCTCCCTGGGGCTTCCTCCTGTGATGTAGAGGAAGTGGGCAACACCTGCACAGTTTATAGCTCCCAGAAGGGGTTTGGGATATGGGGATCTCCTCCCTGCTCTTCTCTGCCAGTGATGGGGAGCCATGGTGGGCTGAAGAGGGAGCGGCGTCACCTGAACTGCACTGGGCGGGTCTTGAGGGCAAAGCAGCTCAAAGGCCCGGTGATTGCTCAGGGAGGCAGGGGAGGTGCGAGCCACAGGTGTGAGCTCCCTCCACTGCAAGAGGAGGCCCAGAAAGGGAGAGATGGACACACCCCTGAGCTTTCCAGTGGGCGCCAAGATAGGGCTGGGGCTGAGCCGTGGTGCCATGAGCGATCTGGGGAGGAGGAAGGCTGGTGGCAGATCTGGGGAGAAGTGGGCAGGTTTAGGGTAGCAGAGGTGGGGACCATCATAGTGAAGGGCGTGTCCGGCTGTGGGGAACTCGGGTCAGGCCTCGGGAGAGATGTCAAGGCATTTCGGGAAGCTAAGGTCAGGTTTGGGTTATGTGTTGCCTCTGAGCTGATACATCAGATGGGCTTATGTCCAAAGATGGGAGAAACTTAGTGACTTGCCATGGGAGGGTGTGGATGGGGTGGCAGAACCAGGCAGAGTCAGGATCTGGGTGTTAGAAGCATCACCCCTCAGGCCCCCCAGGACCTGATAGACCCAAGGCTCCTGGCGTGGGACAGATTTAGGGTCTGTGTTCTTGGCTCATGGAGCTCAGCATCTGCAGGGAAGGCAGCCATGTGAACACAGGATTACCATGAAAATACAGGAAGGCTCCAGAATGTGGGATGGTCCACAGCAGGCAGAGTCAAGGAGGGCCTTTTGGAGGAGGTGACGCTTGAGTCGTATCTTGCCAATTTCTGGAATTCCCTATGCCAGTATTTATGTAATATCTTTCTTTAGATTAACATACTAAAAAAAAAAAAACGCAACCAGAAAACCAATTTATTTATTTTAAAGATTTTTTTATGTGGACCATTTTTAAAGTTGTTATTGAATTGGTTACAATATTGTTTCTATTTTTCTTTATGTTTTGCTTTTTGGCTGGGAGGCATGTGGGGTCTTAGGCCCCCAACCAGGGATTGAACCCACATCCCCTTCATTGGAAGGTGAAATCTTAACCCCTAGACTGCCAGGGAAGTCCCAAACCAATTTATTTGCAAAGGAAACATCTCCATACCACTGCCGTCAATAGAAAACCCTATCACCTGCCATTTGTAGGAGACAATACAACCATCGGAGAAGGCGCTGGCACCCCACTCCAGTACTCTTGCCTGGAAAATCCCATGGATGGAGGAGCCTGGTAGGCTGCAGTCCATGGGGTCACAAAGAGTCGGACACAACTAAGTGACTTCACTTTCACTTTTCACTTTCATGCATTGGAGAAGGAAATGGCAACCCACTCCAGTGTTCTTGCCTGGAGAATCCCAGGGACGGGGGAGCCTGTTGGGCTGCCGTCTATGGGGTCGCACAGAGTCGGACACGACTGAAGCGACTTAGCAGCAGCAGCAGCATACAACCATACTAATAAAGAAGTCCATTAAACTT
This sequence comes from Bison bison bison, assembly GCF_000754665.1. Lineage (NCBI taxonomy): Eukaryota > Metazoa > Chordata > Mammalia > Artiodactyla > Bovidae > Bison > Bison bison. The sequence goes on from NW_011495032.1 coordinate 6,273,363, forward strand.
CATCTAGATGTGGCTACCTGCCGGACCTCTCTAAACTTGAGGTCTGGTGAATGAGTGTTAGAAAGATGTTCAAGTTGCCAGTCCCAAGCTCCTTGATAGACTGAGCAGTTGTTGAAAAAGAGCTTACTTAAGAGAAAGCAATTTTCTTCTGGTGGCATCGGCCTTAACAGAGCTACCAGCCTCACTTCCTGGGCCAAACTGTCTGATAGAGCAGGTTGAAATCTGCTAGCCTGCGTGTGAGTGTGTATGTATGTAACGGTGTGTGCACAGTGGCGAGTGTGAGTCTGTCAGCGCGTGTGTGAGGGCGGGGGCACAGAACACAGAGTTGAGAAGGCCCCTGGGTGTATAGAGGGAATGGGGCTCCCTGGAGGGATGCTTAGTGAGGATGCCGTGACTTGTGACTGCGACGAGGCAGTGTGTGGGACTGGCCCTCAAGCGCACGGTCCTGGGAAACCCCGTGCGTTGCGGGAGGCCTGGGGGACCAAGGCCCCTTCAGCTAACGAGCTGACCAAGATGGCCTCGTGGGCTGGAGGCATAGGGGGCCTTGGGCAGGGCTATGTGAAAAGGACTCTCTCTGGCCCACCCCTTCCTCTAGAGGTCTCACCTGGAGCATGTACGCTTGTGTGTGTGTGTGTGTGTGTGTGTGCATCTCAGTACCTGCCTTTGGGAGTGTGTGTCCCTGCCTTTTTGCCCTTATGTACCCCTGCCTCCACACACATGTGTGTGCACCCCCTGGTGGTCTCACACCAGCTTACACAGCTGAGCCCCATGGGGAGGGCCCCTTTCCCGCTCAGGAAGCTTTCTGACTCACCCGCCTCTGTGTCCACACTTGCAGAGGTTGTGTGACCTGCTCCCTGTCATGTGGTATAGACGCCATGTTTTCTCTAGGAGGTTTACTTGAAACTTTCTGGAATTTCAGGAATTTGGGGGGTTGCCTTCTGGTCAAAGGCAGAAAGGGCAAGGAGATAGGGAAATTAACTTGAGACAGAGACATTCCTTCTGAATGACAGCCTCCCCAGGAGTTGGGTGGTGGGGATGGGAGGTGATGGGGTTGGTGGTAAGGATTCCCCAGGTGCTGGCTCCTTCCCACGCCAGACCCAGGAAGAGCACACAGAATCAGGGTTATTAGACTCCTGAGTATGGGACCCAGCCTTGGATGGAGTGTGGTGACTCCAACTTTGAAGGGACAAAAACTTTTAAGCTCCCCAGAGCTCCAGTCCTCCATCTATTAAATGAGATGTGGTGGAAGAGCCTGTCCCTGAAGCTGGCGAGGATTGGCTGGAATTAAGCGTGAAGTGACTTAACACAGTGCCTGGCATCTAGTCAATCATGGACGAAAACATAGCCCAGAGAGGTTAAGAAACCTAGTCAGGGTCACCTTGCCCCGGAGTGAGAGCTGGACCTCAGTGTCAGCTTATCCCGGCTCAGTGTCAGCTTATCCTGGTCCCCTCTGCCCTCTAGTCCACACGTCATGGTGCTGGGGCAGGGGGTGGTCTGAGAAGCACCTGCAGGGTGTGTTCTGGACTTCCTATGGCCCCATCCCCAGCTGCTGGACCACGACAGAGAGCACTTAGAGGGCCTCAGAGGGAGGGTCTGACTGCATGCGCCACTGCTCAGGGGCTTTCTGGGGGAAACCTGGGGGCCAACCACACTCTTCCTGGTATCGGGTTTGCCTTCTGGGGAGAAAGGGCTCTTGGCAGCCATCAGGTGTTCTGGGCAAGTGGGGCAGCTGTTAACACACCCAAGCCAGTGTCCACTCACAGCTGGGCCAGCAGACCTCACTGATCCCCCTTTCCATCTTCTGGCCTGTCACACACCTCCAGTGCCCAGGCAGACTTTCTGAGGCCACAAGTTACCAGTGGCTCCCACTGCCCGCTGGATGAAGTCTTCACAGCGTTCTTCTAGGTCTCTCTGTCCCCATCCCCTTGGCCTTTGTGCTCCTTCATGGCAAATAGATGGGGAAAACAACCACAGATTTTATTTTGGGGGGCTCCAAAATCACTGTGGACGGTGACTGTAGCCATGAAATTAAAGATGCTTGCTTCTTGGGAAAAGAGCTATGACAAACCTAAGAAAGCGTATTAAAAAGCAGAGATATCACTTTGCCCACAAAGGTCCATATAGTCAAAGCTATGGTTTTTCCAGTAATCATATAAGGATATGAGTTCAGTTCAGTTCAGTCGCTCAGTCATGTCTGACTGTTTGCGACCCCATGGACTGCAGCACGCCAGGCTTCCTTGTCCATCATAAACTCCTGGAGCTTACTCAAACTCATGTCCATTGAGTTGGTGATGCTATCCAACCATTTAATCCTCTGTTGTCCCCTTCTCCTCCCGCCTTCAATCATTCTCAGCATCAGGGTCTTTCCCAAGGAGTCAGTTCTTCGCATCAGGTGGCCAAAGTATTTAAGTTTCAGCTTCAGCATCAGTCCTTGCAATGAATATTCAGGACTGATTTCCTTTAGGGTGGACTGGTTGGATATGAGAGTTGGACCATAAAAAAGGCTGAGTGCCAAAAAACTGGTGCTTTTCAATTGTGGTGCTGGAGAAGTCTCTAGAGAGTCCTCTGGACCTCAAGGAGATAAAGCCAGTCAATCCTAAAGGAAATCAACCCTGAATGTTCATTGGAAGGACTGCTGCTGAAGCTGAAGCTCCAATACTGTGGCCATCTGATGCAAAGAGCCAACTCATTGTAAAAGACCCTGATGCTGGGAAAGATTGAGGGCAGGAGAAGGGGATGACAGAGGATGAGATGGTTGTATGGCATCATCGACTCAATGAACATGAATTTAAGCAAACTTCGGGAGATAGATGAAGAAGGAAATGGCAACCTACTCCAGTACTCTTGCCTAGAGAATCCCATGGACGGAGGAGCCTGGTAGGTAGCAAGTCCATGGGGTCGCTAAGAGTCGGACATGATTGAGTGACTTCACTTTCACTTTTCACTTTCATGCTTTGGAGAAGGAAATGGCAACCCACTGCAGTATTCTTGCCTGGAGACTCCCAGGGACAGAGGAGCCTGGTGGGCTGCTGTCTATGGAGTTGCACAGAGTCAGACACGACTGAAGCAACGCAGCAGCAGCTGGAAGATAGAGAAGGACAGGGAAGACTGCTGTGCTACAGTCCATGGGGTCACAAAGAGTCAGACATGACTGAGCAACTGAACAACAGAGAACTAGCTGGCATAGGCTGATACTCCAGGAGGTCCGCACCTCTGCACCTTCACCAAGCTGCTGCCACTGCCCGGAATGCCTTCTCCTGGTCACTATGGCAAAAACTTTCTTAGGTCTCAAGACACAGCTTGCCGGCCATCTCTGTTCTGCAGATTTTTTCTGAAACCCCCTCCCACCCCCGCAGCCCCCAGGTCCCCCAATACCCAGACACTTCAGGGCAGATATTCATGGAGCATCTGCAGCTCCCAGACCCTGGCGGCCGTCTCCTTGGTGACCAGGGCGACCCCTGGCACATGGCAGGTGCCCAGGCCATGTATGTAGCTCTTGGCTTGGCCAGGGGTGGGGCGGGCTGAGGTGTGCCTGGTCTGGTGGGGCACCTGTGTCAGGGACCAGCCTGTTTGTACCTGTTCTCACCTTTGGGTCACCAAGCCAGGCCAACCTGAGGGCCCCCACTTCTGTCCTCTCTGGCACAAAGCCTTGCAGCGATTCTCCACCCTCTCAGAAAACAGAGAGCTCCATTAAACACAGAAGACAAAACAACCCAAACCAGCACACACCCGCTGGAGCGGGGCCATTCAGGGAGTGTGTTGCCAGGGGCACACCCCTCTTTGAACCTCCCATCCACCTGTCTTCTGGGCTCCCCAGAGAGAAGGCTGCTCACCAGCATGGGTATCCTGGGTCCATGAAGGGGTGCTTGGGAGCTGTCTTCACCCATCATTGCCCTCAGAGTTCCATCTCTACCTAGCAGGCCAAACACCTGGGTACTTGTGTCTGGCTTCCAAGGCACCAGCCCGTGGCCACGGGAGCCCTGGTCCCTTCTTCCCTGTATCATTCCTGTGCAGGGGGTGGGGCTGCAGGTGGAGGCTGGGGAGGGGACTGGGATGGGCAACTGGGCTGGTGGGGTGTGGTGTGGACCCAAACAACGTGGACCATTATTAATACTCTCATTCCTCTTCCTGGAACATTCTTCTCAGCTCTTCTCTGCTGGCTCTTCTTACTCATTGTCCAGCACTCCTCCACTCAAATGACTTCTTCCCTGGGAAGCTCTCCTTGGGCTGGGTTAGTCGCCCTCGAGGCTGGAGTCTGGGCAGCCACAGCTGGCCCGCAGGCTGTTTGCCCAGCATCCTGTTTCAGAAACATGTGAATTACTTGCCAATGTTTCAAAAATGTGTGGCTTCTCCAGAAAAATTGGGTGTTGGGGTAGCTCGAGGCTTACATTCCCGAACACTAGCAAGGGTGGGGCTGAACCTTCTAGAGAGAGCAGGTCGTGCAATCCACAGCCGCTGACAGATTTCTTCTACCTGCCTGGACCCTGTTTGTGTTAGAGGTGGCCATCCTGGGTTCCAGAATCCTCCGGGGAAGGGCCTGGGGTCCCATTCATCTCTGAATCTGGGGTCAAGTACAAGCATAGCTCATGGGGATGCCCACTAAATATTTGCAGGATGTGTCTGAAGGATACTTGCCAAACACAGAGGAGGAACTGTTTTTACAAGAAAGGGAGGTTGAACTGGGTCTTGCAGGAATGGCAGAAATAGGACCATCCGGAGAAGTACCTTCCAATGAGAAGGAGTGGCCTGGGCCGAGGCTCAGGGGTGGGAGCTGGAGGTGGCAAGGCTTGGCTGCAGTCCAGGTGTCGGTGGTGATGTGGCGGTGGATGAAGTCGAAAGCACCGGAGCTGGATCTTGAAGGGTGAGTGGATATTTATGAGGACTTAGATAAGCCTCAAGGGAGAATTTTGGGGGGAGGAGTCCCAGAGTGCAAACACAGTGAGAGGAAAGCGTCCCCCGGGCTTGTTCAAGGCAGGGAGTTCACAGTGAAAGAGAGCAGGGGTGTGTGTCAGGGATGGGTGGATGGAGAGAGATGAATCTTATGTAGGAGGTTGAGTCAGGCCTGGGAAGAGGGTAATTACAGAAGGCCAGCTGAGGATTGCCCTTTTTTTCTCTTTCTTATCCAAAAGCACTGGGAATGATGCAGTTGGATTCCTGTGTGAGAAAGTTTGCTTTAGTAAATCAACAATTGGAGTTGTCAGTGTCAACACATGCTTCTCAGAAACTGATTGATTAAGTGGACTTAAAAGGATATAGAAAAATTGATAGACACCATTAGTAGACTCAAATTTCTATGAGCGTATAAATGTTGCCCAAGCAGAGAATGTGAAGTTTATCCAAACACACATGGAGCAGTCACAAAAATCGTCCTTGTGCTAGCCTCACAGAAAGCCTGCATGTGCTTAACCAACTCGACACCCACTATGTCCTCTGATTGCTGCTGCTGCTGCTAAGTCACTTCAGTCGTGTCCAACTCTGTGCGACCCCATAGAGCGCAGCTCACCAGGCTCCCCCGTCCCTGGGATTCTCCAGGCAAGAACACTGGAGTGGGTTGCCATTTCCTTCTCTGACTACCATGCAATAAAATATATCAAGGACCATAGGATCAACACAAACATTCCATGTGTCTGGGGATTAGACAATCCTAGTCAATTACACCTGGCTCAAAAAGGAAATCACCTGGGGAAACCATAAAATGCTTAGACCTGAATGGCCTTAAAGGTGCTCTATACTCAAATTAAAGACATAGCTAAAAAAAAAAAGTACTCAGGAAAATATATAGAATTAAATACATTTATTGGAAACAAGAAATAATGAAACAAATGAGCTAAGGATTCAACTCAAGAAGTTACAGCAAAACATAAGAAAAGAGGGATGAATTAATAACTTTAAAAATAGGGGACTAAATAAATAAGGGACTTGCCTGGTGGTCCAGTGGTTAAGACTTTGCCTTCCAATGCAGGGGGTGTGGGTTCGATCCCAGGTCAGGGAGCTAAGATTGCACATGCCTCAAAAAACCAAAACATAAAAATTGAAGCAATATGGTAACAGATTCAATAAAAGACTTTAAAAAATCAGAGAAACAGAGCTAAAAAGGATGGGCTACTGAGTGCCAACAGTTGCTTCTTTGAATAAATTAATATGACTAATCAAGGAAAATAGAATAAATATGCAAATATGATATATAATAAAAAAGAAAAAGCTCAAAAATAATACTCTGTGGATATAAAAAGAAGAATCACCACAGGATATTAAATTGATGTGCGTGTGTTCAGTTGCTTCAGTTGTGTCTGACTCTTTGCGATCCTATGGACTATAGCTTGCCAGACTCCTCAGTCCATGGGATTCTCCAGGCAAGAATACTGGAGTGGGTTGCCATGCTCTCCTCCAGGGGACCTTCTCAACCCAGGAATCAAACCCATGTCTCTTATGTCTCCTGCATTGACAGGTGGGTGCTTTATCACTAGCGCCACCTGGGAAGCCCCGTAAATTAATAAACCTGAGCAAAATGAATAAATTCCTAGAAAACACAAAGCAATGAATAAATTCAAGAAGAAATACTTGAATAGATCAATAGTTGTTTTAAAAATTGAAATGATAATCATGATCTTTTTATGAAAAATTCTAGGGTCATAAAATCTTATAGGTGAGTTTTGCCAAACTTTCAGGAGATAGGTAAGTGTTCTCTTACAACATTTGTTCCAGAATTAAACAAAGCAAGGAAGATACCAATCCATTTAATAAGGCTGGTTAGCATAACATGGATTCTGAAACATGATTAGGACGGTACAGGAAATTATAGATTTATTTCACTTATGAGTGTAGTGGAGATAGGGTTTATTTAAGAATGCAAGGATAATTAAACATCAGAAAAATCTATCAATGCAATTCTTCCCAAATGAAAGAACAAAATAATTTCATTATTTCAATAGCACTCAAAAAATGCCAACGTCTAATTCTGATTAAAAACTTCTTAGTAAACCAAGAATAGAAGGGAATTTCTTTAACTTGATAAAAGCCGTATGCCAAAATCCTACAGCAAAATCATAATTAATGGAGAAACTTGAGACTGATTTTCATTAAGATTTAGAACAAAGAAACTCTACTCATACTATCAGCACAATTTTTTTTAAACATAGTATTACAGGCTGAAGCTATAAGACAAGGAAAGGGATAAGAGGTGTAAGGATTTAGATGGAACAGATAAGACTGTCATTTGTGGAAGCATTGACCAACTGCACGGAAACCCCAAGGAAATCAACAAGAAAATGCTAGAATTGGTAAGAAAACCATCAGCTTTCAAGATGAAAGACCAGCTTAGAAAAATTGGCAGAATTTCTTTATAGTAGTTGGTATTTTCCTTTCCTTTCCTCTCTACTTCTTTTCTTTTCCTTTCATTTTCTTTCCTTCAACAACTCTTTAAATGCATGAAACAAGTTTTAGCTCATGGGTCACACAAAAACAAACCATAATCTGAGTTTTACCTTCAGGCCACAGCTTGCTGTTCCTTACTAAGTAACTGCAGTGCTAGCCAGACAGAGAATCAAAATAAGATGCTATTCACAATATCATAGGAACTATGAATTATCTGGTCTTAACAAAAATGAACAAAAAATGAACAAGACTTTCTTAAGAATAGCCTCTCTACCAAACGAAATTTTAAAAAAAATTTTAAAGTGAAGAAATGTTCTGTATTCATAAATGTTAATAGCATCCAAAGCAATCTATAAATTAAGAATTAACCTCAATAAAAAGAGATTAGGTTTCTCAAAGAAATCAACACATTCATTCCAAAGCTTATTTAGGATAATAAAGGTTCATGGATGATAAGTCTGTTTTGGGAAAGAATAGCAAAAAAATTTTTTTTAATTTTGTAGTTGTTGTTCATTAGCTCAGTTGAGTCCAACTCTTTGTGACCCCATGGACTGCAGCATGCCAGGCTTCTCTGTCCTTTGTTGATTTAGACCATTTTTTAAAAAGGTTTTATTGAATCTGTTACAATATTGCTTATGTTTTATGTTTTGATTTTTTTGGCCACAAGGCACGTGGACCAGGTATTGAACCCACACTCCCTGCACTGGAAGGTAAAATCTTAACCACTGTACCACTGGGGAAGTCCCAAGAATAGCAAAATTGAGTGTGAGGCAGACACTGCTTTTTTGATCTTCCAAGTTTTTGCTATGCCTTTTTCTTTTAGTAGAGAACTCTCAAAGTTTGGTCCAGCACACAGTTGCCCAGAGACACCATATTTCACAGCATCACTTGTAGCCAGGTGTGGCTTGTCACAGTTCAGGATGTGAGCAGAGGTGGGAGCAGCTTCGGAGCTGTGTCCTGAATAGGATATCACTGCTAGAACAGTGAATCTACCTGCCTCTGGCAGATGAGGATCACATCCAAGGGAAGAGGAGCACCAGAACTGATGGGGCCTGGGGATTTGGGTGATGTGCAGCAGAACTGCCTACCAGCTCGGACATTTACACAAAAGAGAATTGACTTACATCTTGCTAACCCTCTTGCCATTTGATCTCTGTTAATACAGCCAGATCAATATTCTAATTCATACAATGGGGTATTTGCTCTGTCAGATAATAAACCTACTACAGGTTATAGTAGTAAAAGGGGGTGCTGAAGCAGGAACACACACACAAAGACAATCGATCAGAGTGTAGAGCCCAGGAATAGTCCCATGAATATATAGAGACCAGATGGAGTGGTAAAGATGGCGATGCAGGATGATGGGGAAAGAACAGGCTTTAGTAGATTGTATTGCGACAACCAGATCTCCCTATGGAGAAAGATCAAGTTGTATTGCTACCCCAAACCACATACAAAAGTGGATTCCAGATAAACTGGAGATCTAAATATGGATGGTAAATTTATAAGATTAATTTATGAAAGTGTACAAAAATATTTTTGTGTGTCAGCTAGCATGGGAAGATACTACTGTATTTTTAAAAGAATTTTATATATACACGAAAGATGATAAGAACAGTATAGTGAACCCCCCTGTACTCAAGACATTATATTCAATAGTCAAAAACATTTTCCCGATTGTATTTCTGCTTCTCATGCAAAGAAGCAGAGGAAAATGTAATTTATATTCATGTACCCCAGGTTTATATTCAACCGGTATGTCCTGGTTAGTAAATTACTTTCATCTAGGTTGGTAAAGGGTTGCTATTCTAAGATCTTTGAACAATTTTGTTTCATCCACTTTGTTTTGTTGTATTTTATTTTATTTTTTTTTGTTTTTCAAGGAATATTTAATAACAAGGTAGATAACATATGCTTATCTAATATTTTTATATCACTGAGGGTAAAGCAAAATGTCCTCTTTACTGGGTAAGCATGACCTGCTGTATGTGGACACTGCAGTGCAATTTTAAAAATACTGTTAATTATAATTTCAGGACTTCAGAATCTGAATAGGTGCCAATGCTCTCTCCTTTTTTAATATGGGTGAAGAAAATTCTTTGAAGATCATTTGAAGCTTGGACCAAAATTCCATAGCTATATTATTAGGATCACTCTGTAGTCTTCAGGATTCAGATACAAGGGAAGCTCCAGTTCAACCTTTTAGAGAAGACATTCCAGCTCTCATGATCTCATCAACCAGGAGAATGTTGGTGGCAATCACAGTGCAGGAGTGAAGAAGCTGTTTCTTTACACAGTACTTATCCCATACGCCTGCTTCTGCTGCTACCATTGGTTCATCAGTGTTCAAGTCCACACCCACAAGCTGACTGGATTCTGAATGTTCTGCTTGAATTTTAACTAGTGTTTCCTGAAGGTCAAAACCAGAGTTCTGAGCGAGAACCTTGGGAATAATGAGCAATGCATCAGCAAATGCTTGAACTCCAAGCTGGGCCCTGCCCTTTACACTGGGCATGTATTTAACCAGGGCTTCTGCCATTGCACTTCTACTGCGCCAGCACCTGGGACTAACAGCCATCATCAGTAGCATTTTAAACAGCCCTCAAGCCATCTCTTATGACATGTTCGATTTGAGTAAACGTGTGCTCATTTGGTCCTTTGATCAATAATGTGACAGAGCGAGGATTGTTACATTTCTCAATAAAGGTGAACTTCTCTTCTCCCAATGTATATTCATAGACAAGTCCTGCATGTCCCAAACAATCAGGATTTAGGTCATTAAGAGAATTTAGGGCTATCCCGCCACAAGCAAGAGTCAGCCTTTCCATGTTTCTCCTTTTAGCTCTGCGCAGAGCTATTATGCCTTCTTTGGCAAGAGCATCTAAGGAAAAGGGATCAATTCCCTTTTGACTAATAACAACAAATCCTTTATCTGAATCAACACAGACTTTCTTTTTCAGGTCGATTATTTTTTTAACTCTGTCTTCGATGAATTTCCTTTCAGCTTTCACTAATTTCTCTCTCTCCTTTGTACTCTTGTAAAAAAAAAAAAAAGCCAGAATTCACTCCTGATTTTTCATATTCTAATGACACTTTGCACGTGAGGCTGTATGCATCTTCTATTCTCTTCTTCATATCAGGATGCCGTGCTCCATGGTCCAGAACAAGACCTCTGATTAAGCTTGTATCCATTTCAGATTTATGTTTCATCTCCATGACCTCAACCACGAAGAGGTCAATAGGTTCATCTTGTTTTTTAATGGCCAAAATGGAGTCCACTACGGTCTCTGTTAAGACATCAGCAAGTTCAGCATGAACTTTAGTACGTAGCGATGTTCTGGCTATATCTATAGGTGTTTCCGTGTGATTAGATTGACTAGTTTTCTGTGATTAAGGTTTCAGTGTGTCTGCCTTCTGATGCCCTCTCGCAACACCTACCATCTTACTTGGGTTTCTCTTACCTTGGATGTGGGGTATCTCTTCACGGCTGCTCCAGCAAAGCGCAGCCACTGCTCCTTACCTTGGAGGAAGGGTATCTCCTCAGGGCCGCACCTTCTGACCTTGAACGTGGAGTAGCTCCTCTCAGCCCTCCTGCGCCCGCGCAGCTGCTGCTCCTTAGACGTGGGGTTGCTCCTCCCGGCCGCCACCCCGGACCACAGGCATGGGGTAGATCCTCTTGGCCACGCTTCTGCGCGGTTGGCAGAAAGTGAAGAGGAACTAAAAAGCTTCTTGATGAAAGTGAAAGTGGAGAGTGTAAAAGTTGGCTAAAAGCTCAACATTCAGAAAACAAAGATCATGGCATCCGGTCCCATCACTTCATGGGAAATAGATGGGGAAACAGTGGAAACAGTGTCAGACTTTATTTTTTGGGGGCTCCAAAATCACTGCAGATGGTGATTGCAGCCATGAAATTAAAAGACGCTTACTCCTTGGAAGGAAAGTTATGACCAACCTAGATAGCATATTCAAAAGCAGAGACATTACTTTGCCAACAAAGGTGTGTCTAGTCAAGGCTATGGTTTTTCCTGTGGTCATGTATGGATGTGAGAGTTGGACTGTGAAGAAAGCTGAGTGCCGAAGAATTGATGCTTTTGAACTGTGGTGTTGTAGAAGACTCTTGAGAGTCCCTTGGACTGCAAGGAGATCCAAGCAGTCCATTCTAAAGGATATCAGTCCTGGGTGTTCATTGGAAGGACTGATGCTGAAGCTGAAACTCCAGTACTTTGGCCACCTCAAGTGAAGAGTTGACTCACTGGAAAAGACTCTGATGCTTTGAGGGACTGGGGGCAGGAGGAGAAGGGGACGACAGAAGATGAGATGGCTGGATGGCATCACTGACTCGATGGACGTGAGTCTGAGTGAACTCTGGGAGTTGGTGATGGACAGGGAGGCCTGGCGTGCTGCAATTCGTGGGGTCGCAAAGAGCCGGACATGACTGAGCGACTGAACTGAACTGAACTGACAAGTGTTTCCCTGTCCATCTCTTTGCTTACTTTGACTTGTTCCAAAAACTGAAGTGCCTTTTCCTTTGCAGCTTCAAATCCTTCTGTAATTATTCTGGGATAAAGACCTTCAGAAATGGAGAGATCCGCCTGCTTCAGCAGCTCTCCAATGATGAGGACGCTGGAAGCGGTACCAGCACCAGTTCTGTCATCCTGGGCTGTTGCTACTTTGGCTATTAAGGAGGCTGTTGGGTGTTGAATTTACACTTCATGAAGCAGCCCATTTCCATCTTTAGTCAGTTTGATGGCTCCAGCACCAGAAACAAGCATCTTCATGGTGCCCTTAGGCCCCAAGTTGGTCCTCAGCACCTCCTGCAGCCCTGGGCTGCACTGATGTTGACCGCCAACGCTGCCTGGGCTCAGGCCACCTCGGCCTTGGGGTTCAGCGTCTTCATGGCCGCCATAGCTGACCCAGCAGAGGAAGATAAGGGGACGTGGTGTGGCGAAAAGCACTGAGCCAGTTCAACGTGGCTGGGAGTTGTTGTATTTTAAAGCAAACCCAAGACATCATATTATTTCACCCATAAAGAAAGTGAAAATGCTTGTTGCTTAGTTGTGTCTGACTCTAAGCATCCCCACGGACTGTACACTGCCAGGCTCTTCTGTCCATGGAACTCTCCAGGCAAGAATACTGGAGTGGGTTGCCATTCCCTTCTCCAGGGGATCTTTCTGACACAGGCATATTCTTTACTATCTGAGCCTCCAGGGAAGCCCTTTCACCCATATAAGTACTTAAATATTCACCTCTAACATATAGACTTAAAAAATTATAACCACAGTACCAGGGTCACACTGAACAAAATTCATAGTTATTTCTTAATAATTTTATGTCATATTTAATTTGTGTTCAAATGATAAAGACTTTTAAAAACAAGACCTAAAAAGCACAGACCACAAGGCCAAAAGAGAAAAGATGACACTATCAAAATTAAAGTTTTATATTCACAAAGAGTATCAAAGGTTCATGGTAGGTTAGGAAAATCAACACAGAATTCATATCTAGAGTTGCTCTATTCAAAGTGTGTGCTGGTCTGTAAGTGATGAACTTGCATCAGAATATCAATCAATTGTGATCACTAAGCATACTGCTTAGATTAGCTGAGATGTTTCTGTCTTATAGCAAGAATTTTTTTAAAAAATTTTTTATTGAATTATATTTGATTTACAGTGTATTAATTTCCGCCGCATAGCAAAGTGGCTCAGTTATGCATACATACATACGTGTATGCATGTATTATTTTTCATATTCTTTTCCATTATGGTTTATCACAGGATATTGAACACAGTTCCCTGTGCTCTACACTAGGGACCTTGTTTATCCATCTTCTATATAATATTATAGTTTGCATCTGCTAATCCCAAACTCCCAATCCTTCCCTTCCTCACCCCCCTCCGCCTTGGCGACCACAACGCTGTTCTCTAGGTCTCGAGTCTGTTTCTGTTTTGTTTTGTAGACAGGTTCGTTTGTGTCATATCCTAGATCCCACACATAAGTGATAACATATGGTATGTGTCTTTGTCTGATTTATTTCATTTAGGATAATAATCTCTAGGTCCATCCACGTTGCTGCAAATGGCATTATTTCTTTTTATGGCTGAGTAATATTCTGTTGTACGTTTGCACCACACTCTCTTTATCCATTAGTCTGTCAGTGGACATTCCGGCTGTTTCCATACCTTGCCTGCAGTAAACAGTGTATAGCAAGACTTTCTTGATGGAAGAGGAGTGCTTTCATTTTACCAACATTTCTTGGGTAGGCAGTGGGTCCCCATTTTGAGTGGCACTGATTGAGACTATTCAAATAATTCCAAATCAACAAGATAAAGACAGAAAAGCCAACAGAAAAATGGGCAAGGGCTATGAATAGGCAATCCTCAGAAGAGAATTCTCAAATGATTGAAGCAGATGTGAAGAGATGCTCCAGCTCACTGGTAATGGGTGAGATTAAAATCAACACAAGGAGTCATCAGAATGGCAGATTAGAGGTGTGGGTAATGAATGCCAGGTGTGGACAGGTATGTGGGGAGATAAAGACTCTGTGCACTGCCTAGTGTAGGATGTTAACAGGTATAGCTAGCCTGGAAAATATTCTTTATTTTAGTTAAATAAGCACATGCTTTTTGGCTCAGGATTCCACTCCTGGGTTTGTATCCCAGAAGCTGCTTCCAACAGGACCCTGAAGGAGAATGTTCACAGAGGTATTGGTTATGGAGACTAGAAGCTGCCAGTGACCCAGGTGCCTTCTGAGGGCCTGGGTACCATGCAAATGAATGTTTTCTTCAGAGTATGGATAAGGTGTATTTACAGAACAAGGAGGAGCCTTGAGTCATATGCCAAGCCCAAAAGAGCAGAGAGAGAAGGAAATTGATCACACTATTCTACTGATTCTCAAACTTTCATCTTAGATTCTCTTAAAAAGTTTTGAAGATTCCAAAGAGTTTTTGTCTATATGTGTTATATCTACCTACATTTATCATATAGAAACTTAAAATTTAAAACAAGGTGTGGATTCATTAAAAAACAAATGTCGATGTATATAAATATTTTATGAAAAGCAGTTTTATTTTCTAAAGTAAAAAATACAGTGAGAAGTGGCATTGTTGAACATTTTTGCAAATCTTTTGAACACCCACCTGGATAAAAGACAGCTGGATTCTCATATCTGCTTCTGGATTCATTTTGTTGTGATATAACACATCCTGTAAGCTCTGGAGAACTCCAGTGTACATTCAGGAGAGATCAAGATGAAAAAGGCCAAGAGTATCTTAGTATTGTCATGAAAAGTATGTCAACCTGAGCCACACTTTGAGAATTTCTGTATTACAACATTTGTGTCTGTGAACAACACATACAGACCCAGATAATTTCACTACACATTTTACTTTTTAGGCACATTCAAAGCTGTACATCAAATCTATTGGGTTAATGCTTGTGGGGTACAAGAGGGGAGTGGGAGGGGCTTGGGGAAAAAGGGAAAAATAAGACAAAACGAAGCACTGAAATTAAACTCAGGTCTCCATGCCTGCACGTGAAGAATAAAAATGATGAAAAACAAAATGAAATAAGAAGACAGTCTGATGTAGCTGCTAAGGACAGCCTGACTGGTCGGGGTCTGTGAGGAGGCAGGGAGGCGTGTGTGTGTGTGTGTGTGTGTGTGTGTGTGTGTGTGTATGCACGCATGGCGGTTAGAAGTGATGAGGTCTAATGGGAGCAGAGCCATGAATTCATCTGGACCCAAATCCAGGATATTCAGGGATAAGAGGGAGGAGATGCAGCTTCTGCCACATCCCTCTCCTCTCCCCAACACCCTCCAAGCTCCAGGTGAGGACCCTTCTCCCCTTAGACAAAGTCTGCCTCCTGGTTTGAGGCTGGGCCAGTATGGAGAGGTCTACAGTCCTGCCCACAGCCCACTGCTACAGCACTACAGACCCGACTGCAGGGCTGAGGGGAGATGCTCTGGGTGACCCCAAAGGCCCTTCCAGACCTCTAGGCCTTGACATCAGGATCATTTGGTGGCCACAGCTCTGAGCTACACAGCTCTCAACTCCTCCCTCCTGGCTTCTGCCCTGCCAGGTACAGCTCTGCAGGTGGTGGGCACCTTATACCACAGTGTCAGCTGGGAGCAGTGCCCTCCCTGAAGGACCTTCCCGCTTGCCTCAAAGCAGGGCCACAGGCTGCATCCAGTCCCCTTGAGGACATCCAGCCTCCCCTTCCCCTGCTGGGCACTCAGGAGTAGGAAGAACTCACCTGAAAGTCTCTGGCCAATGACAACCACAGTTGGCCAGCTAGCTCACAGGTGGCTGGCTCTGCCTGCCCATCCTCTTTAAGATGGTAGGTGTCCTGGGGAGGGCTTCTGTGGACACCCCTTTGTGTCCTATTCAGCCTTTGCCCTGTCTTCACCAATTGCCCTATGGGCTCTTTGTCACTTTGTCCAAGTGTCCGCCCACAGGTGTGTCCCCTGACTGCACTGTAAGCAATTGAGATCAGGGACATTCTTCCTTCTTTCCTGTGTTCCCAGGGCTGGGCACTCAGGAGGGACTTGGCATTTGAGAAAAGAATGAGAAGTAAAGTCCTGTGCAGGAGTGTGGCTGCAAGAGGCCAGGGGTGAGGGATGGGGTGGTTAGGAAGGAGGATGGCTACTTCTGGTCACATTCCCGCTTCTACCATGGCCAGGGGCTCTGCCTCCCCCCGCTCCCCTCCTGTGACGGTCAGCACTCTTCCTGCCTGTGTCCTTTATGTCCTTTAATCAGAGGTATGTTGCTGTTGTGTTAGTCGCTCAGTCATGTCTGACTCATTGTGATCCCATGGACTATAGATGACCATGCTCCTCTGTCCATGGAATTCTCCAGGCAAGAATTCTGGAGTGGGTAGTCATTCCCTTCTCCAGGGGACCTTCCCGACCCAGGGATCAAACTCAGGTTTCCCGCATTGCAGGCGATTCTTTACCACTGAGCCAGCAGGGTAGGAAGTATGAAGCATTCCAAACAGGCAGAAAAGTCAACAGTTGTCATGAATATAATTAACACTCACGGACCCCAGGCTTGTGTTCAGCTGAGATGGCCCTGTCATTAAAATATATTCAGACAGGTTGGGAAATGAGCTGTTCTCCTGAGTTCTCAAACTTGCTCCTTCCACCCCCCTCCCAAGACATCTCCGCCACCAGCAATTAAAGGGTTAATGTGGGCCCAGCCCAGGGGTGGGGTGTGCAGAGCTGGGTGCCAGGATCTTAGTTCTTCTAGATCCCCAACATCTCCCTGGAGGATCCACTTCTCAGCTTTGTCACAGGCGAACATATTTTCTTATTTATTTCAGATTTTCCTTAAAGAAATAAAACAACAGGGAATCTGGAAGCTCCTGGTGGACCCCTCCCCCTCCCATCTCCACCATAATGAATTTGTTGCTTTTCATTCCCTTGCATGTGGTCGTATTTTTGCTATAGAGATAAAGTATCCGTCAACAAAATATTGTACTGTTTTGCATAACTTCGAGCTTTATATAAATGCTACCAAGCTGTCCACATCCTTCTGCAGCATGCTTGTGTGCCCAACGTTGTTCTGAGAGGGTCCGCGTCGACACGCGTAGCCCTCTGCGCTCTTCCTCATTGCTGAGGTGCAGTCATGCCACTGGATGACTAGACTGTGATTTGGAAAATCTACTTTTTTCTTATGAGGATTGGGGTTGTTTCCAATGGTTTGCTTTTGGCAAACTGTGGCAGAATAAACATCCTCGTGCATATCTTTTGGTGCACACGTGCGTAGATTTCCGTTGGATATGGTTCCAGTTATCTGTGGCTGCAAAACAAACCCCCAAATGTAGTGACTTTACACTAACAACCATTTCATCAGATGCGGTGTGTCAGGAATTAGGGGCAGGGCTCTGTGGGGGCTTCTGTTGCCCTTGCACTGATGGGGGTCACCCCATGGGAACCCTCTGTGCTGGCCTGGATGGTGGTTTGGCGGGGGACAGATGGACGACTGAGTATCTCTCTGGTCTCTCCAGCGTGGAGGTCTTAGGGTCTTCAGAATACTTACCTAGTGGCTCAGATTCTCAGTAATGAGTGTCCTGGCCAGTAGGGCAGAAGCTGTGTGGCCTCTTGTGTCACCTAGCCTCACCTCCACTGAGCTCATTGACTGCCGTGGCCCCAGAGCCACCAAGACTTCAGGGGATGGACCCTACCTGTGGGTACAGGCATGGCAAGCAATTTTCAGCCATTCTTAAAACAATGTCACATACCCAGGGGCAGAGCTATGTGCTGGGGGTCTGTGTGCCTTCAACTAACTGCACTGGGCTTTGCCAAGTTACCCTCCCAGGTGAGGGCACAGCCTGGTGTGGGAGTTCCTAGTTCTCTGCATGCTCATCAAGACTTCCTAGTGTTAGACCTTTTATTTTTTGAGACATGGTACCATACTATGGTTTCAATTGATTTCTTTAACTGTAATCATAAGATAGCATGCTTAGTAACAACACCGAATACCTCTTCATACATTTATTAGCCACTCAAGTTTTCTTTTCTCCAAAATGCCTGTTCCTGTCACTTGCATGTTTTTTTGCTTGGATAGTCTGTTTTCCTCCAATGTATTTGTAGGCATTCTTTTTAGAAGCTGTACCATGCAGCGTGTGGAACTTCCCTGACCAAGGGTCGAACCCCTGTCCCCTGTACTGGAAGCACAGAGTCTTAACCACTGGGCCACCAGGGAAGTCCTTGTAAGTATTCTTGACAGTACTTAGATACTAATCCTTCGGCAGACATAGGCATACATATGTTTGTGGCTTATCTACTCGCTTATAAAAATGTCATTTTTTGGATAGACGACTTTTTCATTTTAACGTAGTTAAATTGGTCATTCTTTTTCTTTACGGCCTGTGCTTTGTGTGTCTCAACAAGCCAGGCATACCCTGTGCTTACACCTCAATTGCCTGAGCTCAGTGGCCTGGCTGGATTCTGTCTGTCCCTCCACCAAGCCCCTCTGACCCTCACACCTTCCTTCCTATGTCCCCAGCACATGGGGATGCCTCTCCTCCTGCTACCAACCAGGAAGGTTCCTGGCCTTCCTTAATCAATAGAAATTGATCAGAGACCAGGAAAGAGACTCAGGCAAGGCTTTACTGGGGGGAGTGAGAACAAGTAACAGATTCCCTTGCTTGCTCGCTAAGGGAGGGTGAGCTGGTTCCTCATATGGGGTGAGGATAGCAGTGTGTCCAAGGGTCAGGCCAAAGGAGTGGCTTAGGGAGTTTGCCCATTCCTTTGGTTGGTGTTGAATGCGAGGGGCATGCTCATGGGCGGTAACCTGCTTTTTACTCCTGACCCCCTGTTTTTGCTTCTGGATCCTCAGAGTAGCAGTTGGGTTTTGTTTTTTGTTTTATTTTTGGTCTTTTTTGTATCTTTTTGTTCATTATTTGCCTGAACCCTGCACATGCACACAGCTACTTTTAGTCCATCATAGTTTCTTTGTATTTTGTTGCTGGAGGAGACTTGTGTTCAGGTACAAGCACTGAAGCAAAAGGTCCCAGATCCCAGGTCCCAGTCTGTCTCACACCAAGTGGGCCATGAATACCCTACCTGCCCTTGAAAGTCTCCCCACACCCTGTCCCTCTCAGCGTTTCCCCAGGGGCTTCCTCTGTCCCTCCTTCCTTGCTCTACTCCAGGCCCCCTGATGCCTATTTTAGCTTCTTTTTATTTCCTGGAGCTCTGCACTGATCTGCATTTGTAAGCCTGGAGTTTTACAGGAAAGGTGGTTCCTGAGTTTGGCTGCAGAGGCCTAGGGTTCTATGTTCCCGAAGTGTCATCAACAGAAACATCAAAAATTTAACAAGATTCACAAAACACACTATTCGAACAATGAAAAAAATTATATCACACAATATTAAAATAATAGCATAATTTATTAGTAATCACTCTGAGACACACCACCAAGAAAGGATACAGTGCAAAGCAATACTTAAGTAAAAACACCAAATCACAGTCAGTCTCCTTTGACACTGAACTCCGGGATGATTAACTGAAACTTGGCATTTCTTCTCATATGCAGGTCAGGAGGCAACAGTTAGAAATGGACATGGAACAACAGACTGGTTCCAGATAGGAAAAGCAGTATGTCAAGGCTGTATACTGTCACCCTGCTTATTTAACTTACATGCAGAGTACATCATGAGAAACTCTGGGCCGGAAGAAGCACAAGCTGGAATCAAGATCGCCGAGAGAAATATCAATAACCTCAGATATGCAGATGACACCACCCTTTGGCAGAAAGTGAAGAAGAACTAAAAAGCCTCTTGATGAAAGTGAAAGAGGAGAGTGAAAAAGTTGGCTTAAAGCTCAACATTCAGAAAACGAAGATCATGGCATCTGGTCCCATGGGACATAGATGGGGAAACAGTGGAAACAGTGTCAGACTTTATTTTTTTGGGCTCCAGAATCACTTCAGATAGTGACTGCAGCCATGAAATTAAAAGACACTTACTCTTTGGAAGAAAAGTTATGACCAACTAGATAGCATATTGAAAAGCAGAGACATTACTTTGCCAACAAAGGTGTGTCTAGTCAAGGCTATGGTTTTTCCTGTGGTCATGTATGGATGTGAGAGATGGACTGTGAAGAAAGCTGAGCGTAGAAGAATTGATGCTTTTGAACTGTGGTGTTGGAGAAGACTCTTGAGAGTCCCTTGGACTGCAAGGAGATCCAACCAGTCCATTCTAAAGGAGATCAGCCCTGGGTGTTCTTTGGAAGGAATGATGCTAAAGCTGAAACTCCAGTACTTTGGCCACCTGATGCGAAGAGTTGACTCATTGGAAAAGACTCTGATGCTGGGAGGGATTGGGGGCAGGAGGAGAAGGGGATGACAGAGGATGAGGTGGCTGGATGGCATCACCAACTCGATGGACATGAGTTTGAGTGAACTCTGGGAGTTGGTGACGGACAGGGAGGCCTGGTGTGCTGCAATTCATGGGGTTGCAAAGAGTCGGACATGACTGAGCAACTGAACTGAACTGAACTGAGAGGGAAAGCATGCCCCTTTGAGCTTCTGGGGTCAATGCCGGGGCCCTTCTTCACAGCTTCCCCCTGTGGGGCAGTTCTGGACATTTCTGGCCATGCCAGGAGCAGCTGGCTCCCTGGGTACAGATACAGCACTGTGCTCTCACATGATCCATCACTCCTAGCCCGTTCTGGGCACTTAACTGCACCTGGATCCACACTTTCCTGAGCACTGCACCAAGTCCACATCATCTTCCAGGGGAGATGGTGGCAGCAGAAGAAGGTGAGGATGTGCTGACCTCTCCTTGGAGGCTGGGGGTCAGGGAGTGAGGGATAGGGTAGCCTCCACTAGGCAGGGATATGGGGGCGGGAAGTGGAGAGTGTTTTCAGAGGTCCATGGAATATCCAGAGGTCAGGGAGAAGCAGACATTGGTGCTGCTAGGCAGGAAGGGCAGGAGGAGAGAAGCAAAGATGAAGGAGGCTCAGCTGGCCCTGCAGGAGGATTTTGAGAAGGGCTGGGCAGGCTGTCAGTGCCCAGAAAGAGGTCTGTCCTCCCCACATCCAGGCTCTGGTCCTTTTGTGCCCGTTCGTGACTTCTTCCTTAGGTTTTATGAAAACTAAGCTTGTTTTGGAGAAGGCAATGGCACCCCACTCCAGTACTTTTGTCTGGAAAATCCCATGGATGGAGGAGCCTGGTAGGCTGCAGTCCATGGGGTCTCAAAGAGTTGGACACGACTGAGCGGCTTCACTTTCACTTTTCACTTTCATGCATTGGAGAAGGAAATGACAACCCACTCCAGTGTTCTTGCCTGGAGAACCCCAGGGACAGGGGAGCCTGGTGGGCTGCCATCTATGGGGTCGCATAGAGTTGGACACGACTGAAGTGACTCAGCAGCAAGCTTGTTTTACTTAAATATAAGAGTGATTAGAACAATGACCAGCAATTTAAGTGAGGTGGTTTTTTTTTCCCATTAAAAACAAATACCAATTACTCGAGAGAGATAATTGGGGCAGGTTATGTTTCTTATTTGATAGACGGGGAAACTGAGCCCCAAGGACTAGAGGGCACCCTTCAGGGAGATTGGAAGCCGTTCTCAGGGCTGGCCTGGAGAACTTTCCCACGAGGCAGGGTGGGAAAGCACTCTTGCCCGAAGTGGATGCCAAGCAGGGGTGAGCTTCCATGTGACTCCTGCCGTGATAACACAGTGTGACACCCGGCTTCTGGCAGCAGAAAAGCTGAGAGCAGAGGGAGGGGCTGTAAGCCAGTTCCCAGCAAGGCTGGCTGTTTCCATTCCCCAGTCTCCACCAGGAGGGTGAGGCTGGCCTTGAGATGGCAGAGCTGGGGAGGGGAGACACCCACATCCTCCCAGCTCAAGGGGCTTTCCCTGACACCCCCTTCCCATTGCTACCTTCCCCCTGCAGGGGAGCGGGGGGTCATCTGATGCAGTTACTCCCACAGGCGACTCAGATGGCAGAGAGGCCCTTCCCACGGCATCTGAGATTTAAAAGTGGGTTGGATGAGGGCAGTGCTTACCCTGAAGAAATGAACTGGGAACTGTGGAATTTCAGGCATCAGCAGGAGGCCTAAAGGGCAGGGGGTGAGGTGGGATTGGGGATGGGTTTCTGGTTACCTGTCAACATCATTCAAATTCCTGATTCCTGCCCTCCTGCCAGACACCAGGGGGAAAACGAGCTATTATTAATAGCTTCAGGCATCAGCCCATTCTCTGCAGCCACCTATACCAACACATTTCAATAAATTGAAATAAATTAAATTTATTATTTTTTTCATTCTGCACCCACCCATCCATCCACTCGTCTGTCTGTTGGATTCACGTTCATCAAGAGGCAGTCTGTGTTTGCAGTCTCCAGGTCCCGCACTCACAGGATGGTTGCCCTTGTGCAGATCGCTTCACTTCTGTGTCCTCAGTTTCAGCAAGTGTACACAGGAATGACAAGTGTACCGACTTCACAGAACCTGCTGTGAGACTCAGGTGAAACATACCCAGCACACGCACACATTATTTTACGTGTTAGCACTTTTTTGTAAATTGTTTTTCAATTCACTCATTTATTCAATTTCTCTATTTACTCATTTGTTTATTCATAATCACTGCCTTAGTCCCAGGAAATGAACTTGATTTTCTTCTTAGTTTTTCTTTTTCATAGCTTCTCATCTCTGCGCTTTGGTTGGAGGATGGGGGCTCTTCCTAGAAAATCGATCCTAGAAGCTGATCCTGGACACCAGGTATTTTTTGTTTTTAATTTATCAATTCACAGTGTTGTGTTAATTTCTGCTGTACAACTGAGTGATTCAGTTAGTACACATATATACATTCTTTTTCATATTCTTTTCCTTTAGTGATATTCCATGTATTATACAGTAGGACCTTGTTGCTTATCCATCCTATATATTGGATATTGGAAGTCATATTTTAAGAGAGACCAGAAGAGGGGAGGACCCTCCCAGCAAACTCCCAGAATCCTTCCCACCAGGCTTGCTTGTTGATCAGCTTGAGGCTTCTCCTGGGTTCCTGGGTCCCATGTACCCACCTTGTCCAGTCCTTTCCAATGGACAGAGATCTAAAGGCAAGAAGGACCAGAGAGAGAGTACCAGCCTCTTCTCTTTTCCTAGACCTTCTCTGATTTAATATTCCTTATAGCCTTTAGAAGTATAGGACTAGTTCCATTTTGTGATAAGAAAACTGAAGTTCAGAGAGGTGATGAGACTTGCCCCAGGTTGCACAGCAAACAAATTGCAGAGTTGGGATGCACACCTGGGCTTAGTAGGTTGCAAATCTCAATGCCCTCCCCTAACTGCAAAGCCCTAAATTCTCTGTTGGAGGATAGGTGCTCAGAGTTGAGTGTCTTGGCTGTGGCTCCTCTATTTTCACCCTGTCAACCCCTCAGTTCCCTCGCTGCTGAGTCTACGCATCCCCCTTGACCCGCCCTCGCCTGAAGTCCCAAGAGCTGCTGGAAATCTGCAACAGTTTCAACTGGAGTGGGAAGGCGCCTGACTCTGGACTCTCTTGGGAGAGCAAGGGCACTGTGGTTCCCACCAGTGGGGTGAGGATGGCCAGCTAGACTGAGATGCCAGCTCAGGGTCTGGAGATGTGGTCTCCCTGTTTCCCCTGCCAGTCCAGGGTGTGAGGACCTTCTCCCAACCTTCCGACTATAGCAAAAACAGGCACACAGTCTGCCCTGTCCTTGCCAGGCTGGAACCTGGCCTCAGGCCCAGGCAGATACAGGACTCTGAGAGCTCAGGAGTCACTGTCTCTCATCATCTTCCAGCCTGGGGCAGCATCCCTGTGTCAGCTCAACTCAGTTCCACCCATTCCACTTGTATTTCTGGAGCTCCATTCACACGCCAGCCCTGTGCCAGGTACAGATGTCATCTGGCCCTTGGGGGATTGACTTCATCCCTGTGCCCACAGGAGGCCGCAGCTTATCCACTGTGTAGTCAAGAGCAGGGCTGTCCAAGGGGCAGCAGTCCAGAGAGGCGCAGGGAGCACCAAGTGGCACATCCAGGATGAGGTCGGGTTTGCCTCATTCATTGCACAGGGCATTTCAGCACCCACACTGCAAGGTGACAGGCTGGGGCTGCAGTGGGATTGGGGCTCTGCATCCAGGCTGGAAAAATGAAGCTGGTATCACAGACAACTCCATGGCAATGACTAAACAGCCGCCCCCAACACACACACACACACACACACACACACACACACACACACCTGCCTCTACATGCGTCTTGCTTCTAAAATAATCTGCTTCAGTGTGACAACAAATACGGTGCCAACACCCCAAATACCCATCATTAGGAGAATGAGTGGTACCATGCTCACGATGAAATACCACAAAGCAGTCAAAAAGAACAAACTATTGTTGCACAGAACAACAGGAGGGAATCTCACAGCCATCACCGTGGGCCACGGCCCAGATACATGTACCCGCTGTTCTGATTCTATCTGTACAAATTCAAGAACAGATAACCAGGATGTGATGATGGAGGTGGGAAGAGTGGGCATCTTTGAGGGGGATGTCTGAACTGGAAAGGCACATGGTGGGGAACTTTCTGGCTACTTGGGTGTAATCGTATGAGAAAATATTGTTTACTTCATAGTATGCACTTTAATGTACGTTGTTGTTCTTCAGTCATTAAGTCGTGTCCAACTCTTTGTGACCCCATGGACCGCAGCATGCAGTCCTTCACTATCTCCTGGAGTTTGCTCAAACTCATGTCCGTTAAATCAATGATGCCATCCAACCATCTCTTCCTCTGTTTCCCCTTTCTCCTTCTGCTCTCAATCTTTCCAAGCATCAAGGTCTTTTCCAATGAATTGGCTCTTCCCATTAGGTGGTCAAAGTATTGGAGCTTCAGCTTCAGCATCAGTCCTTCCAATGGATATTCAGAATTGATTTCCTTTAGGGTTGGCTGCTTTGATCTCCTAGGTAACATATGCTATTATATCTTAATTAAAAAGCAAAGACACCCACCCCCACCCCTGCCAAGCAACCTAGTAGAAAGTGACAGTGGACCTCTGCTGTGTCTCAGCTTCTCAGAATCCCTTCTAATCACCAGGTCTGCAATTTTCTTTGGGGAATACCTACCCCACCCCCACCCCCGGTGTACACAACCTCAGGGCAGCCATGTGACTGTATGTTGCCAACTGGACACTCCCTCTTGGAACGTGCGTTTGGGGCAGAGGAAAGAGAAAGACTCCAAATGGTAGGAGTTCACTGGCTGCAGAGGCTGTCTGTCAGTTGGTCCTGCTCTTGGACACCCATGGAGGCTGCAGGTGGGTTTGCTGGACCCCCAGCCTTCTCTCCATCCTGGGGGCCCCATGATCTTACAACCAACTATATATGGTGGAGGTCAGTTTTAGAAAACTGCCCCAGTGGTACCTGCACCAACTTTACACAAGCACAAAGCCTTGGGGGGCCTGGGATAAAGATGGGGGCCCCAACTCTATTCTGTAGCCTTTGGGTCACTGTTCATTGAGGAAGGAAATCAGGGCCCCTCTGAGCTGCTCACCCAGGATCTCACCTAACCTTCAAGGGTCTACAGCATGAGTGAGAAAGAAGCCTTTGCTATTGAAAATGTCCCTGTGCAGCCCTGGGCATGGAAGCCTTTCTGTATCCCAGTTTCTTATTTATAAGGAACAGACTCCAGACTCCATGACATTCCCTGAGTCCCAATGGGCAGATTAGGACAGTTACTAATCAGGGAAGGGATGCAGGGACAAGGGAAGAACAGCCAAGAAGTAAGAGTGCAACCTTGGGACTGGGTCCTGGTTTCCCCTCAAGGAATACTCCTGACAATAACTTTGAGCTCTTTTACAAAGCTAAAACCCCTGACAAAAGAAAGATGTTAGCATTCTCCATTCCAGACAGAAGGTCACAGTTTGAGAGTCTCAAGAACCATGGAAACTTATCAGGAGATCACATGAGGTCTCCAGATTAAAGGAGTGCAGGCACTGCACACACCCTGATCCTTATCAGCAGCTCTGCCCTTGAACCATTTCTATAAAACCCCTCACCAAATCCTCCCAGGGTTGGATATAGTTTTTGAGGGTACAAGTCCACTGTGTCTGCTTTTGCCTGGCAAAGCAATAAAGGTCTTTTCTACTTCACCCCAAACTCTGTCTCTGGGATTCAATTCAGCACTGATGCACAGAGGCCAAGTTTTCGGCATCACTGTTACAAGCATCTTAGATCTGTGGGTGGTTTGCTACATGGCTGGTCTGACTGTGCCAACAGCCACAACTTGGAATCTCCAGTCCAGACCTCTTTTCTGGATCCCATGGCAATTCCCAAAAGAGCATCTCCATGCTGAGGCCCTCCTGCTCTCTTCCTTTTGCCTGCACTTCAAGCACTGCCCAGCCATCCAGGTGAAGGACACATAGCCTTCCTCCCTTTTAAGCCAGAATCCTTGCACCACCCTCACACCTCCAACCTCCTTAATCCCGCCGTCCCCTCCCTCCTAAGGCAACGTGGGTCCTGAGCAGCCTGGCCCCCTTTCACTCTCAATCCTCATTATCCAGCCCCCTTATACCTATCGTCTCTCAATTCAATGGCTACCACTTCTCTTGGCCCAGTTCACTGCCCACACCTGCACTCTCCCTCTCAGCCAGAGTGGGCTTTGGAAAATTAAAATCTAATTATGCCCCTGCCTGTCTAGTTCCCCTCAGCGGGCACCCTTTGCTTCCAAGGCCCCCTTTGCTCATGCAGGTGTCTCCAGCCACCCTCTGGCCACATGGGTCCTCTTTTGGTTCTGTCTCCTGGCCTAGGAGCACCCATATGAACTGTGTCATTTATATTTGGATGTGTTGAAATCTGGGGCCTTGCCAGCCCTAGAAGGACTGCCCGTCTCAGGATAATTCCTAAGGATGGTAAACAAAGGCAAGTGTGCCTTTCAAGTACAAACCAACAATCTTATATGGGCCACTGTTCTCCTGCCTTGATCACCCCAGGGCCAGGTACCAGGTAACACGGGCCAGCCCCTGTGCCCGGAGCCCACTGAAAGCATTCAAACTAGCCAGTCCTAAGTCTGCTGACCCTGCCTCATCCATTCCATTGCATGGAAACCACAGTTGAGATTCTTGTTCACATTCTCCCCTGTTCCCTCTGTGTCCTTACCAGAAGCAGCGCTCCTGGGACACAAGGTTCCCACTGCCTTGGGATCTGTGAGTATAACCTGTTATTTTCAATATATGGCCTTCCCACACTGAAATCATAATAAAAACCTATCTGAAACAGCATCCTTGTCCCTCTGCTCCTGGGCAGCTCCTTCACATCCTCCAGCCTATCTTAGGTGTCCTGCCTCTGCTGGCCTCTCCTGCTCTCTCCTCTGAGGCCTCCTATTCCACCACACTGTACTATCATTGGCGGTTTCTTCTTCTTCTTTAAAAATATTTATTTATTTGGCCACTTTGGGTCTTAGTTGCAGCACATGGGGTCTTCAGTTTTCATTGCAGCATGCGGGATCTTTAATTGTAGTATGCAGATGCTTAGTTGGGGCATGTGGGATCTACTTCCCTGACCAGGGATTGAACCTGGGCCCCTTGCATTGGGAGTGCAGAGTCTTAGCCACTGGATCACGAGGGAAGTTCCCCTTTGGTGTTTTCAAAGCTCTATCTTCCCAGAGTGCATCTAACCTTCTATGGAACAGCAATGACTGTCTTCTAGTTCACTTTTGTATTCTTGGCATATAGTAAGTGCTCAATAAATATCAGCTTTTGAATGACTGAATGAACAAGCAGGAGCTGCTCATAAGGCCCCTTATCACAGAGCTCAGCTACCATTCCAGCCAAGAAGGGACAGGAATAAAACTGTCTGCAAAGTCTTTGCCACTTTTCTCATTGAGAACATGGGTCAATTTCCCCTCCCCTCGGATATGGGCTACCTTTGACTCACAGAAGGTACCAGAAGTGACATTGTAGCTTCTGAGCCCAGTCTTAGTCTCTAAGAGGTCTGCCACTTCTTCTCCATCTTGAAACATTCCTCCTTGGAACCCAGCAGCCATATGGAGCATCCTGTAAGTACAAATGACATGCTCAGCTTACAGTGCAAGCTGGGTTCCCCAAGGAACCTGCCTGCAGGAGGAGGCTGTGGGGCTCCTGGGCATGAAAGCCTTTTGACCCCTCATTTCTTTTAGGTGAGACCCCAGCCTCCATGACCTTCCCTGAGTTCCAAAGGGCAGATGTGAACAGTTGCTAATCAAGGGAGAAGCACCCAAGAAACCACCTGAAGCAAGATTAAAGGGACCAGAGAAGCTCACCAAGATTAGGAAACTGACCACCTGAGACCCTTTGTTGTTGTTGCTAAGTTGTGTCTGACTCTGCCACCCCATGGGCTGCAGCATGCCGGGTTTCTCTGTCTTTCGTCGTCTCCTGGAGTTTGCTCAAACTCATGTCCATTGAGTCAGTGATGCCATCCAACCATCTCTTCCTCTGTCGCCCCCTTCTTCTCTGCCCTCAATCTTTCCCAGCATCAGGGTCTTTTCCAATGAGTCGAATTTTCACATCAGTTGGCCAAAGTATTGGAGCTTCATCTTCAGCAATGAATATTCATGGTTGATTTCCTTTAGGATTGACTGGTTTGATCTTGCAGTCCAGGGGACTCTCAAGAGTCTTCTCCAACACCACAGCTCAAAAGCATCAATTCTTCAGGGCTCAGCGTTCTTTATGGTCCAACTCTCCCATCCATACATGACTACTAGAAAAACCATAGCTTGGATTATACAGACCTGAGACTCTGCTCACACCCTAATCTTGTCAGCAATCCCACCCTTGAAGTAATGTTATAAAAGTGAAAGTGTTAGTTGCTCAGTAGCGTCTGACTCTTTGCAACCCCGTGTACAGTAGACTGTCAGGCTCCTCTGTCCATGGAATTTTCCAGGCAAGAACACTGGAGTGGGTAGCCATTCCCTTTTCTAGGGGATCTTCTTGACCCAGGGATTGAACCTGGGTCTCCTGCACTGCAGGCAGATTCTTTACTGTCTGAGCCACCAAGGAAGCCCCAATTGTTATAAAACTCCTCATCAAATCCTCCTGGGTTGGGACACAGAGTTTTCGAAGGCAGAAGCCAGCTGTGTCCCCCTCTGCCCAGCAAAGCAATCAAGCTATTCTTTTCTACTTCACCCAAAACTGAGATTCGATTTGACACCTGTGTACAGAGAAGCCGAGCCTTCGGCATCATGAGTGGGGCCATTCCAGACCTTTCAGCTCAGAAACCAGCTGAAGCAGGTGTACAACCCTCCCCATATGCTGCAAGGAGCAAGGCTTATCAAGCGCTGCCAAAGTTCCTGGCCCACATACATCATGAGCAAATAAAATAGCTGCTATTTCAGCTGCTCAGCTCTATGGTAGAGCGTTAGGCAGTGATGGCCCCAGGTGGGGCGGGGGGAAGATCCCGCTGCATGTCAGGTCATGGTCTCGAACCATTTATGAAGCTCAGAAGAGCCCTGCCAGGAAGATATGATCCCCATTGTACAGAAGGAGACTGAGGACCAGGGATGAGATCATTTGCCAATGTCACAAAGGTAGAGAGAGTGACAGCAGGCGTTTGTCTGGCTCCAGACCCTTCTTCCTTCCATCCATCCCCCTCCATGTGGAAGAGAAATGACTTGAGACTCGATGGATGGACCTAGGGGTGGGCTTGGGGCTAGAACCCAAGAGCCTCCATGGTGGGCAGAGGAGGGGAGACGGTGCTGGGGAGATACCCCATGACCAGCCAGCTCCACATAGCCCCAACACTGGATGGCATGAATGCCTGGCTGCGGGCCTGGTGTGAAATCACATTTTCTCCACCAGGCCAATGCTTGGTTGCAGGGTACCCCTGGCCTCACATTGCCCTGCTGGCCTCAGCTTTGCCTGGGAACAGATGCTGTCAGCAGCGAGGGGACACCCCGAGGCCTGGCTACGCTTGTCGGGAGGCATTAGAGGGAAGCTTTGAAGTGGGGACCTACGGGCCTCGCTCACAGTCTCTTTGCAGGAGTTTCCTGATCTCTTTCTTCCCACGGGGGTGGGGGCCATCCAGGGCCAGCGTGGGCACTCTCGGCTCTGAGGTTTTCCTCTTGGGCATTTGGCCGCCTGGCTCCCTCAGTCCTTGGTGTTGGAGGACTTGGCTGGGCATCACCACCATAGGCTGCCGGCCAGCACCACTGTCTCCTCCATCTCTGACCACAACAACAGTAATAGTGTGGACTGTCAGACGTGGCCCCAATGGAGAAGACAGAAAAGCTGGACAATGGATTATGGTGTGGAGCTGGGATTTGAACTCAAGTAGGTTGCTCCTGAGGATGCTGTACTAGCTCAGGTCATTACTGTGTTAAACACGTACCTGGTACCTACTTTCAAGTTAAAGACTGGAGGGATTATAGAATTTATAGTTATATATCTCTTTCCCTTTCGCTTCCCTTTTTGTCATCACTGACTGTTATTATTGAAACAAACCAAACCTTGTAAGCACACCTAAAGCTGTTAGAATGACACAGAATGTGCAAAGGAAAAAACTGCTGACTCAGATTGGATTCCAGACTTCAGAGAGGTTAGTTAAGCTGCCCAGGGTCACACAGCATAAGGATCAGAACTAGGGTTTGCATCCTGTAGTCTTGTCCCCTGCCTTAGGCATTCACAAGGCAATCTGCTTTGGATCAACCCAGATCCCTCCAGGCTTCTCATCTGCCTCCAAGGCCCCTGTTACCTTCCCTCCTGGGGTGTGTCTAACTCACCTTTGAACTCACAGAGCACCGTGCAGCACTTGCTGGGCACTCAGCACTACTTTCTGAAATGAACGGAGACCATGGAGGATGGGAAGCAGAGGCACAGAGAGGCCAGTGACTTATTTCAGGTTGTCACAGCACAGGGACCAGATCCCATGACTCCAGGATAGGACCCGCGAGGCCAGATCAACACACTTACACCTTGGATAAAATCCGGGAGAGGGGTCAATGTTTTGGTCAACAAAGGCCTTGTGTGTTCAAAGAGCACCAGCTGGGTAGGGCTCTGGCAGGGAGATGGGTGGGGAGGCTGGTGTCGGAGGCCTGGAAATAGAGGGGCTTCTGGAGCCCTGGAAGAGGGCGGGGAGAATGGAATGGCCCCTTTTTTCCCCTCTTTTTTTTTCCACCTTGGCCTTGCTGCTAAGGTTGGCAGATAACATACAGAGCACCCAGTTAAATCTGAATTTCAAACAAGCAACGAATCATTTTTAGTATATGTATATCCCAAATATTACATGGAATAGAATTATACTAAAAAAATGTCCTCATTGCTTACCTGCAGTTCAGATTAAACTGGGTGTCTTATATTTTTATTTGCTAAACCCAGCAACCCTACCTGCAGCTGGCTGCCCAGGCAGGTGAATGGGCATCTGGGCGGGGCAGGGTCTGGTTTGTCCGCCGGCCGTGGGGTCCTACTTCCTTGGCAATGTGACCTCAGGCAGATTCTCTCCCTGAATCCTCACTGCACTAGAGAAGTCTGACCCAGACCCTGTCCTGGGCTCCAGCCCCTTCCTTCCTACATTCACCTGACTTGCTTTTCTTCACCCTTCAAGGCAAGCATCATTCTTTGCAGTCAATTGTGTCTATTTCATT
>NW_011495032.1:6304904-6314513 GCF_000754665.1 Bison bison bison
TATTTCATTGCGCTCTTTCACTGCCCTCCCTGCCCCCACCCCCGATTGAAAGCACCATGAAGGCAGGGCTTAGATTTTTATCTGTGCATCTTTCATTCATCTGTGCACATGTGTGCTCTCTGAGCACATAGTAGGGCTCATATGCACTGTCAATGGAAGCAACGAGGAAAGAGAGACAGTCAGAGGCGCTTGTCTGAATCCGCATAGTCAGCAAACAAACACCGAAACTGGGGGTGTCGGAGCCCTGGGGACACATGCTGATGATTTAAACTGTGCTTGAAGATTTCCATGTCTGATGCTGGAGGAGAGAGCTTCCCGTCTCAGTGGCGAGGTGGGGGAGCAGGCGGGGGAAGGCCCAGCAGGATGCTCTCCAGTCCCTCCCAACTCCCCACTCTGGGAGCATCTGCAACTGATTGGTCGGCCGATGGCTGACCCCCAACCTCCTAGATGGTGGGAAGGCAGAGGGGAGCTGAGGGGCTTTGCAGGAGGCCTGCCTGGGGCTGTCTAGACAGCAGCCGTCTATGTGGACGGAGCAGTGGCAGCGGCAGTGGGAGAGCCAGGCGGCTCTGCCGGGGAAACAGCCTCTGTGGGGCTGTCACCCCAAGACTGATGGCAGGAAGGCGAGTCAGGATGTTGCCAAAGCCTGTCTTCTTCCCTCCTCCCAGGTCCCCTGGGGCACCCCTGGAGGTCCAGTGGGTGATGAACTGCATGCCTCAACCCTGGGAGGAAGTGCTGGCCTGAGCACACCCATCATACAGCATCCTCATCTTGAGGTGCAGTGGGTGGGAAGGGGGTGCCTGGCCTGGGCTGCGGATCTGCCTGCACGCCGCACTCAGACCAGCTACAGAAAAAGTGAACCATTTCCCTGCTGGTTGGTACATAGCCTTTGTCTACACAGCGATCCCTTGAGTCACAGAGCAGCCTTGTCAGCGGCCATTGCAGGGGAATCACAGACCTGGAGAGCTCTGCGGCTGCCAAGGGGGCTGAGGGTCAGGCTGGCTTGCAGGGATGTGGGTTCTCCTAGTGGAGACGGTGGGAGGTCTGGCAGCCTGAATGCTGGGTCATCTGCTAGGTCCAGAGCAGGCTCTCTGGTGTTCAGGTGTGCTGACCAGCTGGTCTCTGATGACTCTTGGCCTGATGAACACGGTGGTAGAGGCTTCAGACATGGGCTCCAGAGTCAGACTGGGGCTCAGATCTGGGCACTGTTTGTCTGGCGATAGCTGCAGTCAAACCGAGACTGGGCAGCCGGCGAAGGGAACAGCAGATGATGGGGAGCGATCTGGTTGTAAGTTGCATCACTTGGGAAGCACTCTAGCTAGTAGGTAGAGTGCACGTCGGAGAAGGCAATGGCACCCCACTCCAGTACTCTTGCCTGGAAAATCCCATGGATGGAGGAGCCTGGTAGGCTGCAGCCCATGGGGTCGCTAAGAGTCGGACACGACTGAGCGACTTCACTTTCACTTTTCACTTTCATGCATTGGAGAAGGAAATGGCAACCCACTCCAGTGTTCTTGCTTGGAGAATCCCAGGGACGGGAGCCTGGTGTGCTGCTGTCTATGGGGTTGCACAGAGTCGGACACGACTGAAGTGACTTAGCAGCAGCAGCAGAGTACACGTGGCAGATAAAAGGGAAAATACTTTAAAACCTTACGTGGATATTTTCACTTAGCAGCCCCATGTGTTACATACCCTTACTATCACAACTGCCATGACTTGGCTTTTTGGTGGAGGCCGTGGGCAGTGTCCAGGGTACAGTGGTGCCCAGTGAGTACAGGCCAGCCTGGGAGCAGGCAGGTTCCTGCTCTGGCACATCCCTGAGGCTCAGCAATAGCTCAAGAGGCCTCTGGGAGTCCAGGAGTGAACTGTGGACCCCAGTTCCCAGCACTGGGTTCTGGCAGAGAGGAGCTAGCAAGGCCTGGACCCCCTTGACCCCGAATCCTCTAACGGGGGCCTGGCTCCCGTCCCATCTGTGTCCCACGTGCAGGAAGGGACAAAGGCCAGTCTGAGCTTCCTGGCTGACAGCCCCCTCCCTGGACTTCTATCCTGGTGATTTCCTGGCCCCTCCCCTCATGGCCCAGCTCCCAGCTTGGGAAGAGGCAGCTCTGAGGTATAGTCTTGGGGCTCAGGTTCATGACTTTAGGAAAGTGACAATGTTTTGGAGCCTTGGTTTCCCCACATGTAAAGGAGACAGATCCAAACCACAGAAACAGCCTCTCAGGATGGTTTTAGGATCAGAGCTAAAGCTGACTTTGAGCAAGAGCTCCATCAGAGCACGCAGTTGTGTCCAAGCTTCCCTCTGGGGGTCTTGGCATGACTTCTTCCCTCCTTAGGGTGCAGTCTCAGGTCCCGAGGTGGTCTGCATGGCCCTGCCTCACATACCCAGTGGCCTCTCCACTCTCTTCTCTCCAGGCTCCCTCATGCTAGCTCTGCTCCAGCCACCCAGGTCCCCTCCTTGCTGGTCTTCAAACCCACCACTCATCTGCCTCAGGACTTTTGCACATGCTCTTCCCACTGCCTGGAACTCCCACCATCCAGATCCCCCATTCCCCACTACCCTCTTCAGGCCTCTGCCCTCCTGATGCTAAGTGCCCACCCCCTCATTCCCTCCCCACTAACCTGTGCTCACTTGTCCTCTGGGGCATGTGTCTTCCTCACCTGTTCTCCAGGAAGGGGGAGCCACAAGCACTCAGCAGGTGTGAGGGACAGAGAGGCTCACCCATGCAGCAGGAGGAGGTGGCAGCCCCAGGGTCCCCGGGCAGCTGAGCAGGCCTGCACCCCAGTGTGAAGCCTGTTGAGGAAGCCAGTGCTCTGACCCAGGCCTCTGGAAGGAAGTGGTAGGCTGTGAATCCAGAACCCTCAGAGTCACTGCCAAGGCAACAGGCCAGGCATGGGTACTCCGCATGCTGCTCAGCGGTGCCCGGAGCCTGGGGACGGGGTAGGGGGTGTGACTAGGGAGCAGAGACCAGCAATTGTAAAGCATGGGATGCAGGACTGGGCCAGGGCTTCCTTGCCCTGCAGGCTGCCTTTCCAGCCTGCTGCCTGCCCTGGGGCATCTGGCCTGCAGCACCGCCACCGTCATTGGGCCTATGGCTGCCGGCAGGACCAAAGGCCCTGAGCACTGCTCACCAAGGTCACTGCCTTCTGTGGTCACTGTGACCTGGGCCCCATGGCCCAGCTTTCCCTGCCCACCACCCTCCCCTCTGCCATCAGCTCAAGGACCAAATAACATGTGGGTGTGTGAGGGGATTAGGGGGTGGGTGAGGAGCAGATTTGAAAATTTCGTGGAGATACAAAAACTGCCTAGAAAACATGAGCCAGGGGTAGTCAGGTGCTTACTGTCGTCCAAAGCATGTTGGTCTGGGGAGGAGGGGATACAAGGTGCCACTTGTGCCCCTGAGCCCCAGGTGAGGGGGCAAACACAAGACTCCCTGGGGAGGATTCCGCTCTCTGGGCCTGAGGGTGGTCCCTACGCAACATCTAATGAGAAGGGGAGCAGAGACCCCTGCCTCAGGATGGGGGCTGGGAGGGGCTCCCTTGTATCTGGATACCACCCTGGACAGAACACTTTTCTGTCACAGTGGTCTTGGGGGTTCAGGCTTGGAGGGAGAAAGAATCCGCCATCCTCAGCAGCAGGGTTGGATAGGACCTGGGTCTGTGCCGAACCCAAGCTATATCCAGGCTCCTTCAGGGCCTCCTTGAAGCTGGCCGAGCCCTCATCCCTCACCACACAGAGCATGAAACGGAGGTCCAGAGGCCCAAGTCACCTGCTCAGGGCCGCTGCAAAGGAGAGATGAGCCAGCCTGACTACCACAGCTCCTCTCAGGGACATCACAGGGAGAGGAGCCCAGACGCCTCTCTCTGCTCCCTTGCCAGCCCCGACTGGACCATCTGGAGACCATACCTTTGAGGCTGTCCGGGAAGACCTGGTTATCACCTTCATCTTCCAGGTGAGGAAACTGAGGCCTAGAGAGGTAAAGTTACTCACGCAGGGTCACATAGCAGTCAGCTGCCCTGTGTCTGGGCCTCTTCTGCCTTGGGACTGTGGTTAAAAATAAGATCCTTGGATGGAAATCTGGGTTCTTCATCCTGACTCCGCTCTGTGCATTGGGCAAGTTACTTAGACTCAGGTCTCCCTTTTCGGAATGGGTAGAGCGATGCTAATGGCGGGTGCTGGGCATGGCGGGTGCTGCACCCTGTTCTGCATGGCACTTAGGCACGCCCCCAGGAACAATGGCCATTATTACTCCCTGAGGTGGCCAATGGCTCTGTCTGACCCAGTTCTCCCCCAGCCCTGGAATCCAGGCCCCCTGAGCACTGGGGCTTCCTATGCTGGGGAGGTGGGGGACAGTGCTGCTCCCCTGTCCCGGGAGCGGGAGCACAGAGTGTTGGGCCTCTTGGGGGCCTGCCTTTGTTTTCTTCCACCCCAATCTGTTTTGAATAAACCACGTTTTCATCATCTTAAGCTGTAATCCCCAGCATCAGAGGAGTATTGTGAAATGTCAGCCCTTTCTGGAGGAATCTCAGCAACATGTTTTTTAATGTTCAGCATCACATATGGGGACAATAAATACCAAAAATATGTGGAACAGAACAAGGATGGGAGCGTGCTTGGCGCTCAGCTCTGCTTCCCGCTGCCCTGGAGCCTGATTTTTGCATCACAATAAATTAGCCCCAGAGGCTCCCCGGGAGCCCCTGATCCTGGGAACCAAGTTTTGGGTCCCTAACCCTCTGCACCAGGTGCTCCTGAGGACCACAGTGGGCCCCTGACTGGGCAGTGCCTTTTGAATCTCATCTCAGTCTATGCTGGACACACTTGCTGAGCCAAAGCCATCTCCCCACCTAGGAGCCGAGGACACTGACACAGGCAGTTATCTACTTCTGCTCCTCACTCCTGCAAAGTGAGGTTAAGCTCCTCCCCAGGGTCGCTGGGGACCAGGACTGGTTTAGTGGCATCTTTGGGTCCTGCTAGGAGCCATAGTAGATGCTCAGTAAATGAGTCACTGCTGCTGTCTGGGATGAATCCCCAGGCTCTTCTGCATCCACTCTGGCCCCATCTGGGCAAGGCCCATTTTGACCCTCTCCTGGCTCCCCAGGATGCTCCCCTCCCCAGCGTGACAGTGGCTCCCCATCTCCCGCAGCCCCCTTTGCCCGGCTCCCCGCCAGCAGCAGCTGGCTCACCAAGGCCGCACACACGAGTGAGTCATCTGTTTTGGTCTGGGTCCTGCCGGGAGCACAGCCGCTGTCGGCCCCAGGTCAAGTGACCTGAGTCTACGCCAACAAGTAAGGGAGTTGCTCACCACCCCACCCCCACCCCAGTCCCCCAGCCTCTTACTCACCCACCCACCATTCACCCAGTGCCCTGGCCCCAGTTCTGCATTCATCCTTAACTTCCGTCTTTCAGTCCCCACTTACTCACGTGGCCAACTCTTCATCCATTCAGTCCCTTTACTACTCAGCATGGACCTAGCACACAGTAGGTATCCCCAAAACATCTGTGGACTGGTCAGGTCGCTCATTTATTCCTCTGCTCCCTCATTCAATCTTTCATTCCAAAAACTGAGCCTGCCTCTTGATCTGTTGGTGGACTTGCAGGGGGAGCCCTGTGTAAGAGGCAGAGAAGGATGGAAGAAGGGGTCCCAGAGACAGGGGACAAGTGGGAGCTGATCCAAGGTGTTGGCTGGGATTCTGGGAGAAGGTTCAGCTGAACAGCAGGGTTAGGAAGAGCCTGGAGGGAATGGGGACTTGGCAGGGGCAGACTACTTACGGCCAGGGACCTCTGGACCTTGCTGGCTGGGGTAGGTAGAGCCACAGAGACTGGGAGATGAAAGGACAGGAGCAGAGGCTGGAAGAATCTTGGGCAGGGGAGGCCTGGAGTTCGTGTGCCCACGAGGATGGAGACCCACCATGCTCTCTCCTGGGGCAAGGGTGCTGGCTGTGGGGGAGGCCTGCTGAATCCAAGGCTTGCTCAGTGGTTAAGGATGAAGTGACTTTGAGGGGGAGCCACCTGGTGGCACCGTACCCAAATTACTGACTAAGTCCTCAGACCAAACCCAGGAAGCTAGACTTCCTCGGAAAGGCCAAAGGGGCCAGGCTTGCACAACTCTCTCAGGCTCTTATCCCTCTTGATCCTGAGGATGTGAAGGGGCAAAGTGGGTGATGGCCAGAATCACAGGGTTCCAGGAGTGTCCCGATGAGCCTGTCTGGTGGCAAGTGTCTTTCCCACACTGCTGAATGATCATCACTCAGTCTCCCACTTATGGAGCTTCTGTGACCTGGGTGGGTTCAAGGGTGACCACTGGGTGAGTCCTCTGTGAAGGACTGCCCTGCTCCCTACACTCACAGGCAGCAAGGGGTCAGCACCACGCCCTCTACCCCATGCAGGGCAGGGTCTCTGCCAGCGCAGGGACCATGGAAGTCAGAACTGCCCAAACAAGTTGGGCTGCTGTCTACACTCTCCAGAAACAATGTGCCCTGTGGCTCCCTTCCCACTGTCTTGGTCCTGGTCTGGGTCTCTGGATGGGCCTTGGGGACAAGGAATAAACCGCTCAGGCTGGAGAAGAATGAAACTTGGCAGTGCAGGCCAGGAAAACCCTCCTGGGGCCCCTCTCCCCACCCAGCCGCCCCCACAGTCAGCCAGGGCAGAAGCCTCTCTGGGCTCATTCATCCCAGCTCAAAAATGATGTTAATAATAATAACATCAACTCTGATCTCCTGGCTTCAAGACTCTGCTCTAAATCCTTCACTATTCAGATTCATTTAATCCTCACAACAACCCCATGAGGTTGGTGCTATCGTATGCCCCCTTTTACAGAAGAAGAAATAGAGGCAGAGAGAGGTAATTTGCCTGAGGCCACATTATGTGAATAAGCCCTGAAACTCGGGACCTAGCCCTCTCCAACATGCTGTAGCTGGGAATGCGGAGCGAAAGCCAGGACTGTCGTCCCCCAATTTCATTTCCACAGATTCAGCTTTGTCACAATCCTGCCAGGAAGCTGTTTTACAAGCGGCCAACTGTTGCCCAACCTGTGTCTGCCCCCACCCCTATCTGCTTCTGCTCAGCCTGACCAAGCCTCTTGCCTGGAGACCTCTTGGGGCTCTCCCAGCTCCCAGACCTAAAGGCTCTCCTTCATGGTTCCCCCTGCAGAATGATGAAGCAGATCCTTGCCATTCAAATCCCACTGTGGTCAGACCCCAACCATCAATCACCCTCCTTGCTTCCCACAGGGTACCAGCCCTGCATGTCTTCCACCCCATCTCCATGCCAGAGCCAATGCTGTTCCCACCACCCAGAAATTCTCCTGCTCCATTCTTCACCTGGATTCACCGACACTCTGCCCATCCCTGGAGACCCATTCCAAGTGCCCCCTCCTCCATAAAGACTTTCCTGACCTCTCCTCCATGGCAGAGTTTGAACCCTATGGGCAGCATGTGCCTGGGTGGCAGGTATGCAGTCTCATTGGAGACAGTGGAACAAGCTTTCCGCTCCCAGTTCCACTATCTTCTGGCTAAGTCATTGGGCACATTATTCAATTTCTATGCATGTGTGTTGGCTTGCTAAGTCACTTCAGTCATGCCTGAATCTTTGCAGCCCTATGAATTATGACCTGCCAGGCTCCTCTGCCCAAGGGATTCTCCAGGCAAGAATACTGGAGTGGGTCGCCATGCCCTTCTCATTCAACTTCTATAGTCTAATAAATACTAAGTGAGGGACAGAATGGGTGTCTTGAACTGATGTTCTGCTAAAAGACAATGCTGTGAGACCTTGTTTGTGAGCTGAGTGTCCCTCTAATTTCTTCATCCTCTCAGGGGGCTTATGTGGTATGTGGTTGGATGGGGGGAAGAAACAGGAAGCACCTTGGGGCTCTCAGCTTTAGGGGTCCCTGGACACATTTGTGGCTCCAGGAACTCAAGAAGGGAGTGGGCAAAGTCCGTCTCCCTACCCCACCACCCCAGTGGGTAAAAACCCAGAAGGCAGTTCTGCCCAAGTGGGGTGGTCCAAACAAGAGAGATATTGGAGGAGGCTAATGCTCTGCAATCTGCCCAACAAGGCAGGAGACAGGGTGATGGGAGGGGTGGAGTAGAGTGGAGCAGGCAGTGCCGCATCTCGTGCTTCCTGGAACCCTCTCCCCCCAGGGTCATTGGTGAAGCCCATGTGGATTTCAACTCTACCTTGTTCTATTGCTGTGGGAGGAAGTCCCACATCTGGCTGAGGTTTCTCTCTACCCCACTCCTCCTCCCTAGAGCTGCCAGAGGTCTGAGTCTTGAAGTGTGCAGAAGCACCCAGAGCCCCATCCACAAGCTCCAGGCTCTGCAACTCCATCCCCAGCACCTTGGGCTGGAGAGCGGGAACTCAGTAGCTGTGGCTGTGAGCTGGCGGGACAGCAATCCCTCCCTGGAGCTAGGGCTCAGTGATTACTCTTGCTTCTTCCTCCCAGTGCTGCTCTGAAGAACACAGAGGGGGTTGACAGGACAGGGAGACTAACAAAAAGGGCAAGGGGGGTCCAGAAAGGGACCCATGGCTCCCTGAGGGGCGAACTGTGTGCTCTGAGGTTGGAACTTGAAGCCACCTTCCCACTGGCTCTTGTGCCATTCTTGCTCACCCTAATAGCTTTGACTGCTGCTTATTTTCTTCCTATAGAATTGGATTCCCTCTTCCAGTCCTGCTTCCCTTCCTCACTCATCTCCATTCCAGGCAGGCCTGCATTACAACCACCCATGCTCTGTCCTGCCTGGGGTGGAGGTGGGGATGGAAAGTGACATGCACACAGGTGCATGTGGGTGACGTAACATTTTCTGTGTGTTGTACTCAGTAGGAAGTGAGGGCGGGCTTCCTGGAGGAGGTTAGGGGGCTTCGTGGAAATGGCAGGCTGGAAGGATCAGGAAGCTTTCTCCAGGGAGCACAAAATGCAGAGTGAGCCAAGGGGGCTTGTTCCAGGTCTGGTCTCCTGAGAAGCACAGGAAGTCTTAAGGTTCTGATCTTCCCATGCTGATGGGATCAAGTTGGCAGATCCACATCCCCCTGACCTGGCTGTTTGCTGGGAGCCCACGAGGGGTGCCCAGGTGTGCTGCCCACCTACAGAAATTTGCAGTTGGGGGTCACACTATGGGAGTATCAGGGGGTCACACTATGGGAGTATCAGGTCAACGCAAGTGACACAGGTGCAACCTGTTTCAAACACGGACATAGGAAGATACCCATAACCTCACAGATGGAAGCAGGGTGAAACTAGAAATACACACACACTGGTATGCACACGCGTTCACCATTTACAGCCCCAGTCACCCTCACCCTTGCCTCATGTCAAGTGTGTGCACACAGGCTTTTGGCTGAGACTTTCAACAGTTACGATGAATCTCACCCCCATGACACCCCCAGGGTTCTCTCCTGGGAACTCCGCCCTCTCACTAAGGGTGGCAGCCTTGGGGCCCCAGCCTTTATGCAAATGCCAAACCACAGCTCCCTCTGTCTTTTCTCTCGTCTCTAATTGACTGTTTTCCCTCCTTGCTGGGGCTGCGGGAACCGGAGTCGACATTCAGGAGGGATCTCCCCCCGCATTGCCCGGCCTCTCCAACTGGGGCTCCCAGCGCTTTTAATCTAGTTACTTTTCC
>NW_011495032.1:6314613-6317155 GCF_000754665.1 Bison bison bison
AGTTACTTTTCCATCAACACACTGGGAAAAAGACACAGAGGGGCGTAATGGTATCTGTGGCTGTTGATGTTCAATTAACCACATAACCTTTAGACCCGCTCTCTTTCTGTCTCCCAGACCCCCTCCCCCCAAGCCAGCTGCCCCGCTGGGCCTGACTCTGCCCCAGGGGCCCTCAAACATCACCCCCCACCCCACGACCTGGTGCCTGGGGAGATACTCTAACTCTGGGGGGGGGAGACAAGCAGCCAACCTCAAATACAGCCTCACTTCCCATCTGGCCCCTGCTGCCCTGGGCTTTGCTGGCCCCTGAGGCCACCCCTAGGTCCACCCTCAGGCCGAGAGCGAGGGGGTGCCCCAGGGAGCCGGCACCCTGCGAAACTCCACTTTCTGGCCCTCGTCTGGGGCCAGCAGCTGTCATTTGCCGGGCGTTCCGCTTTCTCCACTGTACCATGCTAATTTTTCGAGGGACAATTTTTCGACAATGAGTCCTCCAGCCCGAACAG
Organism: Bison bison bison; assembly: GCF_000754665.1. Lineage (NCBI taxonomy): Eukaryota > Metazoa > Chordata > Mammalia > Artiodactyla > Bovidae > Bison > Bison bison. Next base: position 6,315,117 of record NW_011495032.1, read on the forward strand.
AAACCCTTTATGGGGCCGGCCCCAGGGAGGCCGCGGCGCTGCCAAGGCGAACAAAGGCGCATTGCTGCCGCGAACATGCCTGCGCCTTTCAGGCCCGAGAGCGCAGAGCAAGCCGCCTCCAGCCCCGCCGAGGTGACACCTGGTCCGCCGCCTCCTGGCGCCCGATCAAGTTATCCATCCCGGGGCGGGAGGAGGGGCGGCGCGGAAGACTCCAGAAGCAGCGTGTGCAGGTAGCCGGTCGGCCAGCGCTGCTTGGCAGGGAGCGCGAGGGTCGGAAGAGATTCAAATCCCAGAGCTGGAGCACTTAATTAGGCTGATATCATCCCGCACAAATGTTCCTCCGAGAGGAAGGCTTCTGGGCACCAAAATTATTTTGTGATTAGGTGTGAAAACGAAGAGAAATTATTCCGCCTTCTGAAGAACTTGGAGGGATGAGGGAGGCGGCAGGGGGGAAACCCAGGGGGCCAGGACCCAGCCAACCTCCCCACCCCAGCCCCAGCCCACCCCCAACTGGGACAGACAGGCTCAATTGTGCACCATCCCCTTTCACTCTCAGCCTTTCCTCACTGCCCAAGACCTATAAAGTTCAAAGGAGTGACTGGAAATGCCTGGATACCTTCCTATAGGTTGGTTCTTTGATCTTTACGCCAAGTCTGAAAAGCAGTACACCCTCTTATCACCCCATTTTGTAGATGACGAAGTGAACTCAGAGTAGCATCTTGTCCAAGGCCCCACGGTAGCCCGTGGAGAAAGCGGAATGGCATGCGGCGGTTCCTGCAAGACACTGTCAGGAGTTGTGGCCCTATTGCCAGGTACACGCCCATCACCTCCCTAGAGCCACAGCTTCGACCAATTCCAGGCCCTGAAAATCATGCTGTCCTGCTGGCCCCGCCCAGTACCTACACAGGAGCACAGGAAGGCAAGCCACTACTTGTGTGCCGGAAGTGTGTGCTGTGTGGTCCAAGAGGATCCCTCTGCGGGTCTAGTCTAGGGCCAGGTTCAGTCATTTTCTGGCTGTGTGACTGCCAGAGAGCAGCTTAACCTCTGAGTCTGGGTGTCCTCACTAGGACATGGGACAGTGGTAGTACCTCCGACTTTCTGGTGCTCTTTGAGGATTGGAATGACCTACCTGTGAGGCTCAGCTCAAGGCTGGCAGTGGGTGAGCTCAGAAAACTCCACGTGCCGGGCTGCATCCACCAGAATCTTTGCGGAGATGCTTTTGCAAAGTGATAAAGAGCTGTGCATTTCAAGTGTCCCTCCCTCTGCCCGTTTTGTCCTTCCCTCTGACTAGCCCGCAACCTCCCCAGGGTCTAGCACTAAAAGGGCCTAACGGGAACCCTAGGACCTGATCCAACTCTGTGGAGATGTCCTCCCTTATTGGTTGGTACTCATCCTGTTCAGTTCAGTTCAGTTCAGTTCAGTAGCTCAGTCTCGTCTGACTGTTTGCTACCCCATGACTTGCAGCACGCCAGGCCTCCCTGTCCATCACCAACTCCCGGAGTTTACCCAAACTCATGTCCATCGAGTTGGTGATACCATCCAGCGATCTCTTCCTCTGTCATCCCCTTCTCCTCCTGCCCCCAATTCCTCCCAGAATTAGGGTCTTTTCCAATGAGTCAACTCTTCGCATGAGGTGGCCGAAGTATTGGGAGTTTCAGTTTCAGCATCAATCCTTCCAATGAACACCCAGGACTGATCTCCTTTAGGATGGACTGGTTGGATCTCCTTGCAGTCCAAGGGACTCTCAAGAGTCTTCTCTAACACCACAGTTCAAAAGCATCAATTCTTTGGCACTCAGCTTTCTTCACAGTCCAACTCTCACATCCATACATGACTACTGGAAAAACCATAGCCTTGACTAGATGGACCTTTGTTGGCAAAGTAATGTCTCTGCTTTTGAATATGCTGTCTAGGTTGGTCATAACTTTCCTTCCAAGGAGTAAGCGTCTTTTAATTGCATGGCTGCAATCACCATCTGCAGTGATTTTGGAGCCCAAAAAAATAAAGTCTGACACTGTTTCCACTATTTTCCCATCTAT
>NW_011495032.1:6317255-6318028 GCF_000754665.1 Bison bison bison
AGTGATGGGACCAGATGCCATGATCTTCGTTTTCTGAATGTTGAGCTTTAAGCCAACTTTTTCACTCTCCTCCTTCACTTTCATTAAGAGGCTTTTTAGTTCCTCTTCACTTTCTGCCATAAGGGTGGTGTCATCTACCTATCTGAGGTTATTGATATTTCTCCCTGCAATCTTGATTCCAGCTTGTGCTTCTTCCAGCCCAGCGTTTCTCATGATGTGCTCTGCATATAAGTTAAATAAGTAAGGTGACATACAGCCTTGACATACTCCTTTTCCTATTTGGAACCAGTCTGTTGTTCCATGTCCAGTTCTAACTGTTGCTTCCTGACCTGCATAAAGGTTTCTCAAGAGGCAGGTCAGGTGGTCTGGTATTCCCATCTCTTTCAGAATTTTCCATAGTTTATCATGATCCACACAAAGGCCTTGGCATAGTCAGTAAAGCAGAAATAGATGTTTTTCTGGAATTCTCTTGCTTTTTCCATGATCCAGTGGATGTTGGCAATTTTATCTCTGGTTCCTCTGCCTTTTCTAAAACCAGCTTGAACATCAGGAAGTTCATGGTTCACATATTGCTGAAGCCTGGCTTGGAGAATTTTAAGCATTACTTTACTAGCGTGTGAGATGAGTGCAATTGTGCGGTAGTTTGAGCATTCTTTGGCATTGCCTTTCTTTGGGATTGGAATGAAAACTGAACTTTTCCAGTCCTGTGGCCACTGCTGAGTTTTCCAAATTTGCTGGCATATTGAGTGTAGCACTTTCACAGCATCATCTTT
>NW_011495032.1:6318298-6331102 GCF_000754665.1 Bison bison bison
ATCTTTCAGGATTTGAAATAGCTCCACTGGAATTCCATCACCTCCACTAGCTTTGTTTGTAGTGATGCTTCCTAAGGCCCACTTGACTTCACATTCCAGGATGTCTGGCTCTAGGTGAGTGATCACACCCTCATGATTATCTGGGTCATGAAGATCTTTTTTGTACAGTTCTTCTGTGTATTCTTGCCACCTCTGCTTAATATCTTCTGCTTCTGTTAGGTCCATACCATTTCTGTCCTTTATCGAGCCCATCTTTGCATGAAATGTTCCCTTGGTATCTCTAATTTTCTTGAAGAGATCTCTAGTCTTTCTCATTCTGTTGTTTTTCTCTATTTCTTTGCATTGATTGCTGAGGAAGGCTTTCTTATCTCTCCTTGCTATTCTTTGGAACTCTGCATTCAGATGCTTATATCTTTCCTTTTCTCCTTTGCTTTTCACTTCTCTTCTTTTTACAGCTATTTGTAAGGCCTCCCCAGACAGCCATTTTGCTTTTTTGCATTTCTTTTCCACGGGGATGGTCTTGATCCCTGTCTCCTGTACAATGTCACGAACCTCAGTCTGTAGTTCATCAGGCACTCTATCAGATCTAGTCCCTTAAATCTATTTCTCACTTCCACTGTATAATCATAAGGGATTTGATTTAGGTCATACCTGAATGGCCTAGTGGTTTTCCCTACTTTCTTCAATTTAAGTCTGAATTTGGCAATAAGGAGTTCATGATCTGAGCCTGTAACTCAGTTCATGATCTCATCCTGTAATGGTTGTTAAATACTTTAATATTACCCCAGTTATGTATATAATAAAATATTTTGCTATGACAAATATATAAACAATGACTGCTCCTGTGTGTGTTCTGTGTCATGTATGACTCTTTGCTATTCAGTGGACCATAGCCTGTCTGGCTCCTCTATCCATGAAGTTTTTCAGGCAAGAATACTGGAGTGGGTTACTGTTTCCTACTCCAAGGGATCTTTCCAACCCAGGGATTGAATCCATGTCTCTTGTGCCTCCTGCATTGACAGGCAGATTCTTTACTACTAGCGCCACCTGGGAAGCCCATATATATAATATATATACATAAAATTGGGATCTAGCTACTGTCCTATTCAATCAAGCAACCAATCATTCTTAACTTGAGTTACTCATTTATAGAGCTATTGATTATTGATTCATTGAAGCATTTATTTCTGTGCATGTTCTCTCATAGCTCAGTTATTAATTATACTACAGTCACTCTATCTTCATAAATCCCTTTTCATGAACCTGGGCATAGCAGACAGGCCTGGAAGTCTCTTTTTGAGGAGCCTGTGGTTGACTACAGGGGCTCAAGTGTGTGTACTGTCTTTTTTAAACCTAGAATAAAGAGGTGACTGGCAGGAGGGAAGAGTTCCACGTATTCAAAGAGGGGACAGGCAGTTTTGTGAGGAGAGGGCAACTGAGCTGAGGTGAGTTTTGAAGGATGCACAGGGTGGGGACATGAGGGTGGGAGCCCTTGGCAGCTTGAGAGTAGGCAGTGAAGATGGTCAGATATGCATTTTAAGCAGAGTTACTTGTGACATGAGAGAAGAATCCAGGAAGGCAGAGGTGGCAGCAAGGATTACTTCCAGAGCTCCTGGGCCATCACAGAGGGCATAGACTGAGTTGTGGCAGTGCCAGGCTACAAAAGAGCATGGGCTTTGGGACAAGTCTGGGTTCTAACTTGATTCTCTAATTACCCAACTGGGAAGGCTCAGACAAGCTACAGAGCTTCTGAAAATTTTAGGTGCTTCAGCTATAAAGCAGGGACAGCAAACCTATTTCATCCAGTTGTCATGACTCCTCCATGAGTACTCAAACTGTATTAAGAGCAGGGCACATAGTAGGTACTTTGGCACATAGTAGGTGCTCAGCAAAGGGCCTTTTTTTTTTTTTTTCCTGCCAGGATGGTGAAATAGGGACCAGAGAACAGAGGATGAAAGTGAGAGACTCCTTAAGATCAAATCAGCAGACAGGAAGCCGCAAAGGAAAAACAAAACAAAACAGATTGTGATGGTTGAGATCTGAGGATGGGGAGGAAGAGAATGGTAGATTAGTTTGTGGAGAGTATTAGTTTTTTGTGACAAAGTACTCCAAAACATAGTGGTTTAAAGCAACAATCAACATTTAATACCACTCAGGGTCATTCTCTTCAAGCAAGGCCACAATTGTACCTGAGACTTGCTTTCAAGTTCCCAGTGAGAAGGAATCTGGCCCTATCATAGGAATCAGCTATGGCAGAAGAACACTTAATGCATCCCTGGGGTGCCTCTGTGCATGCGTGTGTGTGCATGTGCTCACAGGTGAATTTGCATGCATGTCTGTGTGTGTGGTCATCATGGCAAAGAAGTCATCATGAGTGAGGCTTCCGCTCCCAGAAGTGTCAGCTGGAGTAGCACACTTAATCTGGGAAGGGCCACATTGGAACTTGTTTTAATCTCCATGGGCCCTACGATCTCTGTCGCAGCTACTCTGATGTTGCAGGGCCAGAGCAGCCACAGGCAATAGACACAGAACAAAAAGAACGAGCCAGGCTGTGTCCCAGTAAAGCAATTTCCAAAATAGGCAGCCAGCCAGATTTGGCCTTTGAGCCATCGTTTGTCAGTCCCTGAAGCCAATGCTGAAATTATTGCATGTTTGTTTTAGATTTTTCATTGTTGTCTGCGGTGGACATGGAGATGCACACCCCCCATCCTGCCTCCATCTTGCAGCAGAGCCTCCTGTCCAGAAGGACTGGCTGCCAGCTGCAGGCAATGTGGGCAGCAGACAGCCCTGGGGGGACCTCGCCAAGGCAGCTCCAGCTGCAGGAGTCTCCCCACTGAGGACATGCCCTTGCCTTTGCTGGGTGATGGCCAGCAATGGGGTGTAGTGGAGAGAGGCTCAGCCATTTTGTCCCAGAATGCCTCACATCTTGGCTCAGCTTTCAGTGGGCCTGTATAACAGTTCAACATTCAGCTTTGTCCAATCCTGCCTTTACCACCTTATGCATTCCTTGGAGAACAATTTTTAAAAACTCAAACTTGTAATGTCATGAGTGTGGTACTAAGGATAGCTGTTCTGATGGACTGGAGGAGGAAGAGATCTCTGAAGGCTGAAGCAGTCAAGGATGGCTTCCTGGAAGAGGTGGCATTGGAGCTGCCTTTAAAAGATTCCTTAACAAGTTAATTTGCTGAATGCTGGTGCTGAGCTAGCTGTTCTGAGGAAGCAAGTCAGTGCTCCTCTAAAAAGGAGGCATCTCACCCCAGCACAGGGCACAGAGGGATTGGTGCTGGGGAACAAGGGCTGGGCTGACCTGGGAATTAGGTACATTTCCACCACAAGTAAGGTCTTCACAGCTAAGAACTCCTCTCATGTTGAGTCTCCAGTTCTGAGTGCATTTCTGTGCTTCTGGTTTGGAGGTATCCCTGGATGGGTTTGGGAAAAAAGCAGAGAACAAGCCCCATGCCCTTCCTCTCTGCTGTCCTGGGTCATCCTACTGCAGAATCTTCCTCTGAGCCCTGTGCTGTGGTTCGGCTCTCAAAGAGGTCACACCCTCGTGCTTCCCAGGGATGAAGTCATGGGAGCCGTGGGGAGGTACAGAGCAGGTGCCTGGGGAGGAGAGCCTTCAGGAAGGCTTCACAGAGTTGGAGTCAGGTGAAAGGATGAGTAGGATCAGGGTGGGCAGGAAGAGGGGAGGGGCCCTTAGAACAGTGGCCAGGAGTGGACCCCATTGAGGACTGGAGAGTCTTCAGGGGAGCCTGGGTGAGGCTCCATGGGTGTCGGTGCTCTGAGCCCCATAACCTCTCTGACCAGCGCCCCAGTTATAGGTTAGGGACCTTCTATCCTTGCGCTGAATCCTCTGGGCTCAGGCCCACCCTAGGGCCTGGGGTGTCCGCTCCCAAGATGGGCTTATCCCTCATTTATCCCTGGTCCCATCACCGGCCAGCTGGGAGAGGTAGGGGAGAGTGGAGGCGGGGGCACTGGGCAGGAATCAGTCATTCAACAGAGAGTTACTGAGTGCAGGTGTGTGACTGGTGATGGAGTCCACAGTAAGCAAGGACAGATACCTGGGAGAGCCTCGGACCCTAATAGTCCCCTTCCTGAGAGTGACCCAAAGGTGAGAGTCACAGCTGTGCCAGGAAGCCTTCACACGTGCTGGGGATGCTGGCAAAGCCAGGGCATTTCCTCCCCCCAAAATGAGCAAAAGATGAATTGAAAAATGGATAGAATACTTCAAACAAGGCCTAACGCATCAGGGGAAATCCAGAACTTTGCCAGATGTCCTTACACTGACTTGACTGCTAGTATTTAATGGTGTGGGGGGAGGCTGGCTGAGTGCCCCAAATGTTTCCAGGGCTCATATGCCTCCAGAGTCTTAATCTGCTCTGTCATGAGGATATGGCTACAAGAGTGGTTGTCGAGTGGTGTGTGAAAGAAGGAAAAATTAGAAACAACTCCAGTGCCCACCTATGGGGGACCGGTTCCCTATGTCAGGGGACGTGGCCCACTGTGCTCCAGGTATTGAGAGAAAATGGGAGGATGTAGGATCCCGCAGAGATGCCCAGCTTAGCAGCAGCAAAGCATTACTGATATAGGCCCCTTGGATTTTGTTTTTTAAAGTGCAGAGGCACAGAGAAGCCTGAAAGGAAGTATTCTAGAATGTAGGAAGTGCACACCCGCAGTTGGTGGAATTACAGCTGGTGGGTTTTGTTTTATTTTACTTTGTAACTTAATTTAACTTTATTTCACTTTTTAATTTTATTTTGCTTCTTTTATTTTATTGTGCTCTGTAATTTTATTATTTTGCTGATAATTTCCTTTTTATTTTATCTACTTTATTTTACTTTGTCTTATTTGATTTGATTTGACTTTATTTTTGCTTTTATGTGTTTTCCAAATTTTTCACAATGAACGGATATCGCTCTGGTAATCAATTACAAGCCTCAGCAGTCCCTGTAAAGCATTGGCCAACCGTTTCTAAGCTCTCTGGGGCTGCTGCTGAGAGCTGGGCGAAGGGGATCAGCTGGGGCCCTGACCCCCAAGATCTCCAGCCCCTTGGAGTGGGTTTGGGCAGGGAACTCTAAGCCCTGGGAATAGAAGTGCCCAGAAACCTTTCACTGAGAAACCCCTGGCAGGAGAACTCCTATGAAGGGGCAGATTTGGAGCCTTGGGGTCTCCCACACAGAGAACATGAAGGAAGCAACACAGACCAGAAACTGCTTGAGTCAGTTGTGAAGACAAACACACAGGGCTGCAGCCCCGGCTGGCAGGTTTCAACACCTGTTTCCCTCCTGTTTACCTGCCCAGGGGAGCTCCGGGCACAGGGCCAGGCCCACCCGCAGCCTGGGTGCACCTGTGTGCATCCCTGGCAGAGGGGGACCTGGGGAGGCTCCCGGAAGAAGCCTGGGATGCCCAGCTAAGGCCTGCAGGATGTAGAGTCCAATGCGAAGGCTGGAGGCAGGGAAGCAAGGGGCTTGGTGAGGCCTTCAGGTGGGGCTGGCAAAGCTTAAGCATCAGCTGACCACACTGGACGTGGGGGAGGGATGACTCCAGGTGGGAGTCTGAGAGGGGAGGAAGGGACCTGGTGTTTGAGAAAGGATGCAAGAGGCATGAACCCAACAGACAGTACAGGGGCAGGTTTTGAGGCCAAGTGCGGAGAGCGGTAAAGCCAGAGGCTGGGGGTCTTGATGAGACTCTGGGCTGCTGTGAGGGCATGTGGGGGACAGCAGGAACCCTGACCAAGCCACCGCCAAACAAAGGTACTGGATGGACATGGTACTGAGGGCTGGGCACCCCTCAAGTAGCCAGGACAGTGAGGGACAGGCTGTGCTGGCAGACAGAGGGAGCTCCAAGCCACTCTGCCTTGGTCATCAGTGTCAACGTGGCGGCACCAGCAAGGCAGGACAGGAGAGCTTTGGGGTGATGCCCCAGCGGAGAAGCGCTCCCATTTCTTATAGTCCACCTTGTTCTGGAGTGTGAAGGTCTCAGGATCAGGGGCTAGCAGGGAAGTGGCCTGTGCTGAGTGGCAGGGCTGACTGCTAGAGCTGTTGTGGGGGAAAGGGTGGCAGCATCCCAAATCTGAGGGGCCTCCCTGTATGGGGGACGGCTGGTCTCTCCAGTGGAAGGGATGGTTCCTGGAAACCCCACTGCAGGAAAGGACAGCTCTGCAGTCACACCCTACGGTGGATCTTGGGTCCAATTACATTTCCTGACTTTGGTCTCAGCTATGCGTAACTGGGTTCTTGCCCCTCATGGTAAATATTTTTGGTTTTTAAATAACTTGCCCATTTACTCTTCCCCTCTCTGGTGTATGGCTGCCTCTTCAGGGGCCTCAAGTCTGAGGAAGGAGGAGAAGACACCCCACCCTCTGGGTCCCCAGCCGCAACAGGAGGGTAATGTCCTGGATGTGGACCCCCAGCCCCCGTCACACCTTCTGATGACGGCAATCACCCTGCTGCCTAGATGACAGCCTCCCCAGAGGCCTTGAGCCAGAACGGCCCAGCTTAGCCGCTCCCAAATTCCTGTCCCGCTGAAACCGGGTGAGATAATAAACGTTATTGTTGTTTGGGCTTCTGAGTTTTGTGGGAATTTATTATGTAACAATAGAGAAAATGCTGGAAGAGCACAATGCTGAGTGAATGGTGGGGGATTGGGGAGTGGGTTGGAGTCCAGGTGAGGCTGGAGAGGTGGGCAGAGGAGGATGGGGCTTGAACTTGAGAACCCCAGGGAACCCTGGGTGGAGGGTGTTCAGCAAAGGCAAGACACAGCAAGATGTCACACTAGGGAGCGAGAACCCTTGAGAGGCTCCTGCAGGGATGGGTGGAGGTGGGGCATGAGGCTGAGCTGGGGCAAACAAGTGAGGCTTGCAAAGTGCCCTTAGGCCCAGCAACCAGACAGAGGGGCCCTTGGTCAGAGCCATTTTGGTGGGTTGGGGTGAAATCAGACCACATGGTTTGAGAAGTGAGTAGAAGGTGAAGAAGTGAATAGATAGGGTATAACCACTCCATCACAGAGGTGGCTCTGAAGGAGGAGAGAGGCAGGGCAGGGGGCTGCTGCCTCTTAGCAGGGGGCCTCCCCACAGGGCTCCAACACTCCCTTCCTCCAAGAGTGTCTGAGAGCCTACAGCTTGGGCATTCACTCATGGTGGTCTCCAAGTGGGTCCTGAAGAGCAGGCAAGATCTGCCCTGGACGATGGGCTTCTCCTCACCCCCTCGGTGTTCCCTGCCCCACCCCCAACCCCTGAAAGTCAACTAGTGAATGAGCAAGTGTCTGCTCGGATTGTTATAGGTGGAGAAAAAGGGCAATTTGCAGACTGGCATTTCCAGATGATTGAGCAGGTGGCCACCACCGACCTGTGCACTTGAATGTGTCTTGTTAATGACCAATCTTCCTCCCCACGTCATGACATGGGCAGCAGTTCGGAAGGTCACGTGGATGGCTGCGCTCTCAACTCCAGAGCTGGTCACACTTGAACAACCTCAGACTTGGCTTGTCCATCACTGAGTCAGGCCACAGGGCACGAGGGCCAGCAGGGTGTCCAGGTGAGAGCCCGTCTGGGCTTGAGGTCCAGGGGATGGCCTTGACGGGGCTCTGGAAAGGAACAGCCTCCACCAAGCCCAAGTCCGATGGCAAATCTGGGGCCCTTCACAGAGGAAATTCCTCAGCCTCACCGGGTGGTAACAGAAGACCTGAAAACAGTCCACAGGGTCTGCCGTGAGGACTCGACTGACGTGGAGAATCAGCCAGAAGGTGGTGGAGCGGGCCGTGCATGCAGAGAACTTTCCATCTCTCTGTCCTTCCGCGTTGGATTGGCTGCTCCACTTCAGCTGTAAGCAGGGGCACAACCAGGGTGAAATCCAGTCTCTCTGACTCTGAACCGGTGTCCTCTTCTCTGGGCAGACTAAGAACTTAGATGACCTGATTTCTTCAAAATGACTGCAATCAAGGCAGAGTGGTATTGGCAAAGGGATAGACACATAGATCAATGAACAGAATTGAGAGCCTGGAAATAGACCCATATACATGCCCAAATGATTTGCAACAGAAGTGCAAAGGCAATTCCATTATCAAAATCTAATCTTTCAGCAGATGGTGCTAGAATAATTAGCCATCCATAGGTAAACAATGAACTTTGATCCATACCTCACATCATATACAAAAAAATGACTCTTCATGGAGTGTAATATAAACGTATAATTTAGAAGTATAAATTTCTAGGAGAAAAATATCTGTGACCTGTGTTAGGAACAAGAGACAATTTGTAACAAGAAAAATTCATATATTGGAGTCTGCCAAGATTTAGAAATTTTTGTCTTTGAAATGAAGAGGAGATAGGTTCAGAGTCTATTAAGGATTCTCAAAGGTCAGTGATAAGAAAATACATCACCTGATTAAAAATAGACAAAAGACATACGAGTGGCAAATAAAAACCTGAAAAGATGAGGAGCATACGAGTGGTCATGGAGATGCAAATTAGAACAGCAGTGGGACCCTAGGACGCACCCATTAGGGCGGCTAAAGCAACAGACAGAAAAGGACACACCAAGGCCTGACAGGGATGTGACACAGCGAGACCTCTCGTGCGGCACTGATGGCAACGCAGAGATGTGCAGCCACCTCGGAAAACAGTTCTTAAAACAGTTCTTAAAAAGTCAAACATAGCCCTACCATATGATCTAGGCTTTTTGCTTCTAGATATTTACCCAAGCGGAATGAAAACTGATCTCTACACAAAAACCTGCATGTGAATGGTTACAGCAGCTTTTGTTGTTGTGGTTCAGTTGCCAAGTTGTGTCTGACTCTTTGCGACCCGTGGACCGAAGCACACCAGACTTGCCTGTCCTTCACTATCTCTTGGAGTCTGCCCAAACTCATGTCCATTAAGTTGGTGATGCCATCCAACCAGTCATCTCATCCTCTGTTGCCCCCTTCCCCTCTTGCCCTCAATCTTTCCCAGCAGCAGGGTCTTTTCCAATGAGTTGGCTCTTCTCACCAGGTGGCCAATGTATTGGAGCTTCAGTCTCAGCATCAGTCCTTCCAATGAATATTTAGGATTGATATCCTTTAGCATTGACTGGTTTGATTTCTTTGCAGTTCCAGGGACTCTCAAGAGTCTTCTTCAGCGCTACAATTCGAAATCATCAGTTCTTCAGCACTCAGTCTTTTTTATGGTTCAACTCTCATTTTATTCATAATCAATTCAAGCTGGAAACAACACAGATGTCCTTCAAGAGGCGAACAGGAAGCAAGTGGTGCTATACCCATACAGTGGCATGAAATTTTCAGCAATAAAAAAACAACACAAAAACAACATGGATAAATCTTAAAACATTTTGCTAAGTGAATGAAACTAGAAATAAAAGATAACGTAATCATAATGTATGATTCCATTTTTATGACATTCTGCAAAAGACTATTGAGATAGAAAACAAATAGGTGATTGCAAGGTTGAGGAGAGAGGCTGAGTACAAAGGAGCAGCTCAAAGGCAGTTTGGGGGAACGGGACTGTTTTGTTTGGTACTGTGCTGGTTGAATATACAACTATATGCATTTGTCAAAGCCCATGGGACTGTACACTACAAAAAATAAACTTCACTACATACAAATTCTAAAACTTAACCAGGGTGTGAAGAACCCAAAATGGAATGCAGATTGTGACCAATGAATCAGATTTTATTACAAATGAATGAAATAATCACATTTAAGGAGATGGGGGTAAAAGGAGATACCTGGGTAATTTTAAACAGTGTTTTGTTTGGTTGCTATAAGACTAAATCAAAGAATCTATCCACAAACATGTACACTGGCTGATGAGTGTGTTTCTCACAGGGCACAGGCACCCTGACCTGACAGGGTTCAGGCACCCTGACCTGACAGGGTTCTGACACCTGTGTGTTGTGCTCAGTCACATCGAACTCTTTGTGACCCCATGGACTGTAGCCTGCCAGGCTTCTCTGTCCATGGGACTCTCCAGGCAAGAATACTGGAGTGGGTTGCCATTTCCTTCTCCATGGGATCTTCCCGACCCAGGAATTGAACCCATGTCTCCTGAGTCTCCTGCATTGCAGCATGCGGATTCTTTACCCACTGAGCTACCTGGGAAGCCCCTGCATGTATGTATACTAGGGCTGAACAAACAGGTAATTTACTGTGGATAAGGACAGGGTTATCACTTCAGAAAAAGGAAACTTTCAAGTAAACAAGAAGATGCTAGAATGAACCCTGTGGTGTTGGGTTGGAGTTGGAGGTGTCAGTGTGTATATACATACTGAACCTTATGTGTGTGTATACACACATACACACACGTATAAATGGACATAGGAAGAGGCATAGATGTGCGCACACATGTGGTTAGCATATAAGCACACATTTCCTGGCTCTGTCCACTGACAGGGTCTAGAAGCAGTGACACCTCAAGAGCAATGTGTGCATCTAGCACACAAATCTTGGTTCCTAAGAATCATCCTCCAATAGAAGGAACCAGGGTTCCTTGGGGAAGTGATTGATTCCAGGGCCGAGGCAGGGAAAATATAAGGCTAAAAATCATAGATGCATATCAAAATGATACAGGGCAAAGGAGAGAAATTCCAGTGCCAGGAAGAAAAGCTTGATGTGCTTTCTTTGATTCCTATCACTAACTACAACGAAAACCCCCAGGCCATATATAAACCAAATGTAAGAAGATCTAAGAGGTGGAGAGAAGAAGGCAAACTGTCTAGGGACAGTTGGCTGCTATTTTATTGGAGTATGTTGGTTATTGACTAAAACTTCAGTTCAGTTCAGTCGCTCAGTCGTGTCCGACTCTTTGCAACCCCATTAATCGCAGCACGCCAGGCCTCCCTGTCCATCACCAACTTCGGGAGTTCACTCAGACTCACATTCATCGAGTCAGTGATGCCATCCTGCCATCTCATCCTCTGACGTCCCCTTCTCCTCCTGCGCCCAATCCCTCCCAGCATGAGAGTCTTTTCCAATGAGTCAACTCTTCACGTGAGGTGGCCCAAGTACTGGAGTTTCAGCTTTAGCATCATTCCTTCCAAAGAAATCCCAGGGCTGATCTCCTTCAGAATGGACTGGTTGGATCTCCTTGCAGTCCAAGGGACTCTCAAGAGTCTTCTCCAACACCACAGTTCAAAAGCATCAATTCTTTGGCGCTCAGCCTTCTTCACAGTCCAACTCTCACATCCATACATGACCACAGGAAAAACCATAGCTTTGACTAGACGGACCTTTGTTGGCTAATGTCTTAATAAACCCTTAACTTATGTCAAATGACAAAGATTCTAAGACCATTCAAAGGGAAAAGATTATCTTCAAAAAATGTAGCTGAGAAAATGATGTTCACAAGCAAAAGAATGAAGCTGGAACCTTATGTACAAAAATTAATTTCAAATGGATCAAAGACTTAAATGTAAAAACTAAAACCTCTTCAAAGAAAACATAGGGGAAAAGCTTCATGACATGAACTTATGAATGATGTTTTAGATATGACACCAAAAGCACAAGCAACTAAAGAAGAAATAGGTAAACTGGACCACACTTGAATAAAAAAATTTCTATGCACTAAATAATACAATTAATAGAGTAGAAAGTCAACCCATAGAAAGGAAGAGAAAAATTTGCAAATCATATATCTGATAAGGGGTCAACATCTAGAATACATGAAGAACACCTACAACTCAACAACAACAAAAAAGCCTGATTTTATAGCAAAGAATCTGAACATACACATTTTTCCAAAGAAGATATACCAATGGTCAGCAAGGATATATTCAGTGATACTAATCATTAGGGGAATGGAAATCAAAACCACAATGAAATAATATCTCACACCCATTAGGATACCTGCTGTCAGAAAAACAAAAACATCAACCAAGGGGAAAAAAACACAGAAAACAACAAGAATGTGAGAGAATGTGGAGAAGTTGGAACTCTTGTGCTTTGCTGGTGGGAATGTAAGATGGTTCAATGACTATGGAAAACAGTATGGCGATTCCTAAAAAAATTACAAATAGTATTATCATATGATCCAGCAATTCCACTTCTGGATATATACCCAAAATATTTGAAAGCAGGATCTTGAAGAGATTTTGGCAGGCTTAAGGCATTCAGTTCAATTCAGCTCAGTTCAGTCACTCAGTCATGTCCGACTCCGTGCGACCCCATGAATCGCAGCATGCCAGGCCTCCCTGTCCATCACCAACTCCCGGAGTTCACCCAGACTCACGTCCATCAAGTCGGTGATGCCATC
Source organism: Bison bison bison (assembly GCF_000754665.1). Classification (NCBI taxonomy): domain Eukaryota; kingdom Metazoa; phylum Chordata; class Mammalia; order Artiodactyla; family Bovidae; genus Bison; species Bison bison. The sequence continues at coordinate 6,330,543 of NW_011495032.1, forward strand.
CAGCCATCTCATCCTCTGACATCCCCTTCTCCTCCTGCCCCCAGTCCCTCCCAGCATCAGAGTCTTTTCCAATGAGTCAACTCTTCACACGAGGTGGCCCAAGTACTGGAGTTTCAGCTTTAGCATCATTCCTTCCAAAGAACACCCAGGGCTGATCTCCTTTAGAATGGACTGGTTGGACCAGTAACACTGAAGAAGCTGAAGTTGAACGGTTCTATGAAGACCTACAAGACCTTTTAGAACTAACACCCAAAAAAGATGTCCTTTTCATTATAGGGGACTGGAATGCAAAAGTAGGAAGTCAAGAAACACCTGGAGTAACAGGCAAATTTGGCCTTGGAATACGGAATGAAGCAGGGCAAAGGCTAATAGAATTTTGCCAAGAGAACGCACTGGTCATAGCAAACACCCTCTTCCAACAACACAAGAGAAGACTCTACACATGGACATCACCAGATGGTCAATACCGAACTCAGATTGATTATATTCTCTGCAGCCAAAGATGGAGAAGCTCTATACAGTCATCAAAAACAAGACCAGGAGCTGACTGTGGCTCAGAT
>NW_011495032.1:6331202-6333021 GCF_000754665.1 Bison bison bison
TAAGGGACTAGATCTGGTAGATAGAGTGCCTGATGAACTATGGAAGGAGGTTCGTGACATTGTACAGGAGACAGGGATCAAGACCATCCCCATGGAAAAGAAATGCAAAAAAGCAAAATGGCTGTCTGGGGAGGCCTTACAAATAGCTGTGAAAAGAAGAGAAGCGAAAAGCAAAGGAGAAAAGGAAAGATATAAGCATCTGAATGCAGAGTTCCAAAGAATAGCAAGGAGAGATAAGAAAGCCTTCCTCAGCGATCAATGCAAAGAAATAGAGAAAAACAACAGAATGGGAAATGCTTAAGGTCATAGCAGCATTATTGATAATGGGCAAAAGGTGGAGGCTGCCCAAATGTCCATTGATGGATATATTGAAAAAATTTGGTACATTCCATATATGTAATGGAATATTACTGAGTTTAAATAGGAAGGAAATTCTGACACACGCTGTTACATGGATGAACCTTAAAGACATTATGCTATGTGATTAAGTGAAACAAGCCAGTAACAAAAAGTCAAATACTGTATGATTCCACTATTACGAAGTATTAGAATAGTCCCATTTTGTAGTGTCCTAAGTACCATGGTGGTTGCCAGTGGTTGGGGGAAGGGTGGTCTAGGGCGTTACTGTTTAACGGATACAGAATTTCAGTTTTGCAAGATGAAGAGTTCAGAGATGGATGGTAGCGATGGTTGCACAACAATGTGAATGTGCTTAATGCCACTGAACTGGAAAAATGGTTGAGATGGCAAATATTGTGTTATGCATGGTGGTGGTTAAGTCGCTAAGTCGTGTCTAACTCTTGCAACTCCGTGAACTACAGCCTGCCGGGTTCCTCTGTCCATGGAATTCTCCAGGCATTAGCCACAATTGAAAAACGTTCTCTGTCTTGTTTAGGCTACCCTTTTCCTTGACCTTTAGTTAGTGAGAGCAGGCTTTTTCTTGGGGTTTTTTTTTTCCCCTTGTCTCTGTCCATTGGTGTTTCTGGATTATTGACTCTTTTGCTCAAAGTCTGAGGTATATGAGGCAACTCTCTGGTATGTGGTTCCCTCGGGATCCAGAGTCCCTAGCCAGCTGGCCTCTTCTCTCCACTTCTGAGTCCTTTTATGTTAAAAAAAATTTTTTTAATTGAAGTATAGTTGATGTCCAATATTATATAAATCATGTGTGTGCTCAGTCGTGTTAGACTCTTTGCGACCCTGTGGACTGTAGCCCACCAAGGTCCTCTGTCCATGAAATTTTCCAGACAAGAATACTGGAACAGGTTGCCATTTCCTATCCCAGGGGATCTTTTTGACCCAGGGACTGAACTTGCATTTCTTGCATCTCCTGAATTGGCAGGCAGATTCTTTACCACAGGGCCACCTTATATAAATTACAGGTGTATGAGTCACAGTTTTTAATGGTTATACTCTATTTATATTTATTATTAAAATATGAGCTATATTCCCTGTGTAGTACAACATATTCTTGTGGCTTATTTTACACCTAATAGTTTGCATCTCTTAATTTCCTACCCCTATTTTGCCATGCCCCACTATGCCACTGATAACCACTACTATGTTCTTTATATCTATGTCTGCTTCTTTTTTTGTTATATTCACTCGTGTGTTGTATTTTTTAGATTCCTCATATAAGTGATGTCATACAGGGTGTACTTTTCTGCCTGTGAGTTTTCTTCTATTGGTGTGAGAGTTGACAGGAGGGTTTTTAGTTGTTCTTGGAGGGAGTAATTGGGAAACGCCCCCATCTCCCCAGAAATGGAGGTCTCTGTCTGCTGTGTTTTTATTGGTTCTCCAGGCAATGTTGTACTCTCCAAGG
>NW_011495032.1:6333121-6337680 GCF_000754665.1 Bison bison bison
AAGGTTTGGGTACTACTGACCTTGCATCAGAGCCTCCAGTCTCCAAGGGCAAGGACTGGATCATCCTTGTTTACAACGTGTTCCCTGAGCTGCCCAGAGTCCTTGCCCCCAGCCCCGTGTTGGGTCTTCCAGGTGATCCTTCCCCACACTCACTGCTGTGTGAGTTCATTGATTCATTCCCCGCTCCTCTGGCCACCCATTCTGAGCTTTCTCTTGTTTTCATCAAGCAAGAGGTCAGACCCTCCTCTTCCCCCACCCCCCAGGCCTCCGGAAGGTGCTGGAAAGCTCTGGGTCAAAGCACAGCAGGGAAGCCTCTGTATTTCCCTCCTCAAAGAGCCAGCCTCCCCACACGTCAGCCAGGCCCAGCCTTCAGCCAGAAGGAACTCCTTTCTTCTGGGTCCTCTTAATGCCCATGCTAAGTCACTTCCATTGTGTCCAACTCTGTGAAACCCTATGGACTATAGACCACCAGGCTCCTCTGTCCATGGGATTCTCCAGGAAACAGTATTGGAGTGGGTTGCAACGCCCTCCTCCAGGGGATCTTCCCGACCCAGGGATCGAACCGGCATCTCTTACATATTCTGCATTGGCAGGCAGGTTCTTTACCAATAGTGCCACCTGGGAAGCTCCACATTTATCGAAAGATTGTGGGCTTAGCAGATGTAAAACATCACACTGCCCCAGATCCAGCCCTTCTCAGAGCTCTGAGGAGGGTCTTCTGGATTCTAGCCCTTTACAGAGGACAGTCTCATTGAATCCTCCCAATTCTTCAAAGATCAGACTTAGTGCCAATTCACTGAGGAGAAACGGAGGTTCAGAGAAGTTAATTCATCTGCCTAGGGTCACACAGCTGGTGAGTGGCAGGGCAGGAGGACCAGGAGTCAGGTGGTCTTCGGCCCAAGATTTTCTGCATGAGACATCCCAGATATGGGTTTGTCTGAGGGACCCAAAGCTTCATGGTGCATCATTAGTTTGGACCATTGTTCACCTCCAAGGACTGAGTACAGTCCTCACGGCCATAACCTGTGTTCCATCTGGTTGGGTAACAGGTAGGCTCCACCTGACTTTAAAAGCCAAGAGGAGGAGGAGCAAGAAGCCAGCTGACTTGAGATTTTCTGAGGAGCACACAGGTTTCTGTTTCCTTGCCTCAGAAGGCCTATCTGGGTTCAGGGTTAGAACCACTGTTTCTTCTACAAAGCTATTAAGCTGCTCCAGAGACTGTTCGGCCATTGAACGCCATTCTTGAGAAATGAGGGCAGATATGTACATTCAGGAAACCTCCCATGGCTGACGAATGGCTGGCTTTGGATGTGGTCCAAGCCCCGGTGTGCTGTTGGTCTCTGGTTCCAGTCCCAGCTGGTCCTGGCTGCCCTGGGTGAGGATTTTTGCTGGACTGGATTCTTGGGACTTGACTTAATACATACCGAACTGTCTGAGTCTTACATCAAAAAGAAAGAAAGAAAGAAAAACCTTCCCTGGATCTCAGGAATAGTTGTCATCATAACCCTCAAAGCAGTGACAATCCAGCTTCAGGGCAGCCACCTTTTCCGGAGGCCCACCATGTGCCAGGCTGATCGGGGGTCTGTTTGCTGGCCTGTGGGCAGGCACTTTTTAATCTATTCGTTGTACAGATGCAAAAGCAGAGGCAAAAAACAACTTCAAAGCAGCCCTATTTTTTTCTGTTTGTAACTTTTTAATCTTTAATTTCAAACTTACAAAAAAACTCCAATAATAGTACAAAGAATTCCTGTTTACCAATTTTACTGGGTATTGTTGTTAATATTGTTGCCACATTTGTTTTATCAGTCTTTTTCTTTTTAAAAAAATTTATTTATTTATTTTAATTGGAGGCTAATTACTTTACAATATTGTAGTGGTTTTTGCCATACATTGACATGAATCAGCCATGGGTGTACATGTTTTCCCCATCCTGAACCCTCTCCCACCTCCCTCCCCATCCCATCCCTCAGGGTCATCCCAGTGCACCAGCCCTGGGCGCCCTGTCTCATCCATTGAACCTGGACTAGTGATCTATTTCACATATGATAATATACATGTTTCAATACTATTCTCTCAAATCAACCTACCCTCATCTTCTCCCACAGAGTCCAAAAGTCTGTTCTTTATATCTGTGTCTCTTTTGCTGTCTCACATATAGAGTCATCATTACCATCTTTCTAAATTCCATATAAATGCGTTAATATACTATATTGGTGTTTTTCTTTTCTGACTTACTTCACTCTGTATAATAGGCTCCAATTTCATCCACCTCATTAGAGCTGATTCAAATGTATTCTTTTTAATGACTGAGTAATAACCCATTGTGTGTATGTACCACAGCTTTCTTATCCATTCATCTGCCAATGGACACCTAGGTTGCTTCCATGTCCTGGCTATTGTAAACAGTGCTGCGATGAACACTGGGGTACACGTGTCTCTTTCAGTTCTGGTTTCCTCGGTGTGTATGCCCAGCAGTGGGATTGCTGGGTCATATGGCAGTTCTATTTCCAGTTTTTTAAGGAATCTCCACACTGTTCCAAAGGAGCCCTGTTTTTGAAATGCTTCCTGAGTTCAGATTCTTCTCTTAGTGTGAACTGTACACCCAGGAGAGGAACTGGCACAGAGCTAGTCATCGCTAGGCATTCAGCAATAAATATTGGTCAGATGAATGAAGAAGGAATTCCTTGTTTCTTTACTGTGATCTTTGACATCATTTAGATCAAAGTCCCCCTCAGCGCAGAAGTCCCTTCAGACACCATGTCCCCAGACACCACATCCCTGGCGGTGTCATCCACCTTGAATATTTCCAAAGATAGGGAGTTCACTCCCTCCAGGGACAGCTCTTCCCACCTTTGAAGAGCTCAAATCCTCACAAAGGACAGTAGTTTCTTATTCTGAGCTGGGCTCTGCTTCCCTTCCTTGGGTCCAGGAAGCCTTGGCTTCATCCAGGTTCTGGTTTTATCCTTTGCTGTGTTTGAGCTCCTTCCATATCTATAGGTCTGTTCTTAAAAATCAAAGGGGGGGACTTACCTGGTGGTCCAGTGGTTAAGACTCCACACTTCCACTGAAGGGGGTGAGGGTTCCATCCTGGGTTGGAGAACAGAGATCCCGCATGCTGTGTGGTATGGGCAAAAAAATCAAAAGGGGCCTATCCCTTTTCCTCCCAAGTTTTCTCATGTGGAGACTTGGGGGAAGGCTCCAGAGAGTCAAGAGCCTGAGACTCAGTGACAGGGTGACCACTGAAGGAAGGGCTGTGTGTGTTTAGCTGGAAGAAGGTAAGCCAGTAGCGAGGTGAGGGTGTATGATTGGAGCCCTTGGCTACTTCCAAGGCACAGCAGACAGATGGAGAAATAACAAAAAGAATAACAAGTAATCATCACTGCAGTTCTGGGTACTGAGCTCACAGCTTTCCTTGTGTCATCTCACCTGATCCTATAGGAACCCTCCACAGTGACTTAGTGTCCCCATTTTACAGATTGGGGAGCTGAAGCCCCAAGAGCCCAAATCCCATGTCTAGTGTCACTCAGCTGATTAGTGGAGCAGTTGGCTCGCAACCCCACTTGATCTGACTGGATCCTGCCCTCACACTTGCCCCGTGCATGGGGGTCACTCTGCTCTTGGTGGTCGGAACCTGGCTGACAGGTAGAAGCTGTAAGAAAACAGGCTGGAGCTCTTTCTAGAAGCCAGGGATATTGGGCTGATGGAATTAGTTGCCTTAGAAGACAGTGACACCGATATGCCCAGATGGTCCAGGAGGAGTTGTGGACAGGCCTTTGGTCCACACTTCTTCAGTTGAATCCAATTAAAAATTAATAGCTGGAAAAAAATTAATAGCTGGGGCAACCTTAGAAAGAAAAAAAGAGAGTGAGGGATGAGTGGATTTTGTGGTATGTCTTGAGGCCAGTGGTGTTTTGACCACAGCTGGGAACTTTCCCTTTGGTGCCTGCTTCTCTCAGTCTTTCCCCAAATGCTATGATGCTCTAAAACCTGGGATCCTTGGGAGGTGGTCTTGACTCTGCTCCCAGGAGCTGAGAAGGGGAGAAGAGATGGTGGGTCTTTTGCTTGAGGAAGCCCAGGCCTCCCACCCAGCCTGCCTATGCCCAGTCCCACGTCTAGAGGGGCTGCCTTGTCTTCCATCCATTTTTGTACAACCAGGATGGCCCTTGAAGGCCCAAGCTGGATTTCTTCATTACCAGTGCCCCCAGGAAGGCAGAGCTCATGGGTGGAGATGGGAAGTAAGTATCAAGGAGAATATCACCAGGAGGCTGCCCGCCTCATCCTGACCTGGGTTCAAATCCTGACCCTACTACTTCCCAGCTGAGGACCTGCGCTATAATCTCTCTGCGCTTCCTCTCTAAAATGAGGATAAACACCTTCCCGCACAGAGGAAATTCTCAATGAAAGGTTACTGTTTGGGCAAACTCCAGGAGAAGGTGAGGGACAGGGAAGCCTGGTGTGCTGCAGTCCATGGGGTCACAAAGAGTCGGATACAACTGAACAACAATACTGGTACCTCCAGTTGGAAGTCTGGGGCAAGGGAAAGAGCAAGAAAAGTGGAT
>NW_011495032.1:6337780-6340108 GCF_000754665.1 Bison bison bison
GGGGTAGGGATGGAGTTTGGGATTAGCCAGTGCAAACTATTATATACAGGATAGATGAACAACAAGATCCTGCTGTAGAGCACAGGGAACCATATTCAATACCCCGTGATAAACCATAATGGAAAAGAATATGAAAGAGAATATATATGTGTGTGTGTGTGTATATATATATATATAAAACTGAATCACTTTGCTGTACAGCAGAAATTAACACATTGTAAATAAACTATACTCTGATAAAAAAAATTAAAAGAAATAAACCAGTGAGGGTTATTCAGGCCCTACAATTTTTTACAGAGCTATTTTGTTTGCTGGACAGTATTTAATCTTTACCAAAACCTACACAGTAGATGTCCTCTCATTTCCACTTTCTATGTGGTGAGATGATCCTCAGAGAAGATGAGTGACTTGCACAGAGCCACACAGCTCTTACACAGCTCAGCTGGAGACCTGGGAGTTTGGGCTGCAGGGGGCTCACCCTCATCCTGTCCTGGGAAGCCACTCACTATCTCCAGGTCACTGGTTCTGGACTGTAGAATAGTGTAGTTAGAGAACTTTGGTCTCTGATTTCTTCTGGTTGGTGAATCCTGGGTTCATGAGCATCAGGCTCTGAGTGGTTTGAGATCCAGGGCCTGGCTGGGAGCGGGGTTGGAGGCCACTGCTGTCGTCAAGGGCCAGGTTGATGCCCACGCGGTGCTGGGGCTCATCTGGGGGTCATCTGGAAGGCAGCCTTGTCAGACCTGGGGTCTGCACCTTTTCCCACCTGCCTTCTGTTAGGTCCTCCTGCACTTTAGGAGATGAATTACATTTATCTATACTTCCAGCTCTGTCTCCTGCAGGCTGCACAGCACAGCAACCTGGCATCTGGGTGGCAAGGAGTCCCCTCCTGGAAGGGTGAGGGTCAAGGGCACCCGGGAGAAGGAGGCCAGGGAGAGGACAGGACCTCATGGTGGCAGCAGGCTCCTTGAGGACAGCCCAGCTGCTGCCACCCAGGACCCCCTCGGCCAGGAGCAGAAGGTGGGGGAGGCCAAGTGGTGTCACCTCCCAGAGCAGGAGGCTGAGTCACCCTCCTGAGGTCACGCAACTGGTGAGTGATAGGCCGGGAACCCCCCAGCCCCAGTCTCACCACAGAGCTCTCTTTCCACGGCTGGACTTTGCCTGCAGCATCATCGCCTGGTCAGGGTGTCCACTTCCACTACCTCGCAGGCCCCTCAGGGGTCAGAGGTGGGCCCGGGCTTCAAGCAGCTCCCTCTTTCCTCAGAAGGCCTCCCAAATGGAGGCCCACGCCCTCCTCAGACTTCCCTGCTGTCAGAAGGCAAAAGGCTGTGGAGAGCATCTTACATATTCTTTTTTTAATGTTTTTTTAAAGTTGTGGTAAAAGTCACATAACACAAAATATACTATTTAACCCATACTCAACTGTACATTTCACTGGCACCAAGTACATCCACATTGTTGTGCGACTCTCACCATCACCCATCTCCCAAATTTTTCACCTTCCTAAACTGAAACTGTGTCTCCATTAAACACTAACTCCTTATTCCCCAGCCTCTGGCATCTACCAATTGGACTCTACAAATTGGACTATTCTAGATACCTCGTATAAGTGGAATCAAACAGTATTTGTTTGTGAAAGTGAAAGTGTTGGTCACTCAGTTGTGTCCGACTCCTTGAGACTCCATGGACTGTAGTTCGCCAGGCTCCTCTGTCCATGGAATTCTCCAGGCAAGAATACTGGAGTGGGTAGCCATTCCCTTTTCCAGGGGATCTTCCTGACCCAGGGATCTAACCCAGGTCTCCTGCATTGTAGGCAGATTCTTTACCATCTGAGCCACCAGGGAAGCCCATTTATCTGTACTTAGTGTACATTGGAATGCACTTTTAAGGTTAATTTTATATATGTCCTACAGATTGTACCTTTTTATTCGCCGCTATACAGTAGGTTCTCATATATTAACACATATGTGGAATCTAGAAAAAATAGTACAGAGGAACATATTTGCAAAGCAGAAATAGAGACAGACGTAGAAAAAAAATGTATAGATACCAAAGGGAGAAAGGAGTGGGTGGGATAAATTGAAAGATTGGGATTGATATATACACACTACTATGTATAAAAATGGGGCTTCCCAGGTGGCACAGTGATAAAGAATCCGCCTGCCAATGCAGGAGATGCAAGAGACTCGGGGTTCAATCCCTGGGTCAGGAAGATCCCCTGGAGTAGGAAATGGCAACCTGCTCCAGTAGTCTTGCCTGGAAAATTCCACGGATGGAGGCACCTAATGGGCTACAGTCCATGGGGCCACAAAGAGTTGGACAGGACTAAGT
>NW_011495032.1:6340208-6349236 GCF_000754665.1 Bison bison bison
TAGATAACTAATGAGAATCTTACGTCTTCTTTGATGGACAAGAAAACTGTGGCCAAGGGAGGGCGGCTGAAACTAGGGTGTCCTGACTCCCACACATGCTTGTGGGTGAGGCCTCCATACTGTGTCTTCCAAGAGTGATGCCTTGTCACATAAATGTGGGAAGGACCAGGTGCAGCCATGACCAGTGCTGTCTGTTCAGCCGTGTAAATATTCCAAGAATCCATGAAACTCAACAGTTTGTTGCTGGGGATGGTTATGACGCCCAAGCGCTTCCCTGTATGGGCCAGAGGCACCAGAGAAGCAGCTAAAGTCATGCCCCAGCAGTTCTCTCATCTTGTTATTCCCCATCTGAAGATGGAGAGGTTAGACCAGTTTCCTTCCAGCCACCAGCTCCTGGGTCCCTCGTCCGTGCCTTGGTTTCACTGTCTGTGAGACCTGACTCCATGTCAGCTTGTTTGCATCAACAGAGGCAAGGGCTCTGAGTGCAAGGAGGGTACAGGGGAGCCAGGGATCTGCCGAGCCTCTAACCACACTCAAATATATATATATTTTCTTTTATATTTTGCAGTATGGAAAGTAATCTTTTTTTCTTTAATTTTAGTACAGTTGATTTACACTGTTGTGTTCATTTCCGGGGTATGGCACAGTGATTCAGTTATACATATATTACACACTGAGGCCCACTGCCCTCCAGCCACAGCCTCCACTTCAAGAGGCTCTCTCCCTGTATTAGGTACCCACTGACCTCACAAGCTGGTCCCACAAAGGGGCCCTGCCATCTTTGGGAACAATGGCGCCTGTTTACCTGACAGAGCGTCTGCTTTCTTTTCATCTTGGAGGAAAAGAGCTCCTGCTGGGAGCCGCTAAGCCCAGAGTAAACGGATGACCTCGTGGTGCCTTTCTGCCCGAGGTGGGGACCAGCTTGTGCCCCAACTGTGCAAACAGACCTGAGGCTCGGGCCGCAGGGGCGGGGCTGCCCGGCTGGGAGGGGCCTGCCCTCTCCCAACCCCTCCTCTTCCCTTTGTGGTTTCGGGTTGAATGGGGAGAAGCTCAAAGGCAGGGCAGGGAAGGTCAAAGCCAATTTGCAGGGCCAAGCGTGGGGGAGGAAAGCGGGGCAGAAACCACGTGTTTCTGGAGGCCTGACCTTCACCTGGAAACTACCCCGGCCTCCCCTCCCCGCGCTTCTGCCGGCAGCGCCCAGGCAGGGCCGGCTGGTGTCCCTGCTACTGAGCCTCAGCTTCCTCATCCTCAAGGCAGGGGTGAAGACAGCATCTACTAGGCCTGAGCCCTTCTCCAGGGATAGTGATTTATGATGAGGGAGCTGCTGCTGCTGCTAACTCACTTCAGTCTTGTCCCACTCTGTGCCACCCCATAGATGGTAGCCCACCAGCCTCCGAAGTCCCTGGGATTCTCCAGGCAAGAACACTGGAGTGGGTTGCCATTTCCTTCTCCAATGCATGAAAGTGAAAAGTGAAAGTGAAGTCGCTCAGTCGTGTCCGACTCTTAGCGACCCCATGGGCTGCAGCTTACCAGGCTCCTCCGTCCATGGGATTTTCCAGGCAAGAGTACTGGGGTGGGGTGCCATTGCCGTCTCCAATGATGAGAGAGGGAGAGCTCCAACTGTGGGAGCTGGAGCCAGGTGCCTGTGGAGCAGGCAAGGTGTCCCCAGGGGAAGGCCAGACAAAGCCGTCAGCTGGGGCTGACTAGCACCTGCCAGGACACAGTGAAGACACCCACTCGCTCTCTGCAACAACATAATCCCCTTGCGGGTTGTTATCTCTGGGAAAAAACCTGCACTCCCCCCGCTTCCTAGATGTGAGTCCTTGGGAGGCTACTAGGCCTCCCTGACAGTTGGTTTTCTCCTTTATAAATGGGGATGAGAAGTTTGATAACAAAGGGCTCTCATGAAGATGAAAAGAGGAACATGATACATAGTAGATACTCAATAAACATTAGTTCCTGGGGGTTGACAAAAGGCAGGCCCTCCAACCCCTGCGAGGAGCAGGGGAGTCTGGGTGAGTCTGTGATTGGGGTGCCCCTCCTGCCTCCCTTGTCACTGACAGACAGCAGACCTCTAGGCTGCGGGGACTCAGGTAGGCCCTCCCAGGGGGTGAGCGCTGAGTATCCCACTGGTTGCAGGCTTGTGCCTGTGGGTCTTTCCCTCTGCCCTCTCCTGGCTGCACCCCAGGTCTTGCTTTCTTGTCTGGGCAGCCAGGGCATATGTGGCTCCTGGCCCCACTCTAGGGTAGAGAAGGTGGGAAACCTCAGATTCTGTTATGCGGGTCAGTGGTCCTCTTAGCATCAGGCCCTTGGCTCAAACACATGGTGTCTTCCTGGGTTCCTTGGCTTTCATTTTTGTAGGCAAGGAAAGAAAGAGAAAAGGCAGAGAAGAGATGTTATATTTGATGAGCGCCTTAAAGCAAGCTCATAGGCATCAGAAATGTGCTTGGCTTCACTTAGCAAACTCAATGTACTGTACATTGGAGGTTTAGTTTTCTAACATATCAAGATTCTGGAAATGGGTGACTGCTGGTTTTGCCCAGCCACTGATGATGGTAGAGAGGACTGGGACCATTCCAGCTTTTGGCTCATCGTCCTTAGCATGGGCCTACTTCTTGCCTCATGGTGGCAAGATGGCTGCCTAAGCTCCATCAGGAAATAGAGGGTCTTCTCAGCTCCCTGTTGGTGTCTCATTGGCCAGAAATGGGTCATGTGACTACTTCTGCCAGCAAAGGATGCTGGGGATGCAAACTCTTGACTCTACTTCTCCAGCCTCCAGCTGGGCAGGCAAGGGTGAGTGGAGGGGGTGGAGTGAGGGAAGTATGTCAAGTCATCCAGTCGGTTGCCTGCCAGAGGAGATAGTGCCACTCACATCCCAGTCTTACAGGCGAGAAGCTGGTGCCAAGGGCAGAGAAATGCTTACTCAATACGCAGTTTAACTGATTTACTTTGACATTCTGGGCTGGCAACCAGAGATGGAGAGATAAAAGCCACTCCCTTGCCTTCCAGAGCAGGGAGGAGAATAATAGTATTAATAATAACAATGTAATAGATGAAATTCACTAAGCATGCACCAAGTGCCAAGTGCTTGCTGGGTACTTTCTAGATTTTTGTCTTGTCTCAGGCCCACTCCAACCCCAAGCTATCAGCATGATTCTTTCTGCTGCAGAGAAAGCCAAGTCTTGGTGAGGCCCACAGCACACACGTTTGCTCCCCGACCCTCACCCCACTGTGTGGCACCAGCCAGTGGTGTAAGGCCCTGGGGTGAATGATCTGGACTCTTGGGCAGCCCACAGGAAGAGCATGCCACACTCCCTGGAGAGCACGTGGGAAGTTCCTGGAGGCAGGGAGATGTGCGTAGGATTTGGAAGCGCCAATTGGAATTTCCCAGGCAGGCAAGGTGGGGGAGGTGCCCAGGTAGAGAAAGACATCTGAAAGGACTCTTTAGAAGTGATGTTAGTAAACTCTGAGGCACCCGGAAGGTCTGTTCACCCACCCTTCCCCAGAGATTTTTGGAATATCAAAAATAAAATCATACTTCTAACATCAGGGAGCAGCATGAATAACAATAAAATGCAAAAAATATTGAAAATAAAATCTTTTCGTTTCTAAAATTGTTAACAATTTTTTGAGAATTTGATGCTGGTGATGGTGTAGTAAAATGGACAATGCTCACACTCTGATTGTGGGAGGGGGAACTGTTATAAACCTTTAGACAAGTAACTTGAAAACTATCCTGTAAAACATGCTGGTCTTTCAGCTGAACTTTTAGAAACATATCCTCACGGAATGATAAACAAAAGTAGACAGAAAACTTTGTGCAAGAAAGATAATTTGTTGAACTATGAATTTGCATTTTGCTTGTTTTTTCCCTAAGTCCCAGATTTGTAGCCAGACCACTTCCTAGTCCCTAGTCCCAGGGGCATTTGTAGAACCCAACCAAATGCTACGTGAAGGCAACGTCTTTTCCTGTACTAGGTGAAAAAAAGATAAAAAAAGAAAACATGCACACAGTCCCAATAAAGGGTAGGAGGAGAGCTGTGAGCAGGAAGAGGCAAGGGGCCCTAAGTCCCAGTGAGAGGACCTGGGTGCCCTCCACAGCAGCACCCCAGGACGTGGCATAATATCCCAAAGCTCACTGTCTGGGGAAACTGGAATTACAGACAGGCCTGAGGGTCCTGATGTCCCAGCCTGGCACACAGCAGCAGTCATTGGATAACAATGAGCATGCCCTTGGCATGGCAGGGGGTGGGGGGAGGGGGGAGGCAGGTATCTCTGGGCACCCTTTTTGGTATGTGGCAGGCTGTCCAAACCCCAGGGCCTTTGCATGGCCCCGGGAGACAGGGAATTCTGAAAACGACTGAGGTTGATTTTCATACAAGGTATCCAGTGGAATTAAAAGGAAATTTTGGATGTGACATTATCACATACATACACTCATGAGGCAAAAGGTTTTTAGAGACAATGGAGTACAGAGTGATAATCTTGTTTTGATTCTTTTTTTAAGCTAGTAGTTAAATAGTTTCCATAGGAAGATAACAAAGTCTCCTGCCTTGTGTTCCCTGAGCTCTAGGCACGTATGTTTACTGTTGCACCGACCCTGCTGGGAGGGTCAGTGTCTATATTTAGTGCTCACTGTTCTTCGAGGTTCTTGGGCCCTGGAGACTCATCAGGACACTGTCTTGTTTACCTCCGTCTCCCCAGGGCCTTGCACAATGCCTGGCAAGCCCTCAAAGGATGAATGAGGGAAGGCGGGAGCACACAAGTGAATGAGTGAATGCGTGAGTGAACTCATGGGTGTCTGGTGTCTGGGATAAAGCTGCCCCTGTGGGGCCCACACTGCTGCTCCTGCAGTCCTAAGACCTGTGCCCTCGGCCGATGAAATGAACTGCAAGCACACACTCGGAGTGTGAACAGCCTTCCTGCGGGCCAGGGCCCACTGGCAGCCTCGCAGGCAGCTTGCACAATCCTGTGGGCTGCTGTGGTTCTCATTTTTGGGGCATGGAGTCATCTCTGCCATGGGCCTCTCCCTCCTGGCCCTGGACTGTCTCTTGGCAACATAAAAGGAACTGTGTGCCTGTTGTCAGTGGGAGGAAGTTCAGACCCCCATCCCCTCCAGGAAGCCCATCTGATTTCCAAGATCTGCCCCAGTCCTCGAAGAGGTTGGAGCTGAAAGGGGACTGGAGATCACCCAGCCCCACCCCTCCCTTTCCAGATAAAGAACCTGAGACTTTAAGAGGTGGGGACGCTGAGCCCACTGCCAGGGTGACCAGTCTTGGCAGGAGCTAAATGTCCTGGGATGGCAGCTCCTTTTGGAATCAAACAAACAGGGCTGTAAATTCCTTCCTACCCAGCCACCATCCAGCAGTGTGAACTTGGATCAGGGCCATGTCCTTCCGGAGTCTCAGTCCTTGGGTCTACACTATGTTGCGTGCAAGGTGGATGTGGAAATTTAAAAAGATGCTGTCCGTGTCAGCGCTGTGCCTGGTCCAGATGAGGCTTCCGGCCTCCTGCTCTTCCCGCACTTTCTTTCCCAGCCCTTCCCACTCACCCGGCTTCACCATCCCTCTGCATCTGGGCTTGAAGGGCCTGGGCTTCACTCTGAACCCTCCGCTGCAGGGAGCTTCCTTTCCTTCTGTGATGGGTGATGGCTCTGCATGCCCTGACTGCCTCTAGATTCCTGAGTATCCGCCCACTTTCTCTCACACGTTTTTCTGTCCTCACACACTTCCTGGTGTTGCCAAGTTTGTTCATATTTTCCTCTCTCCCTCCCTCCCCGCAGACTTTCCCAGGCCCCTGCTGTGTGCCAGGCACCTGCTGGGCAGGGATGCTTGTGGCCAGCGGCTGCCCTGACAAAGTTCATCCACTGCTTGAGAGGCCAAGTGAGCAATGACCGGAGAGGAGAACTGAATAGCAGAGGCAATTCTATATGCCCACAAAATCCTGGGTCCTCGCTCGGGTTTCTGGAACTCTGTGGTAGATGGAAGAATGAATGGCCCCTTGAAGACAGCCACGTGTTAATCCTCCCAATCTGTCAATGTTGCCCTCTGTGACAAAAGGGCGTGACTGAGTTAAGGATTTTGAGATTATCCTTGTGGACAAAAGGGTCCTTTATAGGAGGGCAGGAGGTCAAAGTGAAGAGGTTATTTGCTGGCTTCACACATAGAAGGAAGGGGCCACAGGCTGAGGCATAGTATTCATAGTTGCCTCCAGAACCTTCGAAAGAACTCAGCCCTGCTGGCACCTTGACAAAGCCCTTGAGACTCATTTTGGACTTTGGAACTCCAGAACTGGAAGAGAATAATTGTGTGTTATTCGCAGCCACTAACTTTGTATATTAATTTGTTACGACAGCAATAGGGAAGGAACATGAACACCGGAGAATGCGTGCCCCTGTAGTTAGGTGGCCATGTGGCTCTAATTCTGGCCGAAGCAAGGTGAGGTCAGGAGACGCCTTTCTTTCCTCTGAAGCTTGGCCTCCTGGCTTTCCTCTTCCCCTGCCACCAGCCAATCAAAGGACAAAATGGTGATTTTGCTGGCCACCTGGGTCCTCGAGCTGACTGTCCAAAACTGTTAGGACTTGGGGGCTATTCATTACAACAGCGAACCCAGGCTCTCCTGACCCTGGGAGCTCTGATGAGTCTCCTGCTTCACAGAGGAGGTGGTACCTTGAGAAGACAGTTACTCCAGGCAAAGGCGATAGCGCAAACAAGGGCCTGTCGGAGTCTGTTTGGTGGCCTTGTCTGGGTGTTGGGCATGAAGGTTGGCTGCAGATCTCAGGGGCACCATAAACAGGGGACTGTCAGTCAAGGAGGATGGTGTGTGTTCTGGATCAGGGTTAACGGAGAGACTTTTGAAGTCATCAGTCATGGAAAAGCTCTGGGACATGGCAGTAGCCCACAACGTGAGGCTTACCGTCTCAGCGCCACCCTCGAGAGCTGGGCCATGGTTTGTACCCTCTGCTTTCTCTGAAGGTGACTCACTGCTGTGAGAGCCTGGCTCTTTCTCCAGGGCTGGCGTGGGGCAGAGAATGCCGCATCCATCAGTCTCTCCACTGGCCAGGTTTGCCTGATGTATTTATTGCCCACATTACTCACTATTTTGTTACCTGAAATACATTTATTTCCCATTAATAACGAGCACTGTAGGGCATAGATTTCATCATTCATATTAAATGGCTTTATTGCAGTTTACAAAGGAGCTGCCTTGGATGGATGACGCAGCAGCTGGAACCAGGCCCGCATGCCTGAGCTGCTCACACTCGTGTGGACATCGTACAGCAGAGTGTGTGGTCACAGGCAAATGGGTTTTCTTGCATGCCGTGTTTTTCAGCAGCCGTGAAGGTAATCTTCTGTTTGTTTGGCCCACCTTTGGGGTGCTGGAGGGCTGCTGCGTCCCCAGCTGTTGTGAAGCCTAGACGTAAGACAGGAACCTGCTTTACTGAGAGTCTATACAGGTCGGGGTATGGCAGAGGCCCTTCAAGGCTCTTATCTCTCTTTTTTCAAGTTCTTTTTTCATATTCTTTTCCCTTATGGCTTATTACAGGATATTGAATATAGTTTCCTGTGCTATACGGTATAGGGCCTTTTCGTTTCTATTACAGTTAGCATCTGCTAATCCCAAACTCCTGATCCTGTCCTCCTCCTCGGCAACCACAAGTCTGTGTCTGTGAGTCTGTTTCATAGATACATTCATTTGTGTCATAGTTTAGATTCCATATGTAAGTGATATTATATTTGTCTTTCTCTATCTTACTTCACTTGTTCAGTCATTCTGTACAGTCCATGGAATTCTCCAGGCCAGAATACTGGAGTGGGTAGCCTTTCCCTTTTCCAGGGGATGTTCCAAACCTTTCCATCCCTGGGTTGGGAAGATCCCCTGGAGAAGGAAATGGCAACCCACTCCAGTACTCTTGCCTGTAAAACCCCATGGACAGAGGAGCCTGGCAGGTTACAGTCCATGGGGTTGCAAAGAGTCGGTCATGACTCAGCGGGTTCACATGGTCATCTTACTTCACTTAGTACGATAATCTCTAGGTCCATCCGTTGTTGCAAATGGCATTATTTCATTCTTTATGGCTGAGCAATATTCCATTGTATATATGTACCTCATCCTCTTTATCCATTCATTTATCGATGGACATTTGGGCTGTTTCCACGTCTTGGCTATTGTGAATAGTGCTGCTATGAATATTGGGGTGCATTTATCTTTTCAAATTGCAGTTTTATCCAGATATCTGCCCAGGAGTGGGATTTCTGGATCATATGGCAACCCTTTTTTGAGTTTTTTGAAGAACCTCCATGATGTTTTCCATAGTGTATGCTCAAGGCTCTTATCTTAAAGCAATCTCCTGCGCCTTAAGGGTGGGGACTTCAATCTTCATTTTTCTATGAGGAAATGGAGGCTTCTAGAGCCCAGAGGACTGGCCTGGGGCACAGGGTAGAGCCTCACTGTCAATCCAGCCAGGCATAATGCTAAAGTCTGGGCTTTCTTTGCTTTCAGGCTACCTTGCACCTCTAGCCTCTTGATGAAAGTGAAAGAGGAGAGTGAAAAAGTTGGCCTAAAGCTCAATATTCAGAAAACGAAGATCATGGCATCCGGCCCCACCACTTCATGGGAAATAGATGGAGAAACAGTGGAAACAGTGTCAGACTTTATTTTTCTGGGCTCCAAAATCACTGCAGATGGTGACTGCAGCCATGAAATTAAAAGACGCTTACTCCTTGGAAGGAAAGTTATGACCAACCTAGATAGCATATTGAAAAGCAGAGACATTACTTTGCCAACAAAGGTGTGTCTAGTCAAGGCTATGGTTTTTCCTGTGGTCATGTATGGATGTGAGAGTTGGACTGTGAAGAAGGCTGAGCACCGAAGAATTGATGCTTTTGAACTGTGGTGTTGGAGAAGACTCTTGAGAGTCCCGTGGACTGCAAGGAGATCCAACCAGTCCATTCTGAAACAGATCAGCCCTGGGATGTCTTTGGAAGGAATGATGCTAAAGCTGAAACTCCAGTACTTTGTCCACCTC
>NW_011495032.1:6349336-6351348 GCF_000754665.1 Bison bison bison
TTCATCAAGAGGCTCTTTAGTTCCTCTTCACTTTCTGCCATAAGGGTCGTGTCATCTGCATATCTGAGGTTGTTGATATTTCTCCCAGCAATCTTGATTCTCCTTGTGCTTCTTCCAGTCCAGCGTGTCTCATGATGTACTCTGCATATAAGTTAAATACTCAGGGTGACAATATACAGCCTTGACGTACTCCCAGTCCCTTTACTTTGTGGCAAATAGATGGGGAAACAATGGAAGCAGTGGAGACTATATTTTCTTGGGTTCCAAGGATCACTGCGGATGGTGACAGCAGCCATGGAATTGGAAGATGCTTGCTTCTTGGAGGAGGGGGCTGTGACCAACCTGGACAGCATATTGGAGAGCGGGGGCATTGCTTTGCCAGCAGAGGTCTGTCTGGTCGGGGCTATGGTTTTTCCGGTGGTCATGTATGGATGTATGGATACAGAGGGCTGAGTGCCGGAGAATTGTTGCTTTTGGGCTATGGTGTTGGAGGGGACTCTTGGGGGTCTCGTGGACTGCAAGGAGATCAAGAGATTAGACCAGTCAATTTTAGGGGAGATCGGTCTTGAATATTCATTGGAAAAACTGATGCTGAGGCGGAGTCTCTAGTGTTTTGGCCACCTAATGTGAGGAGCTGACACGTTGGATAGGACCCTGATGCTGGAAAAGATTGAGGGCAGTAGAACAGGATGACGGATGACAAGATGGTTGGATGGTGTCGTGGACTCCATGGACATGAGTTTGAGCAGGCTCCGGGGGTTGGTGATAGACAGGGAGCCCTGCTGTGCTTCAGTCCATGGTGTTGCAGACAGCTGGACACTGGCTGGGCGACTGAACTGAACTGAACTGAATGTAATTCAGTTATAAGAAATACACCTCTCTGGTGGAGAATGTTGATAATGGTCAAGCTTGCATGTTTGGGAGTAGGGAGTTTAGGGCTATCTCTGTATCTTCCACTCAATTTTACTGTGTACCTAAAACTGCTCTAAAATATAAACTCTGTTTTTTAAAAACAGTTTCAGAGGCAGATAGTTGTGCAACAGTATGAATATACTTCATACGACTGAATTGTAAATGTACTTAAAAATGGTTAAAATGCTAAATTTTAAGAATACATATAGTTTACCACAATAAAAAATTATTATAAGGTGTTTTATGCATATAAAAGAATATACCATATTTTATGTAGAAATAAAAACCAATACCCATGTACCCATCACTAGATTAGGAAAGAAATCTTTATACATAAGTCTTGGGCACCCCTCTGCATGATACCATCTTCCTCCCAAGGATAACCACTCTTCTGATTTTGTGTTTACCATTCTTTTGCTTTTTAATCTTGATATCCTTAGATAATATATTGATTATTATATTTTTCTAAACTTTGTATAAATGATATTTGGTATTCTTGAAATACTCCTTACTCAAAGCTATGATAATTAGATTTATCCACAGTGATACAATGTATGGAGGTGTAGTTCATTCATTTTCATTATCCTTGTAATGCATTAAGCAAATATATAACAGTTTACTTACCAAAAATATAACTGTTACTTTAAATGATGTGATGTTATTTTGTTAAAATGCACTATCTTAAAATTTATGCCTTGGTTAACTCTTAAATGTTTTAGAATGCAATAATCTATAGGATCCATAGAATTTTTCAAGAAAAAAATTTGTTTTTAAAATAAAAGGTAGTGTTGAACTCCTGAAAAAAAAAAAACTCAACATTCAGAAAACGAAAGTCATGGCATCCGGTCCCATCACTTCATGGGAAATAGATGGAGAAACAGTGGAAACAGTGTCAGACTTAATTTTGGGGGGCTCCAAAATCACTGCAGATGGTGACTGCAGCCATGAAATTAAAAGACGCTTACTCCTTGGAAGGAAAGTTATGACCAACCTAGATAGCATATTCAAAAGCAGAGACATTACTTTGCCAACAAGGTTCGTCTAGTCAAGGCTATGGTTTTTCCTGTGGTCATGTATGGATGTGAGAGTTGGACTGTGAA
>NW_011495032.1:6351448-6352562 GCF_000754665.1 Bison bison bison
CTCTGGCCACCTCATGGAAGAGTTGACTCATTGGAAAAGACTCTGATGCTGGGAGGGATTGGGGGCAGGAGGAGAAGGGGACGACAGAGGATGAGATGGCTGGATGGCATCACTGACTCAATGGACGTGAGTCTGAGTGAACTCTGAAAGTTGGTGATGGACAGGGAGGCCTGGCGTGCTGCGATTCATGGGGTCGCAAAGAGTCGGACACGACTGAGCGACTGAAGTGAACTGAACTATGCACCTGCTCCTCAGTTTTCCCATCCCCCACCCTCCCCACCAGAGCCCTTTAAGATCAAGTGAAATGATCTTTAATTGTTGGCAGCACTGGGAGACTGCAGGAAGATTACTCATTCTTCTTCTTCTTTGTTTTTTTTTTTTTGCAGTAAAATTTGCATCTTCCACTCGTGGCCATGAGGGTCTCCCTCCCCACCCCCTCACCAAGTCGCCTTGGTACAGGGTTGGTCAGAACAGATGTCAGCATCTGGGTGGGGTGAATGGTCCAGGGTCTTGGTGGAACTTCCCTCCCACCCACCAAGCACATACACTGCATTTGCAAAAACAATTCCCTATTTGGCAGAGGGCAGTGTTTGCCCTGGGATAGGACCTTGCAGCCCTGTGCCAGGCCCTGTTTATTCTGGCATGGACCACAGTGATGTCCAAGCACTCCAAGTGTGTTGAACTTCCTGGATTTCTTATCACGCAGTCAACCCCGCTGGGGAGCAGGTGAAACGCTGCTGTGTGCCCAGAAGAGGATATTAAGAAGTTCCACAAACACCACTCCTGCCGCCTGAAGGGGCAGGTAGCACAGGGGCAGGGCCCCTGAGGGCAAGGGGGAGGAGGTGGCAGGAACAGCTCAGATGCAGAGATAAAGCCTTTCCTCTCCTCCACTCCACCTGGACCTCCTTTCCCATCACCAAGTCCCCACTCCCGAATCCTCTGTTCTGGTCAGGCTGGTCTCCTCACTTTACCTGGAACACAGCTTGCCCTGTCTGACCCCTGAACCTCTGCGTGGGCCTGCCCACCATCTGGAATTCGCTTCCCGTCATCTCTCCCATTGAAATCCTACTTGATGGGTAGAAGAAATGCATGACTGGACCATTTGGTGGTGGGG
>NW_011495032.1:6352662-6373249 GCF_000754665.1 Bison bison bison
GTGGGGACAGCCCATGCCCCACTCCACTTGTCTGCCCATCTCTCTTCCCCCAGGGTCCCTGAGACTCCAGGGCTCCTCAGGATGTCAGGGTGAACCCCCAGATAGCCCCAGAGAGACCCAGGAGAAGTTGTCTCTGCTCTGTCAGGCTGGGGTCAGGATACTGGGGTGAAGCAGGGGAAGGGTGGGGAGGGGGCTTTCAGGCTCAGGAGTCAACCAGGGTCAAGTCCACCATGCAGTCTTCTAGGTCCTGTAGCTTAGGAGGTGGCTCCCAGTGCCCTGTGCCCGAGTATAATGGACTGAAGAGCACTGCTTCCGGAGGAGGCCCTCCAGCTCGCCTGGCTCTTCCGTGTCTGGGAGCCAGGGCAGGGGAGGCAACTGCTGTTGCCAAGACAGCTCCCTCAGGTTCTTCAACAGATTGCCCCCTGCCAACCTCCGTCTGCCACGTACCTTAAATTCCCATCATTCCTTCTGCTGCTATGGTTCCCTCAGCGTGTGGGCAAGACCCTGGGTGTAATGCAATTTACCATCTTTCTCCAGTGGCAGTAGGGACACAGCTGTCAAAGGACACAGTGGTATCTGAGGAAGGAGTCTCCCAAACGAGGGACATTCTGCTGGGGGGTGGGGACGAGGTGCAGGGGGGCAGTATTCCCCATGCTGGGAACGTGCTTGTGGAAAGGAATTTCTGTCTTCAGGCAGAGCTAGCTGGCCTGCGTAGAAGAGATTTGTGGAAAGGAACCATTGTTCATGAGTCAGGGGGCTGGCCTGGCAGCTCCTGCCGCCCACCTGTTACGACCAGAGGGCCTGGGGGTGCTTTGGTATGGTTAGTCATCCAGGCAAGCGGCAGGCAGGCACCCATCAAGAGGGCTGCTTCCACCCCCAACCATTCCCTCACCCACCCCTCCTCCACGCTTCAGATGAGAAAACAAAGGTGCCCAGGATGCATGACTCATTTCCTTCCTGGGACCCATCTCCTCTGTGGGAGGGGGTGCTGGCTCCTGCCAGCGCTCAGGGCCTTGGGTCTCGAGGCGGGTGTGCAGGTGGGCACTCTGAATCACTCACATCCTCTCGCTAGACTTCATATGGATCCATGGCGTCAGGCCTAGCCTGGGATGCCTCCACCAAAAATAGTTGTGAAGCAAGGTTAAAGTTATTTGGGTTCACTTTAAAAGAAAGGGCTTCCCTGGTGGCTCAGATGGTAAAGAATCTGCCTGCAATGCGGGAGATCAGGGTTCAATCCCTGGGTTGGGAAGATTTCCTGGAGGAGGGCATGGCAGCCCACTCCAGTACTCTTGCCTGGAGAATTCCATGGACAGAGGAACCTGGTAGGCTACAGTCCATAGGGTCTCACAGAGTCAGACACAACTGAAGCGACTAAGCAGCAAGCAGCAGCAAATTTCCCGCATCGTTCCTTTACCCACTGCAGCCTTTGGGAGGAAGGCAGTGTCTGGACAAGCTGGAGCTTGAAGAGGTTGAAAAACCCAAGCCCACACATACTAAGAAAAAGGCAGAGAAGGGATTAAACTTGAAGTCAGTGGGACCTCCAAGTCCAGGTTCTTCACTACTTCTGTAGAGGTCGCTGGGTTCCAGCCCTCAGACCTAACATCTTATCAGAAGGGTTTCCCCTTCAGATGAGAAATTCAGTGCAAACACCAGGTTTAATACCCACACAGTATTCTATCCAGAGGCCATTTCACACGTGTGTCACCATCTCCCGGTGGGGAACACCTGCTATTTCTGATTTCTCACCATTATTCTGGGAGGAAATTGCTTCAGGTCATTACCCTGGGGCAATGCCTACAGTGGCAATGTGAGGTTAAAGGGTGGGGAGACTTTGAGAAGCTCCTGGAAGCACCGTCTGGGCATCTGATTTCACCTGCTGAGTCTGAGCAGACCAGCCCCGCTGGGCAGGATGAGAAGGCTGCTACTCCAGAAGCCCCTACAGCCCAGCATGGAGCCCCCAGGCTGACATGCATCAGGGGACTGAACACACAGCTGAGCTTTCCTTGGGCGGGCAAGTATGGGGCCCTCTGTCACAACTCCACCCTGTTCAAAGGTGAGAAAACTGAGTCTCAGAGAGGCAAAGTCACTTACCCAAGCTCACACAGCTGGGACCAGAACCCACAAAAGCCAGCATCTTTCGGTTAGGCTTGCAAAGTGCCCACCTTTAACTCTTCAGAAAGTGAAAGTGAAGTTGTTCAGTTGTGTCCGACTCTTTGCAACCTCATGGACTGTAGCCTACCAGCCTCCTTCGTCCATGGGATTTTCCAGGCAAGAGTACTGGAAAAGAAACTGGGTTGCCATTTCCTTCTCTGGAGGATCATTCCCAGACTAGGGATCGAACCCGGGTCTCCAGCATTGCAGGCAGATGCTTTGCCGTCTGAGCCACCAGGGAAATTTCAGAAGTTCTGGTTAACTTTCCCCACAGATTCAGGATCCCCAAGTGCCTCTTATCTCCTTCAGCATCTTGGGGAGATCATCACAGAGGCTGGGTTTTGGCTCAGTCCCTGCTTCCTCCCCAGCTCCATCTAAACTATATTTTTGACTTGGTCTGCTTGTCCCTATCACCTCTGCCTGGGATGGTGCCGTGGCCCTGGACAGCTCCCCCAAGCCCACTCTTGCCCTCTATCCATTGGGCAGGCAGGGAGATCTTTTAAAGACCCCAATCCCGTCCTGTGGTTCCCCTGCTCAGCCTCCCAGGGAGTCCTGGCTGGGTGTGAGCTAACTCCAGACTTGCTGAGATGGGTGGGTTCCACATCTGCCCCAGGCTATGCACAATGTCAGGCACTGCAGGAATAATTCACCAAACACAGAGCTTAGAAGGAAAACCAGATTCCTCAGCCTGACTTTCCAGGGCCCCTTCCCCCACCACTGGCCTCTCTCCTCGACCTTGGCCCATCCCTTCCCGGGCATCCTCTGGGCTCCAGTTCTCAGCTTCCCTCTGTCGCACAGACAGGCTGAACCTCCTGGAACACCCTCACCTGCATACTCTGAGTTCTGACTGCCTCTGTTCACAAGCTATTATCTTCTTAGACACACCCCCCCTCCAAAAAAAAAAACAAACCATACTTACCACAGCTTCCTCAGGAAAGTTCTCAATTCAGGAGTTTCAGAGGTTATGAGGAACAAAGGGTCTGGGGGCAGTACACTTACAGCCCCACCCTGATCAGTTTTTGGTACATACGATGCACATTTTTTCATTCATTAAGAGAAAAAAATGGAGCAAAGTCATCACGTTGAACGAGTTGACTTAGGGGCTATCGGACACATGGAAGTCAGCAATAGCTCTCCATTTCTGTGGATAGCCGTTTGGCTAGAATACCTTCCCCACACTCGCAACAAGATCCTTGTCAATTATCTGGTAAGCTGGGAAACCATTTTCCTTCTGTGTTTGGTCTTCTGTGAATCGATCTCACTAACTCCTGCTTTAAGGCCCTCTGTGGTCCCAGAGACACGACTTGGGAACATCTCTTGGCAGAAATAGCACTTGAAGCCCCCAACGGGGCCTGGCCCTGCTGGTGTGAGGGGGTGGTGGTACAGCCTGTCATGTCTTACTCTTGCCTGGAAAATCCCATGGACGGAGGAGCCTGGTGGGCTGCAGTCCATGGGGATCGTGAGGAGTCGGACACGACTGAGCAACTTCACTTTCACTTTTCACTTTCATGCATTGGAGAAGGAAATGGCAACTCACCCCAGTATTCTTGCCTGGAGAATCCCAGGGACAGAGGAGCCTGATGGGCTGCCGTCTATGGGGTCGCACAGAGTCGGACACGACTGAATCGACTTAGCAGCAGCAGCAACACTTTCCAAACCCTGTGCAGGGCAGTCATGAGGCCTGATTGTCACTCTGTTTTCTCTGGGTGTCTCAAGCCATTGGTGTAAGAAGCCCTTCCCCTGGGCCTTCATATGACGATCCTCTGGTTTCCTCCCTTTGTTCTCATCCTCAATAAGAAAGTATAGGGAACTCCCTGGCGTCAAGTGGTTAAGACTTCACCTTCCAATGCGGGGGATGTGGGTTCCATCCCTGGTGAGGGAGCTGAGATCCCACATGCCTCCTGGCCAAAAAACATAAAACAGAAGCAATATTGTAACAAATTCAATGAAGACTTTAAAAATAGTCCACATCAAAAAGAAAGAAAGAAAGAAAGTATGGAAAACCAAGGCAGAATTCAGCCATGTGTGCTGAACTGTGATTGCTCAGCGGGGACTTGTGACCGGGAGGGGCAGTCCTGCCCAGAATCCTGTGGCAGAAAAAGAAACCAGCCCTATAACAGAAACACAATCTTTGCTGGGCTGAAACTGTGAATTCCAAAATAACGCAGTTAATGAAGAGGTTGCCTGGGTGAATGTGAGCTACAGTGTCTTTAGTGGGCAGGCTCTTTTTTCTAGCTAGGTGTCCTGATGGTGAGCTGGCCCTGGGCTGGGCTCTGTGAGAACCAGACCCGGATTCTGGAAAGTTCTAGAGGGATAGCCCAAGGCAAGTGTGAACCTGGACTGAGTCTTTGCTGTTAGCACTGCTGGACACCCTGGTGGGCAGCAGTTATCCTACGTGCCCTGCCCCCCACCAGCTGAAACGGGGACTCTGTTCGGAAGAGCCTGGCTTCCATCCATGAAGCTGTTTGTCCTTTGCCAAGGGCACAGGTGAGATCTCTCTGCTCTTTCCCATCCTAAAACTCCCTACTGGACCCCAGGAAAGCCCATAGGGAATTTGGGCTGGGCAAGTGCCCAGGCCTTGAGGTCTTCCAGAGCTGAGCCCCTCCCTCATCTGCCACTGGGGACTGGAAACCCCTCACCCACATTCCAGGTGGCAGGACCTGGGCTTACTTGTAGGATGAAGGGGGCTTGTGAGCAAGTCTGGTGTTCCACAGTGACCCAAACAAGGCCAGGCTTAAGGGCAAGGCAGTGAGCCCTTCAGGGGAACTGGTCACGGGCAAGAGGGGTACGGGACTCAGCCCCAGGGTCACGGTCGTGAATGACAGGTACCACCTAGTGTGAGGAGATGTACTCAGAACCAGAGCCACAGTGACAAGGGGCCTGTCTGGGGGAAAAGTGCATGGAGGTGTGTGTGTCTGTGTGAACGAACCACTGGGACTTTCACTTAGGAGCCCAGGAGATGCCGCAGAGGAGCCCCTCAGCCGCACACAGCCCAGCTTTTTCGGCTCTGGAGGCCCAGGCTGCTAGCACAGCACCAGCGCTGTGGGGATCTTAGGAGTTGCTAGTGCCCCTGGAGAGGCCACAGGAGACAAGGGAAGGGAGGCCCGGGGCTGAACCTTGGGGTCAGCCACCTGGCTTACAAGCCTGGAGGGCCAGGGCACAGGACAGAGGGATTCATCACAGACCACCTGCTGCCTTTTACCATCCATGACGAGACCCCTGGTGTGGGGAGGGGTGGGGGCTGACTTTCCATGAGCCCTGACATAGCACGCGTGTGGGAGTCTGCTGTGATGCGCAGGAGCCACACAGAAGGTGGAAGGACAAATAGCCATCATGCCTACTGTGCAAAGAAAGCCAGAGAAATGATGCTGTTGTCCTTGTTCAGTCGCTAAGTCGTGTCTGACACTTTTCAACTCCATGGACTGCAGCACACCAGGCTTCCCTGTCCTTCACTACTTCCGGAGTTTGCTCAGACTCATTTCTATTTCATTGGTGATGCCATCCAACCATCACATCTTGTGTCGACCCCTTCGCCTCCCGCCCTGAGTCTTTCCCAGCATCAAGATCTTTTCCAGTGAGCCAGCTCTTTGCATCAGGTGGCCAAAGCATTGGAGCTTCGGCTTCAGCATCAGTCCTTGCAGTGAATATTCAGGGAATGAGAAATGATGAGGGTCCATCAAAGACCCTGGTGTCCACATGGATCCATGTTGACAGAGCAGTAGATTATCAGCTTCTGAAACGCCTCTAATGAGGAATGAAAGCAAGTAAATCGAGTTTCAACAAACAAGCCATTGACCTTAAAGAGCAGCAGGGCAGACAGAACCCAGAAAAGGAATTTTGCTCTTTGTTCTGCCCAGAAGGGAACGACAGGGCTGCTACAGGGAAGCGCAATTGAGCATTTCTTCTGACATTGCTACCCCGTCTTCTATCAGCAAATCTGGTAGGATGAGGCCCGGTTTTCTAAGGTGACCAGATTTGCTCCGTGGCTGCTCTGGCTTGCTTCTACAGATGGCTTCTAAGTTTTTGAGGTCAGTGATGCTCTTGGGCTCTTTAGTTCTTTCATCAAGAGGCTCTGAAGTACTAAAGAGCCTCTTGATGAAAGTGAAAGAGGAGAGTGAAAAAGTTGGCTTAAAGCTTAACATTCAGAAAACTAAGATCATGGCATCCAGTCCCATCACTTCACGGCAAATAGATGGGGAAACAGTGACCGACTTTATTTTTCTGGGCTCCAAAATCACTGC
Source organism: Bison bison bison (assembly GCF_000754665.1). Taxonomy (NCBI): domain Eukaryota; kingdom Metazoa; phylum Chordata; class Mammalia; order Artiodactyla; family Bovidae; genus Bison; species Bison bison. The sequence goes on from NW_011495032.1 coordinate 6,359,055, forward strand.
AGATGGTGACTGCAGCCATGAAATAAAAAGATGGTTACTCCTTGGAAGAAAAGTTATGACCAACCTAGACAGCATATTAAAAAGCAGAGACATTACTTTGCCAACAAAGGTCCGTCTAGTCAAGGCTATGGTTTTTCCAGTAGTCATGTATGGATGTGAGAGTTGGACTATAAAGAAAGCTGAGCACTGAAGAACTGATGCTTTTGAACTGTGGTATTGAAGAAGTCTCTTGAGAGTCCCTTGGACTTCAAGGAGATCCAACCAATCCATCCTAAAGGATATCAGTCCTGGGTGTTCATTGGAAGGACTGATGTTGCAGCTGAAACAATACTTTGGCCACCTGAAGCAAAGAACTGACTTATTTGAAAAGACCCTGATGCTGGGAAAGATTGAAGGTGGGAGGAGAAGGGGATGACAGAGGATGAAATGGTTGGATGGCATCACCAACTCAATGGACATGAGTTTGAGCAAGCTCCGGGAGTTGGTGATGGACAGGGAGGCTTGGCGTGCTTCAGTCCATGGGGTCGCAAAGAGTCAGACACGACTGAGTGACTGAACTGACTGAAGTGACTAATGCTCTTGGGGGCTTATAAGCGGCTTTCTGGCATCCACACAAGGCATGCCTGGCTCAGGAGTTCCAGTTTTCAAAATTGTCTTTAAAAAACCCTTTCTGCCCCCACCAATGCTGTTCTCTCTCTCAGTTCGGCTGTACATGGGGGAACCAGGAACTCTGGGGTCTTAGGAACAGGGTTCAGATGGAGATTTCCTCACTTAAGAATTTGGGAAGAAAGTGTTGTGTATGTAAATTGGAGTAAAAGCCTGGAGCAGGGCAGATACTGGTTCAGTTCATGTCAGTGTAACCAAGAATCCTGGTAAAGCCCGACGTGGCCCAGAGGAGCCCAGAGTGGGAGGCAACAGGGAGTCCGCCTCCACTTTGGTTCCTGCTGATCAGCTTAGCACACAGGAAGCAATCACAGACCCAGCGAGATCGTCTTCTATTACAAATTTCATGTGCTTCTGAAATGAAAACCACGGGACTTCACTGGCTCAGCTGTGAAAGGGCCAGAGTAGTTTAGTGGTTTACACGCATTCCTTCCCAGAACCTGGGAGTTCAGTGGGGTGGACCCCGACAGGGAGGGGTCGGGTCAGTGGGCAGCCGCAACCCAAGACCCTCCCAGTGGCTTAACTCTTCAATAAGAGTGGATCAGCAGTTATGTTTCCTGTATTGGGACATTATGTTTATTTTGGAGTGGGGGACAGTGTGTAAACGACCGGAGCGTTTGAATTCTCTAGTCTCCAAGCTATTCAGAGAAGTAGCATTGAATGTATTTTGAATACCAGGAAGTGTAACTACCCTAGGACACAGACAGAGGCGACGTGTGTGGGGCAAGAGATTCGGCCCAGGATGGTGGCTTGCTGTTCCTATCTGTGTGTTATTTGGTAGAGTCCTCAGGCTCATGTGGCAAGACACAGGTTTCCATGCATTTTGACCCCATCCCCTAAGGCTGCCTCCTGCCCTGCTGCCCCATGGCAGACCCAGCCACGGCTGTCCTGCTGGGGGAATGCTGGCGGCAACAGCACTGTGGCCACAGGCCCGAGGGTGAAGGTCCGTTTTGGCTGAGGGTATCTTTACTTCTTTTGCTTCGTGGTAGCAAAGAACAGACAAAGATGGCAGAGTGATCACACTACATGAACACTGCCACGCACCGTCGCATGGTAGACACAGCACGAACCGTGCACGGTAGGAACACCAGGCAAACACAGGCGCACAGCCTCTCGTCCCCCACGAATGGGGGTGACATGAAAACAACAGTGTGATGAAGAACACCTTTGGCCTCCATCCCTCCAGGGCTGTCATCTCATCATCTTCCAGTAACTCCAGGAGGCAGGAACTTCCGCTCTGAGAAAGCGAGTGCCCCCTGAGGTGAGGGACCTGTCTTGGACCCAGGATGGATCCCAAGCTCTTGCTATTTCTAATAACCAACCTGCTTCTCTCCACACAGCAATTCCTAATCTGGGAGCTGGGCAGATGGGGCAGTGGGGACCAGCACCCCCTGATTTGCATTCTAATTAAAGTTCCAGAAGCTTGGGAGGAGGGCAGGGTAGAGCCAAGCTCTGGAATCCAGAACTGGCCACAGGGTTTCGAAAACCCTGACAGTGGCGACTTGGCTGAAGAGGGGCAGAGGAGCAGGTCCAAGGGGTCTGGACAGTGCAGGGTCAGGCAGGGCAGGTCAGCACCACCTTGAACGGCTGACTCAGAGTGAGAGGAGCATTGATACACTGGTGCCCTGGTGTCTGCAATTGTTCAGTCCCTAAGTTGTGTTCAACTCTTTGTGACTCCATGGACTGCAGCATGCCAGGCTCCTCTGTTCTCCACGATCTCCCAGAGTTTGCTCAAATTCATGTCCCCTGAGTCAGTGATGCTACCTAACCATCTCATCTTCTGCCACTCCCTTCTCCTTTTGCCTTTCATCTTCCTGCAGTTAGATGCACAGAACTAAGTTCAGAGAAAACTGTGAGATGCCCATGCCACCCTGGGAGGGAGCCTGTGCTGGCTGTGGCTCCCTGAGATGAGAGCCACTTCTGTGGCCTTGCATACACTGAGCCCTTACAATTACCTACATTCAAAGGGGTTGATCTTCCTTGCTTCCAGAGCAGCCTTGAAAAACCCCAAATCATATGTTTGTTCTCTACATCTGTGTCTCTGTTTCTACTTTGCAAATCAGATCATCTGTACCATTTAAACATACGGACACCAAAGGGGAAAGCGGGGTAGGATGAATTGGGAGATTGAGGTTGACAAATACATACTACTGATAGTATGTATTAACTAAATAACGAATGAGAACCTACTGCAGAGCTCAGGAAACTCTACTCAGTGTTCTGTGGGTGACCTAAATGGGAAGGAAATCCAAAGAAGAGGGGATACATGCAAACATATAGCTGATTCACTGTGCTCTACAGCGAAAACACAACAGTGTAAAGTAACTATATGCCAATAAAAATAATAAAATAAATCATTCATTTTTTAAAAAGCCCAAATCAGCCAACATCCCTCCTCATGGGCCTCCACCCCCTCTCCTGCTTCTTCACTGGCCTTGAGTTCCCTCAGCCTGGTACTCCTGCCCTCCTGTGGGCCCACCTCTTCTCCCTGCATCCTCCAAGCTGAGCCCTCCTGGTCCTGGCCCCAGGAGGAGCACGTCCCACCAGCATCTCCTACCCGCCCCTCAGCCTGGGCCAGAGCCAGAGGAATAGTGGGAGGAAGTGAGAGTGTGGTGGATGCACCCACGTGGGATCTGGGCCTGGGCAGACCTGCTGCTGGACTTGTGACCTTGTCTCCTCCCCCGCTGATGATTTCTTTCTGGCCTTTGGCTTGAGTCCTCAGTGGGGGCTTCCATCCGCCTTCAGGCCCTCTCACCTCCCAGGAGAGTTTTCTTCTTGGTCAGGAGGCCCCCAGCAAGTCCAGGAACCGAGCTGGCTGGTGGAGCCCAGAGAGGGTCCCCCCACCCCGCCCCCGGCCTGCCTCATGCCTCCTACTCTCCTGCTCCTGGCCTGGAGGGAGCAAGGAACCCAGAGGACTCGGGGACTGTCCCCTCCCATTCCCCGGGCTTGGCCTGGGACCCCCTCCCATGCCACTGCCTGAACTGTGGGTGAAGAAGCCTGCCTTGAGGGAGTGGCCTTGCCTTCTATCAGGTGAAGAGAGCTTCATCTCCAAGACCACTGTCAGGGCGCCTAGGGCACCCCCACATCTCGAAGGTGCAGCGTTCAGGGGCGCCCCCTGGTGGAAGAGGCTTCATTTCTCCCTGGCTCCCTAGCTTCCACCCACCTCTCTCCACCCTGCTGTTGCCACCCTAGCCGAATGCCCCAGACAGTCCTCAGTGTAGAACGGTGCTCTTGGCCTTCTGCCCCTGATGCTCCGTGCTGCTCCTTCATGTCAGCTGGCTGTGATGAGCCCTAGTGCTGGGATTTTAAGTCCTGGATATACTGATGAGAACCTGGAGCCAAGCTGTTGGTTCTGGCTCTGACACTCCACATTTAAGTCTATGTAGGCAAATCTCTTTGGGCTTCCCAGGTGGTAAAGAATCTGCCTGCAAAGCAGGAGCCACAGGAGATGTGGGTTTGATCCCTGGGTTGGGAAGATCCCCTGGAGGAGGGCATGGCAACCCACTCCAGTATTCTTGCTTGGAGAATCCCATGAACAGAGGAGCCTGGCGGGCTACAATCTGTAGGGTCTGAAACAACTTAGCATGCACACAGGCAAATATCTTCATCCCCTCGGGCCTATATCTTCTCATCAGTGTGCCCACAGCTACTGCTATTCCCACCACAGAGGTTCTCATGATGCCAAATATAATACAATAATGTGCTACATGAAGATCTTTAAAAAGGATTTAAAGAGGACAAGGAGAGACCCCATCTTCATTCTCATCCTAACCCACAGCATCCATGACCAGGGTCCAAGGACCTGAAGCGAAATTAGCAAAGGTGTGAAGCTCTGGGATAGCCAGGCTCATGTCTGGACTTCAGAAAATGTCAGTTGTCTCCCCTACTTACCCATGTGAAAATGTGTCAAGCCAGCGAGTAAACAAATACCTGTCCAGTGACTCCCTGAAAGAACAATCAATATATAAGATGATGTTCCTGGGCTTGGAGATCCAGCTGGACTTCCTGAAACATTCCTCCACCAGGTTTGTACACTGAGGTGTGATCCACAGGGGCGGTAAGTCACTGTGTTGTCCTCTTGGCTCAGCTCTGCCCCTGGGGCTCCTGGCGTGGTGATGTCATCCCAGGAGATGAACTCCAGGTCCCCAAACAAATGGACACACCCAGCAAGCCTGCTGTTTACTCTTTACATCTTTCTGAAAGCTTATGTTTTTGTATTCCTCATACAAATATCATCATGAACCATGGAGTCTGGCTCTGTGTGTGTGTGTGTAGCTGCTTTCTTGTAAGATCAAGAATCCCTTCTAAGATGGAAAGACAGAAGTTTGCACACAGGCACTGTGGACTGTTGGTTATTTGGTTTGCATATGTGTGTGTGTTCCATAATCAGTATAGGCCTTCCTGTTTTTGGAACCTGTGTATTTGCCAGTCCCAGAGGACTGTTTTTGGAATTGTCATTAATTTTGCCCTTCATGGGAGAGAACTGCTCCATGTCACCTGAGTGCCATTGCGCTTGATTCCATCTGACCCTGAGAACCTGTGAGGCCAGCTGTCCTGGGCTGGGCACCTGGAGGAGGCAAGGCAAGGTCTCCATCCAACAAGCATCTCCTGGGTTGGCTGAGTCGACCATGTGCAGATGGGCCATACCTTCACTGAGGCAATGGTGTCAACCAGAGGGGGTATACACGTACAAGCTCATGGTGTGTCAGCAGGGACTTCAGGTGTTTTCTCTGGGGCCTACGACTTCATATCTGAGGTGGGTGGGTAGGAGAGGGTCAGGAGGGCGCACCTGTGTGCATCAGAAGGCGACACATGGCTGGAACTTGTGGCGAAACTTGTAAGGGAAGAGACTTTGCAGGGATGCCATTGAGTTTAGGGATTGGAAAGAACAGAAGCACCCAGGAACTGGCCACTATGGGAGCTGTTACCACCCAGGACCTAAAGGGGCAGGGAGCCGGGTTCAGAGCTGGAGATAGTGGAGGAGCCAGAGTTCAGAAGGGCACAGCCCATCCCAGAACAAGACGGAGGAGGGCAAACAGGATCCCTGGCCCTCTCTCTCTTCCACCGTCTGGTGTCCTGCCAGGTTTTCCCATCTAGCAGGCTTGGGGTTAGGGTTAGGATTAGATGTGTAGATACAGAGTGTCTTCCTGGGGCACAGAACAGGCGAGAAGGGCAAACAAGGATCCGAGGGACACACAAAGCTCTGGGTCCCAACTCCAGCTCAGCCGCAAATTCCCCACATGATTTTAGCAGTTGCTCTGCCGTGCTGTCTCAGCTTCCTCCTCTGGGGGATGGAGACAGTGGACCAGGTCAGTAATTCCCAGAGCTTGCTGTTGCTTGTGTACTCGGCATAAATTTTGCAGCACACAATTTCTGCCTAAATACCCACCCACCCCTCTGCATGAGTGCCAACACCATCAGCCCATGGGCACTCTTTCTGGGCCACATCTCCCTATCGTGTGTCCACACCATGGTACACTTGAAGTTGGACCTGACAGCTGGTCAGGTGGGAGGGGCCTCCGTGGGCCCAAGACCCAGGAAACTTGAAGCATCTCTAACTGATGCTCTTGGTCTGTCAGGGTGAGAGGTGCAGATGCCATGGCTTCTATTATGGTGGAAACATAAAGTTTCCTTGTGAAATACCTCTGTTTTAGTTTTTTTTTAAAGTGAGTCTGTTTAAAGGAAAACCCATGGATGTGGATGGAGGATGTGAACGTGGCAAAAGCCATGGTGATTTTAGTGGTGATTAGCAAGTGATCAGTGACTGAAATTTAAGGAAGAGACAGTGCCAATTCCATGCAGACTCTTCCAGAAAATTAAACTTGCTTTGTAACTTATTTTAGGAGGCCAGCATTACTCTGATATCAAAACTAGACAGAAACATTCCAAGAAAAGAAAACTTCTCCCTCAAAAACATCGATGCAATTTTTTTTAAATTTTTGAATCAAATTGAATCAAACTATATAGAAGAAGAGCAAATGGGGTTGATCATAGGAGTTCATGGTGATTTAACCTTAACAAAAAAATCAATAGAGAAAATTTACCATATTATTTAATAACTGACGAAACAAGAAATTATACGATCATCTTGATAGAAGCAGAATGCATGTGATGAAATCCAGTACTCAAAGGCAGAAGACTAAATGCTGTTCTCCCTAAGATCAGAAATAAGGAAACAAATGAGCCCTTCAGATGGGCCAAAGGTTCCAGCAAACATGTCACCAGGGAAGACGGGTAGATAGGAATGCAGCACGTGAAGAGGAAGCAGCCCGTGTAGTTTCATCAGTCACCATGGAAGCGCGTGTCTTCCACACAGTGCCCTGTACCTACACCTTTAAAACGGCCCTTTCTATTTTATCTTAAAATACCTGCCCCACAGGAGATACTTGGTACCTCTGATTTCACCTGGAAGACACATCCTACCCTCCAGATGAACTCTTTTTATTTTCCCTCGGAAAGTTCCACATCACGCTTCACTTTTTCCTTTGTCATCTTTAGGGATGAAAGAGGAGTCTTCAAGGCCTATAAACAGTGCACTCTTTGTAACAAGGCAGGTCAGAGTGTGGTGGGAATAGGGGAAGGTCCAGGAGAATTTGCTGGGAGACTGGGCTCCCATCCCATCTCTCTGCCCTGACTTCCGGGGATACCTGGTCTGACTCTGGTCTTGTCCCTCATGTGCCTCCCCGGACCCCAGCGATCAGCACTCTGGTCCCCATCTGCCTTTCCAGCACCCTGGGGCCTCCAGGCCCCTCCTGCCTCATCCTGCCCTATCGCTCCTTGCAGACACTCGGGCTTTCCCACAGCTCCTAGAAGATGTAAGACACATTCTATCCTCAGAACTTTGTATTTGCCAACCTGCCTCCTGAAATGCTCTTTCCCCAGGAAACTGCATGATGGACCATTTTTTAATATGTCTATGACCAGTTTCCACTGGACTGTGAACTCCAGGGAGGGGCCTTGGCAGTGGCTGGCACGTGCGCAGCCACATCCCAGGCCATACTGTCAATCGTGGCCTGAGCCTGGCCCAGGCCTGGGTCCCGGAGCCAAGTGTGCCCTGCTGACCCCACCTGGAGCCCTGCACGCAAATGACAAATGACAGGCGTGTCTGCTTGGGTGTCACGGACTGGCCCTAGAGTGTCCCACATTGTTCCCGGAAATTAGCAGCGGTTGCTGCGTCAGGGGAAGCACTCCACCCCACGGGCTATGGCACCGGGGGGAGGAAAGGAAAAGAAAAACAAGATCCCCAGGCGGGCCAGCGCCGGTGCCTTTTCCCTGCCCGCAACACACACTTCATTTAATTTTCATAGTGGAGGGAGACACAGGGTCTTTTGAGCATCGCTATCCTCGTGGGCCAGTCTGAGCATCACACAATATGCGCAGGGGCGAGTGCAGAGCTGTCAGTCTTGCCAGATTAACAACTTCATCCGAGCCTTTGTTGATATTGACACTCGGTTGCTAGGTAACATGTTTACCGACCAATGAATAGGGACTTGAGGGCCAGGGGCACAGTCAACAGATTGGCAAATCAGGCGGACGTGCTGGCAAATCAGGCGGACGTGCTGGGACTTGATGGGGCCTCCGTCGTGCCCGGAGCAGTGCAGGGACCAGATCCTCCTTGGTCAGTGCCTAGGGGTCACGGAGGCTCGGCCCAGGGAGGGCAAATCCAGGTCAATGACCCTGCTTTCTCCCAGGGTTGTCCTCAGAGTGACATGGTGAGCCCGGCCTCTTGACCTGGACTATTTCTGTCCAGCAATCCTGTCTGACGGTCTCCCAGCAGTACTGTTGGGCTCTGCTCACCCTTCCCTGCACTTCACCCTGTCCATGTTGGGGAGGTGGGGTGGGGGTAGCTGCCCTGATGAGAACGCCCTGCTGGGGCTCAGGAGACCGTGGGTGGTGCTTTAACCCCTAGGCCAGGAACCTGAGGACTGAATGCCAACCTGCCTACACCACCAGGGTGTTCAATGCATGCACAGGGGCTGGCCTGCCTGCCACTTATGAAGTGCCAGGCATTGTGCTAGGTATTCCCTTTAGGCCTTACGACAGCCCTCAGAGGTGGCTGCTGTTGTCACCTCCCTTTTGAAGAGATACAGGGGCTGGGGCTGTGTTGACTGCCCGGCCTGAGGGTCCTCTGTGAAGATGCAGGCTGCAGAGGTCGGAGGACCCCCTTCCCACCACCTTGCTCACAGGACACACCTTCAGGGCCTCCCACCCAGACCCCAAGCAGGATGTTGACACACTGCCCACCTGGTTCAGGGCTGTACCATTGTGCTAAATGGGTTGGGGAGGCAGAGCTGCTCAAGGAAATGGGGTTAGAGGCTGAACCAAGGGCGATGAGAGCAACCTCAGGGACAGACTCTGCAATCGTGACCTTCCAGCCCCCAGGGAAAGGGGGTGGAGCTCAGTGGCTTGGGAAGACAAGGAGGAGGGAAACCTGGACCAGTGGAGGCTGAGGGCTGAAGGCACTCACATCCTGGAACAAGAAAAATCCAAACATGTCTGCCCCAGACTTGGTGATCCCTTATGGTGTGCAGCTGGGCCTGAGCCAGCATACAGCAGAGGTCCAGCCATGTTCACCCCGCACTTCTGAGGCCTCCAGAGGGTCTTGATGAAAGAGCCTTCATTTATTCACATGTTTGTTCATTTGTCAATGAAAAAATGTTGCTGCCCCATCAGTAAAAAAGTATGTTGCAGTCAGCAAGCCGCTGCTTCCACCCCAGACTGTGAGCCCTGAGGGAACTCAAGATGGAGACAGGACTTCTCCACCCCTGCCCTCAGCAGTCACCCCAACTGTGAACCTTGAGAAAACTCAGGATTCTGGCCCCAGAGAGCTGAGGTGCATAGCAAAGGAATGATTTCACTGAGCCCAGACTCTTGCATCTTCCCATACACAGAAAAGCACTAAATCCCTTAACTCAAGATGCCTGATTTTCTTTAATTAATGGTGGCTATTTGATGTTCTGCTACCTGGTCTTTGTTGCAAAAACTATATATCCTGGCTCTTCCCTTGCCTCTTCAGAGCAGTCTCTCAGAGGTCTGAGATGCTGTCTCCTGGGCTGTAGTCCTCAGTGTGGTCCACTGAATAAAACATAATTCTCAACTTTGAGGTTGTGCATCTTTTTTTGCTGACACCTCCATAAATATTGGTGCCTTCTCTCCGCCAGGCTGTGTGGCTGTTGAGACTAGAGCTCTGAAGGAGACAGGCCTGGTCCCTGCGTTCATGGGACCTTCTGTTTGGTGGAGGAGGTAGAAATGAGACATATAATTACACAGCTCCACACCTGATTACATTGTGCTAAGTGCCAGTAAAACGTTGACAGTACAGTGTGAGTGGCAATGGTGGTAGTGTTGTGGGGGTGCTTACCTAGCCTAAGGGAAGCCAGGATGCAGCTGAGACGGCAGGTGATGGGAGGGACTGGAGAGTGGGGTGTTGCTGGGGGGAGTGGGGATGACTCTGAGGCCAGAGAGAGATCAAATGTAGCAGAAACAGGGAAAAGTCCAGCTGGGCCAGAGCTGAATCTGAGGGGAGACTGGATGAGAAGAGAGAAGGCAGATGGGGGATAGACTCCCCAGGACTTGTTGGCTCTGATAAGGTCCTGGATTTTTTCCAAAAATAAAGTAGTAACAGGTTACCATTTGCCGGCCTTAGCAGGGGAGTGGTATGGTTCTGTCTGGGTTCTTTTCTAGACACCTCCTATGACGTCTTATCCCAGCACCAAGAGGGCTGAGCAGGTGGGAAATTCCCTTCCACAGTCCTATTTTGGGGAGCTCCTCCAGGACAGGGAACCCTCAGCCTTGGTTCAGTCTCTGTTTATTCCCAGGGTCTGGCTTGGAACCTGGAACAGAGAGCGGCTCCATCCACACTTGCTGAGTGGAAGGGAACAGATTTGGAGATCCTTGCCCTTTCTGTGCCTCGTGCAGTTACCAGATCTCTGACGATGGTGCCTCCTCTTCTCTCCTCTCTTCTAATCTATGCTCCCAGCCGCTGTCAAAACCACCAGACTCTCTACCCCTGGGATTCTGCCAAAGTCTTCACTCAGGGAGCTGCAGCACCCCAATCTTCTGGGATGCTTGGAGAATGTTCTGGGTAACTGACATTTCTATATTGATATCATGGATAATTGACCTTTTAAGGCCAGATGTTTTCCTTGTATCTATTTCGCACCAAACACTTTCTAAAATATACAATTTCCTGACTTAAAAATGGTTGAACTGGGCCTGTTAACTATGTCATTTTAATAACAATTCTTGAACTGAATAAAAACTTAATTGCTGAAAGTCAAGAGAGCTATTTAAATGAATTAGAACTGAATAAATTCCTTAGAGTCAAAAGATTCCTGTTGCAACTCAGCAAAAATATGGCACAGACATCCCCAGCCTCAGTCCCTCATCAGTGGCAGACATTGCTAATCAATGACCAACCTCGTTCCTGCTGAGTCTGGGCTTGGCTTCTCACCCTAGGCAACCACAGCTACTGAGTGGGTACTGAGATTTGAAAGTGAAAGTTGCTCAGTCTTTTTGGACTCTTTGTGACCCCATGGACTAGCCAGTCCATGGAATTCTCCAGGCCAGAATCCTGGAGTGGGTAGCCTTTCCCTTCTCCAGGGAATCTTTCCAACCCAGGGATCAAACCCAGGTCTCCCACATTGCAGGTGGATTCTCTACCAGCTGAGCCACAAGGGAAGCCCAAGAATACTGGAGTGGATAGTCCATCCCTTCTCCAGTGGATCTTCCTGACCCAGGAATCAAACCGGGGTCTTCTGCATTGCAGACAGATTCTTTACTAACTGAGCTATCAGGGAAGCCCCATTGAGATTTGAGATGAACCTAAATTAATCGTGCAAGTGATTCTGTTTGAGGCTCTTCTTTGCAGTCATGTCACTGCTCCATAACTGTTGTCCTCCTCCCACTGCCTCTGCCCTGGTTTGGTCTTAAGCTACTGCTCACTCCCCTTCCTACCCTCTCCCCTCTTCCTCCTTCTCTCTCGGTTCCCCTTTCTCCTATCTCTTCTTTACACACTTCTCAGTCTTGGCTTCTAGAACCGCCACCAACCCTGAGAGATGGCAGATCACCCTATGTCTGCCTTGACCATCCAGGATTCAGACCTTTGGGTTGGATCAGTGCTTCTTGTAAGAGGACATCAAATAGCTGAGAGCTAGCACAGAGGCTCACTTTCCCGGGAATTTAATAAGTAGAAAATTTTCTAGTGCTTTCACATCCTGCCTCCTGCTTCCTTAGTTGGTCTACATCCTCTGCACGGAGAGGAAGGAAAAGGGAAGGGAATTCACAACAATCGAGTGTGTGCTTTCCCACTTCATTTATTCCCCCAAAGCAACTTTTCCAGATGCAGCTATTTCACAGATGAGAAAGCTGAGGCTTGGAGCAGTTATATGACACTGAAGGTTACTCACTTCACACATCATCACTGGAAAGGATGTGCAGCCAGCTCCAGCTCACACATGGCTGTGTCCTGGCTCCAGGTGGCCAGTTTGAGCTCTGGGAATTTTTTCCAAAGTAGAGGTTTTAAATTTTGACAAAATTCCATTTATCATTTTTTATTTTATGGATTGTGCTTTCGTGTTATATCTAAGGAGTGATCAAGATTTTCTCTTATGCTTTCCTCTAGAAGTTTCATGGCATTGGGTTTTACATTTAGATCTAAGATCTAAATTCAGTTGATTTTTGTGTGAGATATGAATAAAGCTTTCTTTGAATGTGGACACCTAATGATTCTAACTCCATTTTTCAAAGATTGAATTGCCTGCACTTCATCAAAAAAATTTTGACCATATCTTTTTGTTGTCATTTGTCACTAAGTCAAGTCCAGAGTTTTGCAATTCCATGGACACAAAACACCAGGCTCATCTGTCCTCCACTATCTTCTGGAGTTTGCTCGAATTCATGTTCATTAAGTTGGTGATGCTATCTAACCATCTCAACTTCTGCCACTATCTTGTGTTTTTGCCTTCAATATTTCCCAGTATCAGGATCTTTTCCAGTGAGTCAGCTCTTTAAATCAGATGGCCAATGTATTGGAGCTTCAGCTTCAGCATCAGTCTTTTCAATGAATATTCAGGGTTGATTTTCTTTAGACTTGACTGGTTTGATTTCCTTGCAGTCCAAGGGACCCTCTAGATTCTTCTCTAGCACCGTAATTCAAAAGAATAAATTCTTCAGCCCTCAGCCTTCTTATGGTCCAACTCTTACATCCATACATGACTACTGAGAAAACCATACTTTGATTATACAAACCTTTGTTGGTGAAGTGATGTCTCTGCCTTTTAATACACTGTCTAGGTTTGTCATAGCTTTCCTTTCAAGGAGCAAGTGTCTTTGGATTTCATGGGTGCAGTCACCATCCACAGTGATTTTGGAGCCCAAGAAAATAAAATCTGTCACTGTTTCCACTTTTCCCCCTTTTATTTGCCATTAAGGGATGGGACCAGATGCTGTGATCTTTGTTTTTTGAATGTTGAATTTTAAGCTAGCTTTTTCACTCTCCTCTTTCAACCTCATCAAGAGGCTCTTTAGTTCCTCTTCACATTCTGCCATTAGAGTGGTATCATCTGCATCTCTGAGTTTGTTGATATTTCTCTCAGAAATCTTGATTCCTGCTTGTGATTTATCCAGCCTGGCATTTCACATGATGTACTCTGCATAGAAATTAAATAAGCAGGGTGACAATATGCAGCCTTGTCAAACTCCCTTCCCAATTTTGAACCAGTCAGTTGTTCCATGTCCAGTTTTAACTGTTGCGTCCTGACCCACATACAGTTTTCTCAGGAGACAGGTAAGGTGGTCTGGTACTCCAAGATTTAAAAAAATTTTTCAGTTTGTTGTGAACCACACAAAGTGTTTGGAGTAATCAATGAAACAGAAGTAGATATTTTTCTGGAACTCCTTTGCTTTCTCCATGATCCAATGAATGTTGGCAATTTGATCTCTGATTCCTCTGCCTTTTATAAAGCCAGTTTGTACATCTGGAAGTTCTCGGTTCACATACTGTTGAAGACTAGCTTGAAGAATTTTGAACATAACCATGCTAGCATGTGAACTGAGAACAATTGTATGGTAGTTTGAACACTCTTTGGCATTGCCCTTTTATGGAATTGGAATGAAAACTGACCTTTTCCAGTCCTGTGGTCACTGCTGAGTTTTCCAAATTTGCTCACATATTGAGTGCAGAACACTCACAAGAGATGACTCTACACATAGACATCACCAGATGGTCAATACCAAAATCAGACTGATTATATTCTTTGCAGTTGAAGATGGAGAAGCTCTATACAGCAGCAAAAACAAGACTGGGAGATGACTGTGGCTCAGATAATGAATTTATTATTGCAAAATTCAGCCTCTTGATGAAAGTGAAAGAGGAGAGTGAAAAAGTTGGCTTAAAACTCAACATTCAAAAAACAAAGATCATGGCATCCAGTCCCATCACTTCATGGCAAATAGATGGAGAAACAATAGAAACAGTGACAGATTTTATTTTCTTGGGCTCCAAAATCATTGCAAATGGTGACTGCAGCCAT
>NW_011495032.1:6373349-6374506 GCF_000754665.1 Bison bison bison
GTGGATGTGAGAGTTGGACTATAAAGAAAGCTGAGCACTGAAGAATCGATGCTTTTGAACTGTGGTGTTGGAGAAGACACTTGAGAGTCCCTTGGACTGCAAGGAGATCAAACCAGTCTATCCTAAAGGAAATCAGTCCTGAATATTCATTCAAAGTCTGATGCTGAAGCTCCAGTACTTTGGCCTCCTGATGTGAAGAACTGACTCATTGGAAAAGATCCTAATGCTGGGAAAGATTGAAGGCAGGAGGAGAAGGGAACGGCAGAGGTTGAGATGGTTGGATGACATTGCCAACCCAATGAACATGAGTTTGGGCAAGCTCTGGGAGTTGGTGAAGTACAGGGAATCTTGGCATGCTGCAGTTCATGGGGTCTCAAAGAGTCGGACACGACTGAGTAACTGAACTGAACTGAGTGCAACAGCTTAACAGCATCATCTTTATAATTTTAAATAGCTCAACTGGAATTCTGTCATCTCCAGTAGCTTTGTTTGTAGTAAAGATTCCTAAGGTCCACTTGACCTCAGACTCTAGGATGTTCGGCTCTAGGTGAGTGACTATACCATCATGGTTATCTGAGTCATTAAAACTTTGTTTGTATAGTTCTTCTGTGTATTCTTGCCACCTCTTCTTAATCTTTTCTGCTTCTGTTAGGTCCTCACCATTTCTACCCTTTATTGTCCCTGTCCTTGTATGAAATATTCCCTCCATATCCCCAGTTTTCTTGAAGAGATCTTTAGTCTTTTCCATTCCTTCGTTTTTCTCTACTTCTTTGCATTGTTCATTTAAAAAGGCCTTCTTATCTCTCCTTGCTATTTGCTGGAACTCTGCATTCAGTTGGGTATACCTTCCCTTTTCTCCCTTGCCTTTCGCTTCTCTTTCCTCAGCTACTTGAAAAACCTCCTCAAACAACCACTTTACCTTCCTGCATTTCTTTTTTTTAAGGAGGATTCTGATCACCGCCTCCTGTACAATTTTACAAATCTCTGCCTATAGTTCTCCAGGCACTCTGTCTTCCAGATCTAATGCATCTTGAATATATTTGCCACCTCTACTGTATAATCATAAGGGATTTGATTTCCAGAAAAACATCTATTTCTGCTTGATTGACTATGCCAAAGCCTTTGACTGTGTGGATCACAATAAACTGTGGAAAATT
>NW_011495032.1:6374606-6374955 GCF_000754665.1 Bison bison bison
TCATGGCATCCAGTCCCATCACTTCATGGCAAATAGATGGAGAAACAATAGAAACAGTGACAGATTTTATTTTCTTGGGCTCCAAAATCATTGCAAATGGTGACTGCAGCCATGAAATTGAAAGACACTTGATCCTTGGATGAAAAACGATGACCAACCTAGACAGCACATTAAAAAGCAGAGATATTACATTGCTGACAAAGGTCCGTCTAGTCAAAGCTATGGTTTTTCCAGTGGTCATGTGTGGATGTGAGAGTTGGACTGTGAAGAAGGCTGAGCACCAAAGAATTGATGCTTTTGAACTGTGGTGTTGGAGAAGACTCTTGAGAGTCCCTTGGACTGCAAAGAG
>NW_011495032.1:6375709-6379869 GCF_000754665.1 Bison bison bison
AGATCAGCCCTGGGATTTCTTTGGAAGGAATGATGCTAAAGCTGAAACTCCAGTACTTTGGCCACCTCATGGGAAGAGTTGACTCATTGGAAAAGACTCTGATGCTGGGAGGGATTGGGGGCAGGAGGAGAAGGAGACGACAGAGGATGAGATGGCTGGATGGCATCACTGACTCGATGGATGTGAGTCTGGGTGAACTCTGGGAGTTGGTGATGGACAGGGAAGCTTGGCCTGCTGCGATTCATGGGGTTGCAAAGAGTCGGACACGACTGAGCGACTGAACTGAACTGAATGACCTAGGGGTTTTCCCTACTTTCTTCAATTTAAGCCTGAATTTTGCAATAAGGAGCTCATGATCTGAGCCACAGTCCACTCCAGGTCTTATTTTTGCTGACTGAGCTTCTCCATCTTTGGCTGCAAAGAACATAATCAGTCTGATTTTGGTATTGACCATCTGGTGATGTCTATGTGTAGAGTTGTCTCTTGAGTTATTGGAAGAGGGTGTTTGCAATGACCAATGTGTTTTCTTGATAAAGCTCTGTAGCCTTGGCCCTGCTTTATTTTGTACTGCAAGGCCAAACTTGCCTGTTATTCTGGGCACCTCCTACTTTTGCATTCCAATCCTCCATGAAGAAAAGGACATCTTTTTTGGTGTTAGTTCCATGAGGTGTTGTAGGTCTTCACGTGTGTGTGTATTCAGTCACTAAGCTATATCTGACTGTTTGCAACCCCATAGACTTCAGCATGCCAGGCTTCCCTGTCCTTCACTATCTCCTGGAGTTTGCTCAAATTCATGTCCATTGAGTTGGTAATGCCATCCAACCATCTCTGCCTCCCTCTTCTCCTTTTGCCTTCAACCTTTCCCAGCATCAGGGTCTTTTCCAGTGAGTCAGCTCTTTGCACAGGTGGCCAAAGTATTGGAGCTTCAGCATCAGTCCTTCCAATGAATATTCAGGGTTGATTTCCTTTAAGATTAACTGGTTTGATCACCTTGCATTCCAAGGGACCCTCAAGAGTCTTCTCCGGCACCACAATTTGAAAACATCAATTCTTTGGCTGTTAGACTTCTTTATGGTCCAACTCTCACATCCAAACGTGACTACTGGGAAAACTGTAGCTTTGACTAGATGCACCTTTATTGGCAAGGTGATGTCTTTGCTTTTTTAATACTGTCTAGATTTGTCATAGCTTTCCTACCAAAGTGTAAGTGTCTTTGAATTTCAAGGTTACAGTCACCATTTGCAGTGATTTTGGAACCCAAGAAAATAAAATCTGTCACTGTTTCTACTTTTACCCTTTCTATTTGCCATGAAGTGATGGGACTGGAGCCATGAACTTAATTTTTTGAATGTTGAATTTTAAGCCAGCTTTTTCACTCTCCTCTTTCACCCTCATCACCCTCATCATTAGTTCCCCTTCACTTTCTGCCATTAGAGTGGTATCATCTGCATATCTGAAGTTGTTGATATTTTTCTTGGCAATCTTGATTCCAGCTTGTGATTTATCCAGCCTGGCATTTTGCATGATGTACTCTGCATGTAAGTTAAATAATAGAACTGGTTCACTTCAGCTTCTTCAGTATCAGTGGTTGGGGCATAGACTTGGATTACTGTGATATTGAATGGTTTGCCTTGGGAATGAACAGAAATCATTCTGTCATTTGCACCCAAGTACTGCATTTTGGACTCTCTTGTTGACTGTGAGGGCTGCTCCATTTCTTCTAAGGGATTTTTGCCCAAAGTAGTAGATACAATGGTCATCTGAATTAAATTCGCCCATGCCCATCTGTTTTGTTAATAGTTCACTGATTCCTAAGATGTTGATGTTCACTCTTGCCATCTCCTGCTTGACCTCATCCGAGTTACTTTGATTCATTGACCTAACATTCTGGATTGCTATACAATATTGTTCTTTACAGCATTGAACTTTACTTTGACCAGGAGAAACATCCATGACTTAGACCATCATTTCTGCCTTGGCCCAGTCACTTAATTCTTTCTGGAGCTGTTAGTAATTGCCCTCTGCTCTTCCCTAGGAGCATATTGGACACCTTCCAACCTGGATGGGCTCATTTTCTGGTGTCATATCTTTTTGTCTTTTTATACTGTTCATAGGGCTCTCCTGGCAAGAATCCTGGAGTAGTTCACCATTTTCCCCTCCATCAGACCACGTTTTGTCAGAACTCTTCACTATGAACTGTCTTGGGTAACCCTGCACAGCATGGCTTATAGCTTCATTGAGTAATGCAAGCCCCTTCACCACGACAAGGCTGTAATCTATGAAGCGGTGACCATATCTGTGCATTACTATTTCTGAACTATTATTCTCTCCCAATTGACCCCTCTCTATCCTTTCATCAAGAACATACTGTTTTACCCACCCACCCCAATTTTATTGAAAAATAATTGACATACATCTATAAGTAAATTTAAGACTTATGGCCTGATGCTTTCATTTATATATATTGTGAAATTATTAACACAATAAGTTAGACTAACACCTAGCTTCTCATATAGGTACAATAAAGAAAAGAAAGAAAAACAAAAAAAGAATTTCTCTTTGTGATGAGGATTATTTGGATTTACTCTGTTAACTTTCCTATATGTCATAGAGCAGTGTTAGCTATAACCACCATGCTGTACATCACATTACCAGGAGGACTTACTTATGGGTTTCCCTAGCTTAGCTGGTAAAGAATTCGCCTGCAATGTGGGAGACACCAGTTTGATTCCTGGGTCAGGAAGAACCCTTGGAGAAGGATAAGTTACCCACTCCAGTATTCTTGCCTGGAGAATCCCCATGGAGAGAGGATCCTGGTGGGCCACAGTCCATGGGGTCGCAAAGAGTCAGACACAACTCAGTGACTAAGCACACACACTTATCTTATAATTGGAAGTTTGTAGCTTTTGACCACCTTTATCCAATTCTCTCTCCACCTGCTCCTTACCTCTGTAATCACAAATCTAGTCTCTTTTTTTCTGAGTTTTTGGGTTGTTGTTGTTTAGATTCCATATATAAGTGAGATCAAACAGTATTTACCTTTCTCTGATTTAGTTCAGTTAGCATAATGTCCTCAAGGTCCATCCATATTGTTACAAATGGGAGGATTCCCTTCCTTTCCATAGATGAATGATACTCCATTGTATATATGAATGACAGCTTCTTTATCCATTCATCCATCGATGGACACTTGGATTGTTTTTCACATTTGGCTATTGTAAATAATGCTGCTATGAAGATGGAGGTACATATATCTTTTTGAGTTAATGTTCTCATTGCCTTCAGATATATTACCGGAAGTAGAAGTAGTGGGTCATATGGTAGTTCTATTTTTAATTTTTGAAGACCTTCCTTATTGTCTTCCATAGTTGGAACAATTTATAATTCCACCACCAGTGTACAAAGGCTCCCTTTTCTCCACACACTTACCAACACCTATTATTTCTTGTCTTTTTGGTGACAGACATTGTAACAGGTCAGAGATGCTATCTCATTGTGATTTTAGTTTGCATTTCCCTAGTGACTAGTACTTATAAACATTTCCTTATGTATCTGTTGGCTATTTGTATGCCTTCTTTGGAGAAATGTCTATTTTATCCTTTACCCATTTTAAAAATTGGATTATTTGGGCTTTTAAACTTTGAGTTGCATGATTTCTTTACATATTTTGGATAGTAATTCCTAGTCAAATATATGGTTTGTAAAGATACTTTCACATTCTATAGGTTGTCCTTTCACTTTGTTGATGGTTACTTTTAACGTGCAGGAGATTTTCAGTTTATAGTAACCCCACTTGTTAACTTTTATTTTGTTGCTTGTGCTTCAGGTAGTTTGAGCATTCTTTGGCATTGCCTTTCTTTGGGATTGGAATGAAAACTGACCTTTTCCAGTCCTGTGGCCACTGCTGAGTTTTCCAAATTTGCTGGCATATTGAGTGCAGCACTTTCACAGCATCATCTTTCAGGATTTGAAATAGCTCAACTGGAATTCCATCACCTCCACTAGCTTTGTTCATAGTGATGCTCATGCTAGTAAAGTAATGCTCAAAATTCTCCAGGCCAGGCTTCAGCAATACATGAACCATGAACTTCCAGATGATCAAGCTGGTTTTAGAAAAGGCAGAGGAACCAGAGATCAAATTGCCAACATCCGCTGGATCA
>NW_011495032.1:6380379-6394361 GCF_000754665.1 Bison bison bison
CAGATGGTGACTGCAGCCATGAAATTAAAAGACGCTTACTCCTTGGAAGGAAAGTTATGACCAACCTAGATAGCATAATTCAAAAGCAGAGATGTTTCTTTGCCAACGAAGGTCCGTCTAGTCAAGGCTATGGTTTTTCCTGTGGTCATGTATGGATGTGAGAGTTGGACTGTGAAGAAGGCTGAGCACTGAAGATTTGATGCTTTTGAACTGTGGTGTTGGAGAAGACTCTTGAGAGTCCCTTGGACTGCAAGGAGATCCAACCAGTCCATTCTAAAGCAAGTACTTTGGCCACCTCATGGGAAGAGTTGACTCATTGGAAAAGACTCTGATGCTGGGAGGGATTGGGGGCAGGAGGAGAAGGGGATGACAGAGGATGAGATGGCTGGATGGCATCACTGACTCAATGGACGTGAGTCTGAGTGAACTCCGGGAGTTGGTGATGGACAGGGAGGCCTGGCGTGCTGCGGTTCATGGGGTCGTGAAGACTGGGACATGACTGAGCGACTGAACTGAACTGAACTGTGCTTCAGGTGTGATACCATAAAATCATTACCGAGCTCCATGTCAAGGAGATTTATTTCTATGTTTTCTTTTAGGTGTTTCATGGTATGAGGTTTAATTTATGTCGTTAATCTATTTTAAATTAATTTTCATGAGTAGTATAAGATATGGGTCCAGTTTCATTTTTTTACAAGTGATTATCTAGTTATCCCAACACTTTGTATTGAAGAGATAGTCTTTTCTCCATCAGGTATTCTCAGCTCCCTTGTCAAATATTAGTTGAGTATATTGCTTAGAGTTATTTCTTGGCTCTCAATTCTTTTCTGTTTGTCTATTTGTCTGTTTCTGCCAGTAACATACTGTTTTGATTATTGTGGCTTTATAGTATAACTTGAAGTCAGAAAGCGTGATGCCTCCTGCTTTATTCTTCCTTCTCAAGATTGCTTTGGCTCTTCAGGGTATTCTGTGGTGACAAATAAATTTTAGAAGTATTTTTTATACTTCTGTTAAAAATGAAATTGTAGTCTTGATAGGGATTATGTTGAATCCTCGGATGGCTTTGGTAGTATTGAGATTTTTACAATGTTAACTCTTCCAATCCACAAGCATGAGATACTTCTCCATTTCTTTGATTTTTTCATCAGTGTCTTGTAGTTTTTAAAGTAGAAGTCTTTCATTTCCTTAGTTTAATTTATTCCTAAGTATTTTATTGGTTTTGAGGCTATTAAAATGGATTATTTTCTTTATTGCTTTTTTAAAACATTGTTGTAGTGTATGGATATGCTACTGATTTTTGTTTGTTAATTTTTTATCTTGCATCTTTGCTGAATTCATTGATAAGATCTAACAGTTCTTTTCCCAGGTCTTTAGAATTTCCTACACATAAAATCATGTCATCTGCAAACAAATAATTTTATTTCTTCCTTTCCATTTCTGATGCCTTTTAATTCTTTTTCTTGCTTGATTGCTCTAGCTAAGACTTCTAGTACTATGTTGAATTAGAGAGGTTAGAGCAGGCACCCTTGTCTCCTTCCTTATCATAAAGGAAAAAGTTGAGTATGATGTGTGCTTGTCATATATGGCCTTTATTATGTTGAGATATGTTTCTTCTATGCCTAATTTGTTAAGAGTTAGCATCATGAAAGGATGTCACATTTTGTCAATTGATTTTTCCATGGCTATTGAAATGATCATATAATTCTTTTCTTTAATTCTTTTAATGTGGTGTATCACACTGATTGATTTGTGTATATGGAAACATCATTTCATTTCAGGGAGAAATTTCCCTTGATCATGATGAATGATCCTTTTGATGTCATGCTGAATTTGGTTTGCTAGTATTTTATTGAAAAGTTTTGCATTTATATTCATCACAAATATTGATCTATAATTTTCTTTTCTAGTTCTGTGTTTTGGTATCAGTATATTGCTGGCCTCATCAAATGAGTCTGGGAGTGTTTCTTCATCTTCAATTTTTTGGTAAGAGTTTGAGAAGGATTGGTATCAATTATTCTTAAAATGTTTGGTAAAATTCACCAGTGTAGTTATCTTGTCTTGGGCATTTCTTAATTGGGAGATTTTTTATTACTGATTCAGTCTTCTTACTAGTAATTGGTTTATTTAGATTTTCTGTTTCTTCCTGATTCATTCTTACTGAGTTGTATGTTTCTAAAACTTTTTCCATTTTTTCTAGGTTGTCCAGTTTGTTGGTGAAGATAGTTGTTCATAATAACATACTACCTTGATTATTGTAGCTTCGGAGAAGGCAATGGCACCCCACTCCAGTACTCTTGCCTGGAAAATCCCATGGACGGAGGAGCCTGGAAGGCTGCAGTCCATGGGGTCACTGAGGGTCAGACACAACTGAGTGACTTCACTTTCACTTTTCACTTTCACACATAGGAGAAGGAAATGGCAACCCACTCCAGTGTTCTTGCCTGGAGAATCCCAGGGACGGGGGAGCCTGGTGGGCTGCCGTCTATGGGGTCGCACAGAATCGGACACGATTGAAGTGACTTAGCAGCAGTAGCATAGTATGTCTTAAAATCAGGAAATATGACTCCTTCAAATTTGTTCTTTGTCAAACTTGTTTTGACTCTTCCAGTCCTCACTTTTCTATAAAAATTTTAGAACAAACTTGTCAATTTCTATTTTTAAAAATCCTGCCAAGACTTCAATAGAAATTGTGTTGAATCTATAGATTAACTAAGGGAGATTGATATCTTAAAGCCTTAGGGATTTTAACAAACATTTCATTTCTGACTCTTGCCCCTAAATCACAGTCCTTGGAAGGGTTAAATGAAAAGTTCCACAAAAAAAGTAGAGTTATAGTGGAGAAAGATGGGAAGAAGGGTCAACCCTCACAAATCCATTGTACATGTTGAGAAAAATACAGCAACAGATAGAAATATTGTTAAAATTGGATAATAATGGTGTCAAAATCCCATCAAACCCACTTTGGGGTAAGCTCTGAAGACTCTGGTTAAAATACCAATGCCAAGGAGAAAGGATCATGCAGGAAATTTCTTACTAGCCTTTACCTACTCAGCCATCTCCAGGCCTTTCAGTAGCCCTCTAGCAGGGCTTGGAGAAGAGCAGATGTTGGTGGGGGCAGGACTGTGGGATTTGGATCCTGGAGATCTGGCTCAGATCCCAGTTCTGCCTCCATCCACTACGCAACCCCAGGCAAGGCACTTCATCTCTTTGAGCTTCCATTTCCTCAGTTATACACTGAACAGCAACAAGCTTGCAGGATTATTATGATGGTGGACCTGGGACACAGACAGCTAAAAAAAGGAGCTTGGGGTGGATGGGCCCAGTTTGGCCCACTCTGCTGGGGTGCAGACAGTGAATAGCAGGAGGTCCCTGGTGAGTCATGGCTCCTTGGATGAAGGTTTTTAATGGTTTCTTCAATGGTACTTGAAAGAAGAGAGCAGAGGGCTTGTGGGGTCATGATGCTGGATTCGACCCCTTAAACCTTCATTCAGCTCCCATCCGCTGAGCACCCACTACCTGCCTAGCCCTGAGCCTTCCCTCTGGCTCCAACACGGTTGAGAGGCAGGTCCTGCCCCACAAAATGCCCTTGACCCAGCAGGCAGTGGTCTGATGAAGATGGGCCTGAACGCTGCAAGACCCAATGGGAAGGACCCAGGCTGTGTCCTTAGGGACAATTTGGACCTGTGTCACACAGAGGGGATGTTTTGCTCTAGTTATGAAGGGGCCAACAGCTCATCCAGGAGACAAGTGAAGAAGGTCCCCCCAAGTGGCAGGAATGGCAGGTGTGGACTTGAGGTCCCATATGAGCTTGGAGGGCCCTGATGATGCCATGACCTGAGTTGAGCATGACTGAGGGGCCTGATTACATGCACGATAGGAGGTCATGGAACAGGCTGACACAGGAACAGACAGGGTGAGATCCTTGTATTGAAAACATCAGCCTGGGACTGAGCGAAGGGCCCAGAGGATGGGTGGCTGGTTCCCAGGCCAGCAAAGCCACCACCTGGCCGTGTGTCCTAGCCTCAGTTTCTCCATCTGCAAAAGGAGCAGTTACCCGGAACGATGCTAATGGCAGCTTCCTGCTCTTAAACGCAGTGGAGCTTCTCCGTGGCCCTCACCACTCTGTCTTCCAGGCCAGGCCTGTGGCTGCCCCAGCAAGCTATGACAGAATGGAATTCTCAGAGGCTTTTAGGAGGAAGGGTTCCTGCGTGTCCCTGCCAAACCCTGGCACGGCTGGAAAGGCTAAAACCGAGGTGCCGTGGAAGCTGGGCTTGTGTGAGCTGCCCCATTAATATTCCCTCCAGGAAGCCTTGCCAGACAGGGAGGAGGCAGGGGGCAGATGGGGCACTGAGAGGCCAAGTAATCTGCTTAAGGTCACCCAGCAAAGCAGCAGCAAGCTGGACCAGGCCCCAAGCCTCCAGATGTCCAGTCTGATGCCCTGCCCACTGGACCATGAGGCCTTTAATGAGGCCACCTCCGCAGGGGCTGTGGGCTGGCCCACCGCCCAGGGCCGGTGACTTGCCAGGCATCCCAATAAGCCATCCTGAAAGGCCCTGCCCTTGGCCGCCAGGCTCCCCGAGGCCGGGAGTGAGTGTGTCAATCAAGACTGGTGTTTCTGCGAGGTGGCCCCTGGGTCCAAGCACACCTGGCCCTCTGGCCGGGATCCCCAAGGAAGAGGGTTCTGTGTCCCGAAAGGGGCCACGCATGCCTCAGGAGTCAGGGGTTGTACTCTTCAGGGAGGGTCACCTGCAGGCTCCCTCTTGTTCCAGACTCCCCAAGGGGCCCAGTTTTCCTGGACTGTGGAGTCCACAGTCAGTGTCAGTGACATCTCTGGGCAGCATAGCCTTGCCTCCCTGCTCCATCTGAAGCCCGTGGCCCTTCATGTACAGAAGAGAGGACGGGGGTGTGATGGGGAGACGACTTGGGTCGCACAGGGAGATGGTCACAGAGGCAGGCTCCAGTGGGGTCCTGACTTCCGGGCCAGCCCTCCTGCCCCGCTCCATAAGGTCTCAGACTTGTCCACTCCGGCCCCCTGCCTCTGTGACCCCTGGAAAAGCCCCCCAAGTCAGAGGGCATGGACCCTGGGCTCTGGCACGTGTTAGAGGGAAGAGAACACCGCCCTGGCTGCTGGCGGGGAGGCCAGGGTCTCAGTCCCGGCCCTGCCACCTCTTCAGCCCGTAGGGGCCCTTGGCATTAAGCAATTACCGTGTAACCCATGGCCGGAGCGCCTTGAGGATTCCTCCCTCCGAAGCTGAGTCTCCCGGGGGCGCCAGGGTGTCCATGAGTGCGGCTGGCAGCATGGCGGGGCCATGGCTGGCAGCTGGGCCCGGCCAGGGCTGAGGGGTGCCACTTTTTCCCAGGGCTTAACCTCCCCCCTCCTCCCCTCCCTGCCCCTCCCGACATTCTCCACACCCTCCCCCTAACACACACACACACCTCAAAGAAGCTCAATTCATCTGGACCCCTCCCCCACCCTGCCCCAGCCCTTCCAAGAACCTTCCCGGCTTTGCCCCCCACCCCCCACTTCCCCTGGGCCTAGCTAATGGGGGGGCTGGTCACAGAAGGAGGGGACCGGGAGAGGCAAAGTGAAAAAACACATGCCCGACCACAACAAAACCCCCAACACCCCACATTATGTTCCACAAAGCTGGAAACACACAACAGCGAGCAGCATCTGTGTGGAATAATAAAGCGGGTGTGGACGTGTGGTTCTCACAGGGCATTTGGCCGAGCCCGGGCAACGCGAAAGCATGCATAGTTAACGCTCCTGACTGTGTGAAAGCCTTTGTGGCGGCCCCCGCTCCGCCAGGGACCCAGGGCCCGCGGCTTGGCAAGGGCCCGAGACATTTCTTGGAATGGTTTCCTGTTCATCACTGACACTGGTAATGAGAAATTTATACACCATCCTAAGCGGATAAATTAATTTCAAACACTTTAGACTTTGGAAGACAATGCCTCCTGGCAGGACCCTTTATCACCCCTTTTATTAAAAAAAATAAAAAGAAGAAAGAAAAGGAAAGAAAGAAAGGAAGGAAGGACACCGCCCCCTCCAACCCTCTAGGGACCATCCAAACACAACCTGTGAGCCCGGCCCTGGGGTTGCTTCCCGACTTGGGGAGCCTGCTCGACCCCATGTGGGCCGGGGCCCTGGGTCACCTTCTCAACTCTGGTTTCAGTGTTTCAGTGCTGTCCCCTTGCCCCTGGGGGAGCTCCACTTCCGCTCATCCCTGGCTCCACGCAAGGTTGGCATTGGGGCTGAGGACTGGGGTTTCTCAGGCTGCGTCGGTGAAAGGTAATTAAATTGTGATAATGTTTCCATTCAGACCCAGTTCCAGAGAAGGCTGGGGACTTGTCACACTCTCGCCATCCACTGGACACCAGGGCCAGGCTGGCGAGAGCCCCTGCCGGGGACCAGCGTGTCCCACGCTGTCCACACCATCGGGGGCCGGCCGTGCCCTCAAGGTCCTTGTCACCTCAGGATGACACTACCTGTAGCAGCCTGTGACAGCTGATCAGTGTGGGTGTGAAGGTGAGGTTGCTGGGCTCCACCCAGGGCCCCAGACCCCGCAGCCCCTTCCCAGGATGCTGGGCATAGTGGTCTAGGGCAGGAAGGCCTTTATTTCTTGGCTGGAGAACTCTTTTTTTGGCCAAGGCACTCTGCTGATCAGAGGAACGTCCAAGAGCTGGTCTGATGTGCAGCCCCCCCTGCCAAAGCGTGAGTCCTGCGTCTCCTAGGACAGATCTTTCCTCTTGGGGGCAAACCCCTCCCACTCCCAATGACCATAGCTCACCTGTCCCACCCTCTTCTCAGTGTTACCCAAATGCCACCCATCTTTCACGTCCAGACCCACCTGCCAGAGCCACCCAGCCCCTCCTCCTTAGGCAATCCTGCCTTAGGGCTCCTTGGAACTCCTGTTGGGAATCTCCTAGAGGTCCTGTCCCCTGACCAGGCTGAGGGATTCCCCAAGTTCTCATTGGTGCGTTTCCCAGACAGTGACTCATCCTTTCCCAAGTTGGAGCCCAGGTAGAAAGTTAGCAATTCATTGGATGTTTCTTGAGACATTAAGTACACTAGAGGCAAAAAAAGAAAATTACATTTTTCCTCTATTTGATAAAATTATCTAAGAAAACGTATAAGGTAGTGTAGTAAATAAATAAATGTAAATAAGCATCCAAATAGCATTCTTTAAGAAATTAATTAAATGAGAAGCAGCTGCTCCCATAACAAAACTTGTTTCTGTGTCAGATTGAATGTTTGGGGTGGTTGCACGCAATTCCAGAATAAGAGGGTTTTTGTTTGCTTTTGAATTTTTATTTTGAAATACTTGTAACTCACATATATTGTGAAAATAGTAGAGAGAGGTCCTGTCTACTCATTGCCCAGCTTTGAGCCATGGGGCGGCTTATATAACCACAGCATGTGGCCCAAACCAGGAAACCAAATTTTCTAACAGCCATGTCTTCAGCTCGTAATCACCCCCTTGACAAGAAACATTCTTCACAGAAGCAGGTGATGAAAGTTTAAAACAATCTTGAAAACAATTAAACTGTATTTTAAAAACCTAACAATTGTTCTCTTTCTTTCATTGACAAGTGTGACGTTGAAATACCTTATGATTACACAAGTGGATGTCGTACCCTTACCCTATTGAATTTTTTCTCACAGACGGTGTTTTTCTGTCATGATGAACTAGCTCCGGTTTTAGTGGTTGGCTCAGTCACCTGCAGTGGTAGGGACTCGACAGACGGGGCCTCCCTGACTTGATGCAAAGTGGGGTCCCAGGCTGCTACAGGACTGTGCCCTTCTCCCACCTTCCTGCCTGGCCACAGTGGGTTGGGGGCCCATGTCTCAGGCAGCAGAAGCCCAAGCCCCTCTGCCCACACCTGCTACAGTTGCCAGGCAGTTCCTACTGTCTCTTGACATCTTCTCTGCCTCTGCACCTCCTTCAGGAAGCCCTCTATGATTTGGCCCATCTCTTCCCCCAACGGTGGTGGGTAATCATGCTCCTCACACAGATCACACTCCATGGCATTTCCTGTGTCCTGGACTCTGTCTGCCATGGAAGCACAGCATCCTGAGGGCAGGGCTGGCTCTGGTCCCTCTCGGTGGTCCTACCAACCTGCCCTCCCAGGCACGTAGTTGGGGCTCAGCCTTTACTGAAGGCAGAAAAATCCTCCTTGTGCTCTGCGTGATCCCTCGTCCTCCACTCCAACAGCCCCAGTGCAAAGCACTTCCAGGTTCACAAACCAGCCGGTTTCAATGTGCAAGACTGTCAGAACACACTCCCCTCCGCCCTCCACCACATGTCCTGAGGCTGACTCTGCCTGCCGGAGTTACTCCCGGACAGGCTCCCCTAAGCGGGTGTCTTGAGCCCCAGCCTTCCTCAACCCAGAGCCCTTGGGTTCTCCTAACCTCCATGCTCTGGAGGCTGCTCTTGGTGGTTCTGCTCCCCTGCCCTCTTCCCCCAGACCAGGTGGAGCAGAGTGCAAAGCAACCAGCTCCTCTAACAAACACTGTCTGCACTGGGTCTGAGCAGGGCTTCTGGAAGCTGTGGGGGCAATAAGACCAGCAGAGCCCATGTAGTGGGAGATGGTTGGGAACAAGCGGGCACCTGTTGCCTCTCCTACATCCTCAGGCCTTTTCCTTGAACTGTGCCGCTGAGCTAGCCCCTCTGCTCCACTCACCCACCTTCCCAGCCCCCTTCCTTCAGCTCCCCCCTTCCCTGCCTCTACTCTCTAGCTCCCACAAAACCCCACCAAATCACCCCCTCCTTTCTTCCCCTGGTCCTGTCTTTTACTGCTTTTTGGAATCTAAGGGCAGTCCCTCCCATTTTGGTGGGAAATCCTGTCTTGGGTGGGTCGGGCTCCTGGTGATGGGTGAAGCAAGGCCTTTAGGTCTCAATTGGAGCCACTGGCTATGTGTTCCCCGGCCCCCTAGTGTACTCTGAACTTGGGGAAGACCAGGCTTGGCCCTGGTTGTCCCCACCTGAACACTCAGCTCAGGTCTTGGACCCTCTTGTGTAGGTTTGTAGATTTGGAAAGTGAGCAGGAAGAGCAGAGAAGGTTCTGGGAGACCTTCTCTGGGAGACACCACAGCTCCAGGCAGGGGGCTGCCCCGAGCAGTGCTCAGAGGCTTATTAAGTCCCCCGTTATTGTTTGCAAGCTGTGAGCCCCAGGACTCCATGGGAAATGGACCCTGATTGCTTTCCTCTCCTACATAAACGCCCCCTTGGATTTTTTTTTTTTCCAGTAGGGAAAAGAGTCCAAGCTTTTTGCTGCCACCCACAAAGCCTGCAAGCACCTGTCCTGTGTGTCCCTGGGAACCCTAGCCCCTCAGGGTTGACCAGCCAGGCATCTTTCTGGTCCTCATCCTGCAGATTCCTGCCTCTTGCTCTCCCTGATGCTCCCCCTTGAGCCGCACACAACTCTGGGTTTCTCCTTCAGGCTCAGATGTCCCCCACATAACAGCCTTCTCTGACGACCCTGCTAACATCACCTGGGTCTCCCAACCCACCCACCCCGACCCCAGCCAGCACTCTCAGCCCTGCTGTGTCTTCAGATGGCCAAGCCATGCACTGTGAAGGCTGGGAATGGCCACCTTGTGGAGAGAGCCCTGTGAACTCAGGCACTCGAGCTCTCTGCACCTCAGTTTTCCTCATCTGTAAAGTGGAAACTAAGACCCAGCACAGCCAAATAAAGAAATTTTTTTTTTTTAAAAAAAAAAGGTAAGGTGAGTGAGGGACAGGTTGGTTGCTGCAAAGTTCATGGTGCAGAAATCCTTTGTCTACATGAGTCTAATCAGGATGACCTACAACAAAAGAAATGTTATTCCCTGTTCTGCAACTTTTTATCTCTCTATGAATAGAAATATGCTGTATCCTTAAAGCTCAGAGCCATCAGAATGGGCTACCTTGTGTACTTCAAGCTATAGGCATCATTTTAAAAAATACTTAATTATACTTTTCTTTTCTTGCTGCATTGGATCTCAGTGGTGGCATGTGGGACCTGCATTGGGTTATGCTGGATCTTTCACTGTGGCCCACAAACTCTCTAGTTGTGGTGGGTGGGCTTAGTTGCTCTGCAGTATGTGGGATCTTATTTCCTGGATCAGTAATTGAAACTGGATCCCCTGAATTACAAGGTGGATTCTTAACCACTGGACCACAAGGGAAGTCCCTGTAGGCATCATTCTTAACTCAAAGCAAAAGCAGAGTACAAAGATTACAGGAAAAAAGAATACAAAGATTACAGGAAAAGAAACAGATCTAATGTCAAGTCAGATTTGTTCTTCCCTTTGACATAGCTGGAAAAGGTGAGTTTTCATTCCAATCTCAAAGAACGACAATGCTAAAGAATAAATTCAAACTACCGTACAATTGTGCTCATTTCACATACTAGCAAGATTATGCTCAAAATCCTTTGAGCTCAACTTCAACAGTATGTGAACCAAGAACTTCCAGATGTACAAGCTGGGTTTAGAAAAGGCAGAGGAACCAAATTGCCAACATTTGTTGGATCATAAAGAAAGCAAGGGAATTTCAGAAAAACATCTTCTGCTTATTGACTACACCAAAGACTTTGACTGTGTGGATCACAACAAACTGTGGAAAATTCTTAAGGAGCTGGGAGTACCAGACCACCTTACCTGTCTCCTGAGAAACCTGTATGCACATCAAGAAGCAATAGTTAGAACCGGACCTGTAACAACAGATGGTTCAAAATTGGGGAAATGTCACCCTGCTTATTTAACTTCTATGCAGAGTACATCATTCAAAATGCCTTAACTGGATGAATCACAAGCAGGAATCAAGATTGACAGGAGAAATATCAATAAACTCGGATTGCAGCTGATACCAGTCTTATGGCAGAAAGTAAACAGGAACTAAAGAATCTCTTGATGAGGGTGAAAGATGAGAGTGGAAAAGCTGGTTTGAAACTCAACATTCAAAAAACTCAGATCATGGCATCCGGTCCTATCACTTCATAGCAAATAGAAGGGGAAAAGTGGAAAGAGCGGGCTCCAAAATTACTGCAGATGGTGACTGCAGCCATGAAATTAACAGACGCTTGCTCCTTGAAAGGAAAGCTATACAAACCTAGACTGTATTAAAAAGCAGAGACATCCCTTTGCTGACAAAGGTCCATCTAGTCAAAGCTATGGTTTTTCCAGTAGTCATGTATGGATGTGAGAATTGGATCATAAAGAAGACTAAACACTGAAGAACTGAATCTTTCAAATTGTGGTGCTGGAGAAGACTCTTGCGAGTCCCTCGGACAGGAAGAAGATCAAACCAGTCAATCATAAACGAAACCAACCCTGACTATTCATTGGAAGGACTGATGCTGAAGCTGAAGCTCCAATCCTTTGGCCACCTGATGCAAAGAGCTGACTCATTAGAGAAGACCCTGATACTGGGAAAGATTAAAAGCAAAAGGAGAAGGGGTCAGCAGAAGAGATGGTTAGATAGCATCACCAACTCAATGAACGTGAATTTGAGCAAACTCTGGGAGATAGTGGAGGACAGAAGGGCCTGGTGTGCTGCAGTCCATGGCACTGCCAAGAGTCGGTCATGACAACAGCAACAATATGCATAGCTGCCTATGGCAGGAGAAGGAAAGTGATACATTTACAAGCTCTCTTGGAAAGTCACCTGCATCTGCCTCCTGCAGCAGTGAGTGTCAGCCTGCAAGAGACTTGTGATCATCCCCATTTCCCAGATGAGGAAACTCAGGCATCACCACACCATCAAGCTCACACATGCCAGTAGAGACTCTACCACCACTTTCTCTGGATCCAAACCCTGTTCCCTTTCCCTGACTCCACACTGCTTCCCACCAACTGTAGTTCCTAAAAATATACTTGCTTCCCATCTGTAAGATGACAAATTTGACTCTGAATCTTGTTTCTAGCCCTCCATGACTTCTGCAAAAGTCCTGAAGGAGGGTCTGAGATCACATCTGTAAATTCCCTGGTTTCCTGGGAGCTCATCTGTCTGGGCCAAAGAGCTGGGGCTTCATTTGAGGCCACTAGGAGCTCTCTGGTCATCTCTCCTTCCTGTCCTGGGGCCACCTTCCCTCTCTGGGGTGCAGGGCCAGCACCTCCATGGGACAACTCTTCTCCTGGTTGACATGGGGAGTCACAGCCTCTTTGTTTTTCGTCCCCACCATATGAAAATAATTAAGCTTTCAACATACTCTTACTCATTGCGGGGATGCCCAGAAAATAAGAAAGACCTCATTTCAAATCAACAATGACCACTGTTGACAATGGAAGTATAAACATGGCCTTAATACATGAATTGCTAATCATCAGCCCTGTTAATAGACACTGCATTTGCTGTACACACATGTGGTTGAAGGCTGATGCTCACATTGGCCAAGAGGGGCCAGTGAGGGCTTGGGGCTGCCCAAAATGCAAATCAGAAAAGAGGGGCCACGTTCCCTCAGCCCCCAACGCTGTCCTGTGGGTAAATGAATTGCCTTGCTAGGTTGCTCAGAACAGTGGTTGGGAAATTTGGTCTGCCCTCAGCCTGGGAGCAAGCGTTCTCTGTTTAGTTCAGCACAGATGGGCCCCTAGGAAGCCAACACACACACATTCATGTACACGCAAACGTACACCTGCCCAAGTCCCACTCAGATTTTTCCGGGGACCCCACCCAGTTGTGTGAAATGATTAGACGGCTCTGGATGCCTCCTGTTTTCACACACCACTTGCTTTCTATACAAACAAAACACACTTCTGTAAGGTAACTTTAAAGTTTTGGCTGTAAAGTAACAGAGATCAAAATAATTGCATTTATGCAAGATAGAATTGGGCCTCCCTGGTGGCTCAGATGGTAAAGAATCTGCCTGCAGAGCAGGAGACCCAGGTTCTATCCTTGGGTCAGAATAGCCCCTGGAGAAGGGAATGGCTACCCACTCCAGTATTCTTGCCTGGAGAATTCCATGGACAGAGGAGCCTGGCTGGCTACAGTCCATACGGTCACAAAAAGTTGGACACAATGGAGCAACTAACACACAAAATATAATTTGATTTCTCTCATAGAAAAGTTTAGAGGGAGGTGGTCCGGGCTGGCTTGGGAGCTCTCTAAGTGAAGTCTTTGGGGGCCCACGCCCCTTCTCGGCCATGCATGGCCTCTGTTCCCAAGGACACCTTCATGGCAAACAGCTATTCCCGCCATCATCCCCACAGTCTGGCCCACTGGAGAAAGGAAGGGATGGAGAGGAAGGGAGTAACAGCCTTTAGCTGTCTCTGTTTTTAAAATTTTTATTGAAGTAAAGCTGATTTACAATGTTGTGTTAATTTCAACTCTATAGAAAACTGACTCGGTTATATATACGATTTAGTTCATCATGGAATATTAAATATAGTTTCCTATGATATACAGTAGGACCTTGATGTTTATCTATTTTATATGTAATAGTTTGCATCTGCTAATCCCAAACTCCCGCTCCACCCCTCCCCAACCCCACTTTGCCTTGGCAGCCACCAGCCTGCTCTCCACATCTGTGAATCTTTTTCCGTTTTGTAGATAAGTTCATTTGTATCGTATTTTAGATTGCACATATAAGTGATATCATATGGTATTTGTCTTTGTCTGGCTTCATTCACTTAGTATGATAATTTCCGAGTCCATTTATGTTGCTGCAAATGGCATCATTTCACTCTTTTATGGCTGAGTAATACTGCAGCCATGAAATTAAAAGATGCTTACTCCTTGGAAGGAAAGTTATGACCAACCTAGATAGCATATTGAAAAGCAGAGACATTACTTTGCCAACAAAGGTCCGTCTAGTCAAGGCTGTGGTTTTTCCAGTGGTCATGTATGGATGTGAGAGTTGGACTGTGAAGAAAGCTGAGCACTGAAGAATTGATGCTTTTGAACTGTGGTGTTGGAGAAAACTCTTGAGAGTCCCTTGGACTGCAAGGAGATCCAACCAGTCCATTCTGAAGGAGATCAGCCCTGGGATTTCTTTGGAAG
>NW_011495032.1:6394461-6400149 GCF_000754665.1 Bison bison bison
ACTCTGATGCTGGGAGGGACTGGGGGCAGGAGGAGAAGGGGATGACAGAGGATGAGATGGCTGGATGGCATCACTGACTCAATGGACATGAGTCTGAGTGAACTCCGGGAGTTGGTGATGGACAGGGAGGCCTGGCGTGCTGCAATTCATGGGGTCACAAAGAGTTGGACACAACTGAGCGACTAAACTGAACTGAACTGAATGTTCCACTGTGTGTATATATATACCACATCTGTATCCATTCCTCTGTCATTTGGGTTATTTCCATGTCTTGGCTATTGTAAATAGTCACAGCTATCTCTTAAGTTTCCAGAAGCTCTCACATGACACTTCCATTAGCCGGAAGGTAGCTATGTGTCACCTTTTTCTACCTGGGAAATGTCATCCACAATCCAGGCCAATCCCATGCAACGGAATAAGGAAGAATGGATATAACTGGATGAATCAGAGTGCTGTCCTGTGGACTTAGGTCTCTTTTTGACCTGGCGAAAGGATCCACAACCAGTTTTCACTTCTCCTGGAGATAGAAGAGAGCTTATTGGCCAGTTCCATCCTTTTTTCTCCTGTTTCACTGATGCTAAAACTAGCTCAAGAAAAGAGAAGTGACCTTCACAGGTGCCATATAATCAATTGGTGGAAATGCTGGATGTGGCCCCTTGTTCTCTACACTCTCAGCCCAGAGTCTCACTCTCTGCTCTCGGGTACCCTGTGTCCTGGCTCCTGGCCGCAGCCCATGTGTGATGGAGAAG
Organism: Bison bison bison; assembly: GCF_000754665.1. Classification (NCBI taxonomy): domain Eukaryota; kingdom Metazoa; phylum Chordata; class Mammalia; order Artiodactyla; family Bovidae; genus Bison; species Bison bison. The sequence continues at coordinate 6,395,211 of NW_011495032.1, forward strand.
GCAGGTCAGCAGAAGAGGGTCTGTGCTGGTGTTGGATGGGGGAAGGACTCCTGAGAGCCTTCCAGAGGTCAGACAACAACCTAGACATTTTACATCCGTCACTTTAGCTAAAAATTCCAACAATCTGTAAGGGGAGAAGCACTCTTGATTTACAGAAGAGGAAAATGAGTCTTGGAGAGCTAAGGCCTTTGTCCAAGGTCACGGCTGCTGAGCCCCAGGGCTGGGTTGAAGGAGCAGTACTCAGGTCTGTCTCATCTTCTACTGCCCTGGGAAGCCATGTGTCACCCCAAGCCACCCTTGCCCTGGGGTTTGAGCAGCATTCTTGCAGGGCACACTGGAGGGAGCAGCAGTGTCCAGGGTGGGCCGTGTGTCTCTGCGACTGGGCTTCTCCTCCCTGAGTCCCTTCCACCCCTGCCCACGCACATCCCCACGGTGCCTGCTCTCTGTGGTCCTGGCTTCACTAACCACAGCTCCCTCTCTGTCCAGTGGGTCAAGGGGTCATTCCTAAGCCTAGAATCACTCCAGGTACTGTGGATAGACAACCTCCCCAAGCTCAGCATCCTCATCTGTAAACTGGGCCCAACAGTATCTGCCTTGCTGCACTGTGGGAAGAGTGGGTCAGTGGGCGCTCCGCCCATAAATACTCCTTCCCTCCCCTCTCCCATCTGCCCAGGGCCAGCTCTGCTGATGATCTTTGGGCCTCAGTGTCCTCTCTCGTCTCTGCTGTGCCCTAGATACAGGCTGGAAATGTCCTAGACAGCCTGCCTCCCTACTGGCTTCCTCCCTGCATCCAGCACCCCCTTTCTGAGCATCCTGGTGCCTGACTCGAGCCATGCTGAGGGGGATCCCTCCTGGGGAGCCTTGAGAAGCTCCTGGGCTGACAGCTGCCCCGAGGTGTGGGTTGTCCAGCAGGGTCAGATGATGGCCCAGGGACATCCCTCAAGGTCCTGAGCCCAGATAGCCACTCCCCAATCCAAGCTCTATGAGGAGCCTGGTGGACATGCTCTGTATGAGACCCCCAGAGCCCTGATATCATGTGAATGTCACCTAAAGGGACTAGTGCAGGAGTGGTCATGGCCACTGCCCTGGGCCGCAGGAGGCGGGGAGTGAATGTGTACGAAGAAGCCCTGTTGCCTGCCAGGACCTGCTGGGGACCTTGTCCCTCCTTCCTTTGCGTCCTCCCCTCCCTCTGCCTAGAACGCCCTTCATGACTGCTTTTGTCCGGGTGATCCTACTTGTGCTTACGGTTTGAACAAGGGCTGCGTCTTTCAGGGAGTCCCCCAGTGCCCCCAGGACTAGACACCCTCACAGAGCCCTCTCAGCTTCACCAGAAAAATGCACATCGTCTGAGCTGGTGTAAATAAACGGTACTCCGCAAACTCTTCCACTGGAAGATTCAGCAGCAGAGTATAAACACTAGGTGTTTTAGGTCATGGAATAAAAACAGCCACGATGACAGTTCCTTTGATCTCAGTGGTTAATGTGAACTTTGCACTATCCTCCAAAATCTACACTTTTGTAACACAAAAATTTTATTAAATTATATAAAATTTTTAAATTTTATTTTTAATTGGAGGATAATTACTTTACAATGTTGTGTTGGTTTCTGCCATACATCAACATGAATCAGCCATAGGAATGCAAATGTCCCCTCCCTCTTAAATCTCCCTCCCATACCTCTAGGTTGTCACAGAGCACCAGGTTGAGCTCCCTGCATCATATACCAAATTCCCACTAGCTATCCATTTTACATATGATAATGTATACGTTTCAATGCTATTCTGTCTTTGTCCCGCCCTCTACTTCCTCCACTGTGTCCAAGTCTGTCCTCTATGTCTGCACCTCTGTCGCTGCCCTGCAAATAGATTCATTAGTACCATTTTTCTAGATTCCATACATATGTGTTAATATACAATAAATTACATAAAATTTTACTTGCCACAATCCTTCAAAGTGATACATGTCCCTACATAAGGGAATGTGTTTTCTCCAGCTTGAGAATCACCAACCTAGAGGTGAGGAGTGAAGGAGACATCTAAAGCCGACATATGGCATCGGCTGGGATCAACTATTTTTGGAGTTGGAGACTCTCCTGCCATTTCTTACCTGTGTCTTGTTGCTTCATCCCTGGACCCACTTACCTTTCTCTGAAGTAACTTTGAAGCTTTGGGCAAGTACTGCAGTGTCAGGCCATCACAGTAAGGGAGGAAATGTTCATCAGGTGGAGACTTTACCATAAATTTCAAAATACGCCTGACAAAAGGGCATTTGTCACTTTTCCTACTTCTTTATGATCTTTGACCAGGCTCGGTTCACCCTTGGGTGCTCTGGAAGTGTCTGCCAAATGAGTGAATGGAGTTCTCAAGACCAGAATCAATAAGGTTGATCCTTATTGAATGTTGGCTAGAAGGTTGAATGTGTGATTGTAGGAATGAAGGAAGCTTCTGGGAAGTTGGGGGTGGGAGATGTGCAGGAAAGGTAAATGGTATGCAACCCATCTAATCCTCACACATCGTTATGAGAAAGGTGCCTATGTGAGTCTGCTTGGGCTGCCATAACCAAATGCCACACACTGGATGGCTTAAGCAACAGAGATTTATTTTCTCACAGTTCTGCAGGCTTGGCATCCATGCTTAGGAGGCCAGCAGAGTCAGGTGCTGGCGAGGACTCTTCCTGGGGTGCAGACTGCCACCATCCTGCTGTGTGCTCACGTCGTCTCTTTGTGTGACACAGAGAAGGAGGGACAGCGTGCGTTCTGTTGTCTCTCCTTGTAAGGGTACTAATCCCATTGTAAGGGGCCCACCCTCACAACCTCATCTGAATTGAATTACCTCCCAAAGACCCTACCTCCAAATACCATATACCATCACATCGGGGTGAAAGGCTTCAACATGTGAATTTTGAGGAGATGTAATTGAGTCCATAGCTCTGCTAAATGTGTCCATCAATTTAGGCTGGGTTATGCCATGGCAACAAATAATCCCAGCATGTCAGTGGCTGAAAGTAACAAAGGTTTGTTTCTTGCACTTGCTACAGGTCCAGCACAGGTTATCAAGGGGCCTCTGCTTTTCGTGGTCATTTCATGGTCATTTCATGGTCACCATGGGAGTGGTGGTTGTGGGGAGGATGTGGCAAATCACTTACCATTTCATTGGCTAAAGGAAATCACAAAGCTATTTCTAAGTTCAAAATAGGTAGGGGGAAACAAAATTACTTTTCTGAATGTTTGAAGAGTGTCTGAAAGAACATCTGTCTATTAAAATAGAAAGTATATGGAGAAGTACAATCATACCGTGTGTCCAGAAAGAGAATTAGAGTATTTGTGAACAGCCCAAATGACCCATGTAATCTTATTCCCATTATACAGGTAGATAAACTGAGGCAAAGAGAAGTTAAGAAAATTTTCCCAAGGTCATTCAGTTAGTAAGGAGTGGAGCCAGGATTTGCACCGAGGAAGTCTGATTTGTGAGCCTAAGAGTAATGCTGGCAAGGCAGACCTCGGATGGTCTCGCATTCTGTCCTAGAGGAAGGGCAGGCCATATACCACAGGTGCTAAGAGGAGGCCAGGAGACTGGCACATTCAGATATCACTTGTCCTATAACCTGTCCCACCAAGGAGCTGCCACTGTCCCCAGAGCAACACAGGAAGCATAAGATTCATTGGATTGGACCAAACTGGATTAATGACAAGGCACTGACCTCATAGTTTGCCATAGGCCAGGCACTAATACATGCAGCACTGAAGCATCTACAGTTTCCCCGTCCAGTCTCAAATTCAAGTATACCACTGTTCCCACAACTACCTCCACAATCCTTGGCATGGAGAGCTCCTCACTCCACTTCAGGTCCTTGACATGCCTGACATGTCCTTCTACCCATCAACACCAAGAATCCATGTGAAACTTGAAGGGCTGGGCCCTGGTTGCCGGGACCTCTTTCCCACCTCCCCTGCCCCTTGCAGCTTGGTGTTGCTGCCTTCAACATCCTACTGGCTCCTAGTGCTCAAGACCAGCCTGGACATTAAGGTCCTCCAGGGGCCCAAGCATCCCCTTGGCAGAAGTGAATTTAATTAAATATGTGCATGGAGTCGATCTGAAGAGGACTGAATGAAGAAGAGTACTTGTCTGGATGTCAGATACCTCCTGGGTTAACTGCTCAGCATAGTCTGGGTAGATATGAGTTAGACTTGCTGTCTCTTTACATCAATGTCTGGTCAATTTGGAAACTTAGTCTATAGTAAACAGACGGACAGACAGATGGATGAATGGATACATGGACAACAGATGGATGGACAAATGAATAGGTGGATGGACAGAAGGAGGATGAATGGATGGATGGATGGATGGACAAATGGATGCAGGGAGGGATGAATGCATGGATGGATGGATGAATGGACAGAGGGATGGATGAATGCATGGACGGATGGATGGGTGGACTGACAGATGGATGGAGGGATGGATGAATGCATGGACTTATGGACGGACAGATGGATGGCTGGTTGCTGGAGCTGTAATCCTATGCAGCTTCCTATCAAGTCTTTTCAGGACTGTGAGCTAGTGCGATCCTGGCACACGTCAGATCAGTAAATGCTTGTTGAATGAATGAATGAGGCCAGAGACCAGCACCAAGTCTGGGCAAGACGCACCAGCAGCACTAGCAGGACCTCGGGCTCTTGACCCCGGCTCCAAGGGTAGCCCCACCAGCTCACAGTTTCCCCTGACGAAAGCTCCTCCGCGGTGCCCAGCATTACTGACCACAACTTTGCACGTGAGGCATGGCGGAAGCACACAGGAGCCTCAGAGAGCGCCTTTTGGACAGCTTATCTCTTGGCAAGATTAAGCCGGCTCTCCACAGAGGGGCCCGTATTGCAGGTCTGCGGGGAGGGCCAGGCCCGCCGAGTTTGCACCTTTTACCCAGCATCTGTCCCTGGGATCAGGAG
>NW_011495032.1:6400249-6401469 GCF_000754665.1 Bison bison bison
AGCCGGGAGGCTGGATTAGACGGGTCAGCGCCCTGATTGACAGTGACACTTCCACCCGCGCCCCCGCCTGCCCCCCGGCCTCTCCCGCTGTTCCTCTCCTGCCTCACCCGGGCCCCATCCTGTTCCCGAGAGCGGCCACTGCCTTATAATCTCCTTACCAGGAAATTATTTTCCTGGGTGTGAAATCCCTGCCCCGGGAGGGAGGGCAGCAGAGCAGCCTGCCCTGGCCTGGAGGCTGACCACAGGGCTGTCTCCCAGAGACATCTGGCATGGGGGTGGGGACAACCACAGCTAGCAGTGGGCACAGCTCAGGCAGCTCCATCCCAAACATGACCCTGACCTCCAGAGTGGGCTGTCCCCACACTGCCTTCCCCTATCTCCATTCAAGGGACTTTTTGAGAATTGGACCTGCCTGCCAGTTGGTGACTGACCCCTCCAGGAGAGAGCAGCACAGAGGTGGTGCGGGGGGCACTGGGAAGAACCCGGCCCCTGGGGAGGTGGCCTGGGACCCCACCCTGGCCCTGTGCCAGCTGCTCTGTGACTCTGGACACATCCCAGCCTCTGTGACCTCAGTTTCCTCCTGTTGTAACCATAAATGGACTCTGAAGTCAGGAGTGGGGTCTATATTTCACATCCCGGGATCTGGGTGTATATGACTACAGGAACACGGTTGGGGCAGCAGGGGAGCAGCCCTGAGCCCCAAAACATTTCTCAAAGGGGCTCGGGTCCAACTGGCGACAGGTTTTGAGGGACTATTTGTCTGTGATAGTTACTAAGACCACAAAGGAAAACCTTAGAGGAAGCAGGGTGGAAGCTGGGGCCCCTGTGTGGTTCACAATATCCACAAACCTGTGGTCAGACCAAGGGAGGAACCCATGAGGAACAAGGGATGGGACAGCTCTTTAATGCACATGCTGGCAACTGCCTGTCAATGGGATGGGGGAGGAGGGGAGGGTTGGTCTGACTATACCACGGGGCTACCTGACCTTGGACCATTGGTAACTTCTCTGTGCCTCAGTTTCCTCAACTGTGAAGTGCAGATACAGCAGCCTTTTAAAAAAAATTTTTTTTATTTATTTATTTGGCTGCATCAGGTCTTAGTTGCATCACATGGGATCTTCGTTGCAGCACACAAACTCTCTAGTTGAAGCATATGGCTTAGTTGCTCCACCATATGAGGGATCTTACTTCCCTGACCAGGGATCAAACCTGCATCCTTA
>NW_011495032.1:6401569-6439226 GCF_000754665.1 Bison bison bison
CAACAACTGGATCACCAGGGAAGTCCCCAGCAACTCTGCATCATAGGCTTGTTGTGAGGATTTGGGGCCATGAATACATGTAAAATTCTTAGGTCCCTGGAACAAGTGCTGCTTTATGATGATGATGATGATTTTATCACTATTGTTTGTCACAGAGCAGTGCTCAAGCCATTTTTTGCTGCTGTGGGCTGAATTGCATCCTCTAAAAAGATGTGTTGAAGTCCTGACCCCTGATACCTGTCAATGAGATCTTTTTTGGAAATACCTAGGGCTTCCCAGATGGTGCTAGTGGTAAAGAACCCACCTGCCAATGCAGAAGCCATAAAAGATGCAGGTTCAATCTCTGGTCAGGAAGATCCCCTGGAGGAGGGCATGGCAACCGACTCCAGTGTTCTTGCCTGGAGAATCCCATGGACAGAGGAGCCTGGCTGGCTACAGTTCATGGAATTGCAAAGAACTGAACATGACTGAAGTGATGTAGCACGCACACACAGGGTCTTTACTAGATGTAATCAAGATAAGATGAAGTCCCACTGGAGTAGAGAGGGCCATTTTTCCAATGCAACTGTCATCCTTATCAGAAGAGGAGAGAGACACAGAGACAGTCACAGGTGGAGCAGGCCCTGTGGGGACAGGGGACAAGATCAGTGTGACGCAGCTGCAGCCAGGGAGCCCCAAGCCCACACCGAAGCTGGGAGGAGGCGAGGAAGGATCCCGCCCAGAGTCTCAGAGGGAGCAGGGCCCTGCTGACACCTTGATTTTGGACTTCTGGCCCCCAAGACTGTGAGACAGCACCTTTCTGTCTTCAGCCACCTGTTCGTGGTGCTTTCAGAGCAGCCCTCAGAGGCTGTTACAATAACCAGAGGACTGACTGCAGACCAGGAAGGTGCAGCACACAGTAGATGCTCATTCAGGGCTGGCTGATCTGCTTGCAGGATGCCTGAGGATGGGGAAGGGTGGGGTTTGGGGAGGGCCCGGTTCCTACGCCCTCTTTCAGGCTTTGGTGTGGCTGACGGGGGCCCTAAGGCTACTGGCTGGAGGAGGCATGGCTTTTTGATGTGTGTGTCTGACCTCTTGGCCACAGGTCAGCCATCAGAGGTGAAGAGGGTGCAGCCGTGGGGTCTTGCTGACAGAGTCAAGGGTCCTGGGATCAGCGACACCTCTGAGAGGATGCAGCTGCCTTTGAACCAGGCTCTCAGGATGGACAGACAGAAAACAGGCCCCAAGGCAGGGCTCCTTCCTCTGCTCTCTGATTCACCCTCACGGGAACCCTGTGCCCCTAGTGACACTGATGTGGTCCAAATACCTCGAATCGTTGCGAGACCCCTGGAGAAGGGGCTGCGAGGTGCTGGGGGTCCCAGAAGAGGAGTTTCCTGTGTGCACGCAGGCTGGGGGTGGAGCATATTTACACAGGGCATCTCTGCCGGAAAGGCACAAGCATGCTTGCCCTACAGATGCGGAGACTGAGGCTCAGCCAATCACACAACTGGCCACTGAACAGAAGGAAGTTAGGCTTTCACCCAGTCCCCTGGGCCCCAAGGCCCAAGCCCACTGTGTGCCGTATCCTTTTTTAAGCAGAAAAAATTTCCCTTCAAGTGCTCCTGAACACTTCCACCCACCTGTAAGCCCTTTCCCTGTCCAGTACCTTGGAATACCAATGCCATTAACTCTCCCTTATAGGGACCATTCTGAGTCGCCTCCCAAATCAACGTTTATCTTCTGGGCCCTTGAAATTTCATGCGCTACAGAACAAGCAGATGCACGGCCTGGGAAAGGTGGGAAGGACCCCGGGGGCTTGAAAGTCCTACGCTTGACCTAGCTGTTATCTTTCTTTACCATTCTGGGCACAATACAGAAGCTTCTTGTGCCTTGAATGTCCCATTTATCAGTTGTTGTTCAGTTGCTCAGTTGTGTCCAGCTCTTTGTGAACCCGTGGACTGCAGCACACCAGGCATCCCTGTCCTTCACCATCTCCCAGAGCTTGCTCAAACTCATGTCCATTGAGTCAGTGATGCCATCCAACCATCTCATCCTCTGTCATCCCCTTCTCCTCCTGCCTTCAGTCTTTCCCAGCAGCAGGGTCTTTTCTAATGAATCAGCTCTTTGCATCAGGTGGTCGAAGTATTGGAGCTTCAGCTTCAGTCCTTCTATTAAATATTCAGGATTAATTTCCTTTAGGATTGCCTGGTTTGATCTCCTTGCAGTCCAAGGGACTCTCAAGAGTCTTCTCCAACATCACAGTTCAAAAGCATCAATTCTTAGGTGCTCCGCTTTCTTTGTAGTCCAACTCTCACATCCATACATAACTACTGGAAAAGCCATAGCTTTGATTAGATGGACCTTTGTTGGCAAAGTAATGTCTCTGCTTTTTAATGTGCTATCTAGGTTGGTCATAGATTTCCTTCCAAAGAGCAAACATCTTTTAATTTCATGGCTGCAGTCACCATCTGCAATGATTTTGGAGCCCAAGAAAATAAAGTCTGTCACTGTTTCTATTGTTTCTCCATCTATTTGTCATGAAGTGATGGGACCAGATGCCATGATCTTAGTTTTTTAGAATGTTGAGTTTTAAGCCAGCTTATTTGCTCTCCTCTTTCACCTTCATCAAGAGGCTCTTCTCCTTCGCTTTCTGCTGTTAGGCTGGTATCATCTGCATACCTGAGGTTATTGATATTTCTCCCAGCAATCTTGATTCCATCTTGTGCTTCATCCAGCCCAGCATTTTGCATGATGTACTCTGCATGTAAGTCAAATAAGCAGAGTGACAATATACAGCCTTGATGTACTCCTTTCCCAATTTGGAACCAGTCTGTTGTTCCATGTCTGGTTCTAACTGTTGCTTCTTGACCTGCATACAAGTTTCTTAGGAGACAGGTCAGGTGGTCTGGTATTTCCATCTCTTTAAGAATTTTCCACAGTTTGTTGTGATCCACACAGTCAAAAGCTTTACCGTAGTCAATGAAGTAAAAGCAGATGTTTTTCTGGAATTCTCTTGCTTTTTCTATGATCCAACAGATGTTGGCAATTTGATTTCTTCTTCCTCTGCCTTTTCTAAATCCAGCTTGAACATTTGCAAATTCTCAGTTCAAGTACTGTTGAAGCCTAGCTTTAAGGAGTTTGAGCATTACTTTGCTAGCATGTGAAATGAGTGCAATTATGTAGTAGTTTGAACATTCTGTGGCATTGCCCTTCTTTGGGATTGAAATGAAAACTGACCTTTTCAAGTCCTGTGGCCACTGCTGAGTTTTCCAAATTTGCTGACATATTGAGTGGAGCACTTTCACAGCATCATCTTTTAGGATTTGAAATAGCTCAGCTGAAATTCCATCACCTCCACTATCTTTCTTTGTAGTAATGCTTCCTAAGGCTCACTTGACTTCATACTCTAAGATGTCTGGCTCTAGGTGAGTGATCACACCCTCATGATTATCTGGGTCATGAAGATCTTTTTTGTATAGTTCTTCTGTGTATTCTTGCCACCTCTTCTTAATATCTTCTGCTTCTGTTAGGTCCCTACCATTTCTGTCCTCTATTGTGCCCATCTTTGCATGAAATGCTCCCTTGGTATCTCTACTTTTCTTGAAGAGATCTCTAGTCTTTCCCATTCTGTTGTTTTCCTCTATTTCTTTGCACTATTCACTTAGGAACGCTCTCATATGTCTTCTTGCTGTTCTTTGAAGATCTGCACTCAGATGGGTATATCTTTCCTTTTCTCCTTTGCCTTTTGCTTCCCTTCTTTTCTCAGCTATTTGTAAGGCCCCCTCAGACAACTGTTTTGCCTTTTTGCATTTCTTTTTCTTGATTTTGATCATTGCCTCCTGCACAATGTTATGAACCTCCATCCATAGTTCTTCAGGCACTCTGTCTACCAGATCTAATCCCTTGAATCTATTTGTCACTTCCACTTTATAATCATAAGGGATATAATGTATCAGCTACCTACTGCCAAGTAACAAAATACCCCAAATTTCATGACTCCAAAGCATTGGTTTACTCAAGATTCTACTGTTGAGGGAGGTCTTGCTGGGGTCATTTGTGCAGCTGGCAGGAGTAGTCGGTTTTCCTCCCCACAGCCTATTTGTGTTCATCAGGACAGCTCCATCTCTTGTGGGACTGCAGCAGCACCCTAAGAGAGCAGGGCCCTCTGAGCATCATGTGGGCTGGTGCCTCAATACGAAACAAGTCGCATGGCCAAGTCCAGAGGAAAGGTGGACGGGGACCCATGAGGACATGTGTAGCAGAAAGTGGCGTCAACAGGGGGCATTTATGTAATCATTTGCCACATCCTCTATCCTAAATTAAAAAAATTTTAAGGCAGAAAAACATAGCTAGAAGGTCAGGTTGTCAGCCCTCTCTGTTTGCCCTCACACAGCAATTATATGGGGCTTTATTTATGGTTTAGGAAAAATCATTTCAACATAATGCTGCCACCTGAGTTTCCCACCAACCCTCTGACACAGGTGTCCTCAGGGAAGAGGGATTCAGGAAAACCAGATGCTAAGAGGTGGTGAAGGAGGCAGGACCCAGGCCACATGGCACGAAGCCCATAGGGCCACATCTGTCCCTCTGGGCTGGTCCCCTTTCCTAGAGGCAGGGCTCAGCCCAGGCTGACGGACTGTCCCAGGATCCGGCAGCTCTAGAAGCTGTTTTAGAAAGAACCAAGGGCAGCATCCCCTGAAGTGGGGGTGAGCCGCGTGATGGCCACCTGTTCCTAAAAGCTGTTGCTGCTGCCCTGGAGGCTATTCTCAGGGAGGCTGAGGAGTGTCCATGTGGAACATCTCCCATCATGGCCAAGAGGGCTCTGCAGGTCAGCTGAGGCCACAGAGATGGAGAAAAGTGTAGGGCTTCCCTAGCCTCAGAGGCCAAGGCCGAAGGGTCTGGTGCCTTTGTCTGTCCACAGGACGTGACCCAGCAGCAAGGGCAAGAGCTGGGCTTGAGCCACCACAGCCCCAGAATGTCACCGCCTGGAGCAGGCGCTGCTTCCTACTATAGACCTGGGATTCTGCCGGGTCCAGGGTCCCCTCGGGACACATTGTTCCTTCTGGCTGTGATGCCATTATCCACTTCTAGAAGGGAACCCGCCCATTCACACCACAGCTGCCAAAGAGGGAAGATTCAGTGTTTACAATTGTTGGTGTAAACAATGTGTGTGCCTCCCATGATGCTTCTCAGGGAACAGAGCATGTTCTGGTTTATCTTCCTTTCTGAGTGGAGGTTAGGTCACCAATATCTGAAAACACATATGTCAAGTGGAGTGGGTCCATATACATGCACCCACTATGGTTGAGCGTATGATGTGCAGAGCGTGCACAACGCACACAGTGACCTGTGATATGGGTGCAGACGCTGTGTGTGCACCTTGCTGTGAAGCTCATTTCTAAGTGCTACGTACTGCATGTAGATCTGGCTGTAGACGCACATCCACGGTGGTGATGTGCTATGTACACCACTAGATGTGTCATTGCTGGGTTTTTTTTAATATTTATCTATTTGGCTGCCTCGGGTCTTAGTTACGGCATGTGGGGGCTTCACTGTGTCAGGAGGGAGCGCTTGATTCTCTAGCTGTAGTGTGCTGGCTCTGGAGTGTGTGGCCTCAGTAGTTGTGGCAGGGGGCTGAGTCACCCTGAGACCTATGGGGTCTTAGTTTCCTGACCACGGATCGCAGCTGTGTCCCCTGCACTGCAAGGTGGATTCTTAATCACTGAGCCACCAAGGAAGTCCCTAGATGTGTCATCTTTGGATGCATGTACCCTTACATACTTCACGCCCACACCCACATAATGCATAGCATGTGCTCACAGGTACTACATAAGATTTGTCTGGAAATGTACACGTAGGAGCCTGTGTGTGTGCACATGCTTTGTGTGGGTGTAAGAAGTACATTTGCTCTGAACTCCTCTGTAATCTGACCATATGTGGGAATGGCCAAGGAGCACAAGGCTACATGGGGCTATATGGACCCCCACGGTCCATCTCGTCCCCCGAGTCAGCTGTCACATCCTGGCCACCCTCCTTTGTGTCCCGCTTCCCCCTCTCCATGTTTGCAGACAGCCTTGGCACTGTGCCTCTGTTCTGAACACTCCTAATCCTCCCGTGACTCAATCCCTAATCCCAGGGCCTGAGCTCTTGGGAATACTCCCTTGGAAAGGAGGGGGCTGTGACTGGTTCCGTGGCTGTGGCTGGCAGGGAGGGGGGACTCGCTCCCAGACACTGCCACCCTTGCCCCCACCCCTACTCTCCTAGATCCCTGGAACCAGGGCACACTTGCTCTCAGCTCTGGGGGACGGGCTTCAGGACAAGGACCAGGGTCTCCAGGTGCTTCTAGCTGGGGTCATCTTGGCCACTTGTCTGGAGCTGTGCTGCTTCCCTCCGGCACTTCCTCCAGGATGCCCACTGGCCTAAATTGACCCACTGCTCTATTAGCTCATGTTTCTCACTTCCTCGGTGGTCACGTATTTCATCCATCCCATCCCAGGAGGTGGGATTTTCCCCAACATCCTTGGCCTTTTGCCCCACTCCTTCATTCTCACCCCAGAGCGGGTGCTGGCCACCCATCTAGGGGAATTAGGGTGAGGAAGGGGGCAGCCCGGCCACAGGGAGGGCACCCGTGGCTGAGCCTTTCAGAGCTGCCAGCAACCAGGGTGGGAGGCAGAGAAAGGTAAGTCCAACTTGAGGCTCATCCATTGTCATCACATAACTAACCATAAACTCTGGTTCACTTTTTCTCCTTTAAATGGCATTTTTATCTCCATCTACCATAATTTTATCCTCCTAATTAGTTACTTTGCCAACAAAGGTCCATATGGTCAAAGCTATGGTTTTTTCAGTAGTCACATATGGATGTGAGAGTTGGACCATAAACAAGGCCGAGCACTGAAGAATTGATGCTTTTGAGCTGTGATGTTGGAAAAGACTCTTGAGAGTCCCTTGGACTGCAAGGAGATCAAGCCAGTCAATCTTAAAGGAAATCAATCCTGAATATTCATTGAAGGACTGATGTTGAAGTTGAAGCTCCATTTTGGCCACCTGATGCGAAGAGCCAACTCATTAGAAAAGACCCTGATGCTGGCAAAGATTGAAGGCAGAAGAGAAGGGAAATACAGAGGATGAAATGGTTGGATGGCATCACTGACTCAATGGACATGAGTTTGAACAAGCTCCAGGAGATGGTGAAGGACAAAGATGCCTGGCATGCTGCAGTCCATGGAGTTGCCAAGAAGCAGATGCGACTGAGTGACTGAACAGAAAATTAGTCCCAAACTGGAGCATCCACAGTATTTATTTTGTTTTTAATTCAGTCTCCTTTAGCCCCAAGTGACTGACCGCCCCCCCCACCCCACTTTGTGCCTGGCGCAGCACTGGGTCCTGAAGACATTGGGACAATAATGTGACATAGTCTCTGCCCTCGTGGAATGCATGATTCATGGAGGAGGGCAGCACACATGTAAACGGATGCATGTGTGCTCAGTCATGTCCAACGCTCTGTGCCCCCATGGACTCCAGCCCGCCAGGCTCCTCTGTCCATGGGATTCTCCAGGCAAGAACACTAGAGTGAGTTGCCAGTTCCTCCCCAGGAGATCTTCCTGACACAGGGATGGAACCCATGTCTCTTGTGTCTCCTTGTATTGGCAGGCTGATTCTTTACCACTTAGTCACCTGGGAAGCCCCATATAAATGGATACCTCATGCATAATGGGGCCTGCAAACACAGGAGACCTAAGAGACACAGGTTCAATCCCTGGGTTTGGTAGATCCCCTAGAGGAGGGTATGGCAACCCACTCCAGAATTCTTGCCTGGAGAATCCCCATGGACAGAGGCACCTGGTGGGTTACAGTCCATGAGGTCACAAAGAGTCAGAGAGATGAATGAACGACTAAGCACAGCACAGGGTGGCCAGGGCTTTAAAGGAAAGGAGAAGACTGCAGAGCAGACAGTACTGGTTAGGTTGTGGAGGGCCAGTCTGAAAAAAGAACGAGAAAGTGTTCTGGGGTGAGTGATGGCATATGCAAAGGCCCTGATGTTGAGTGTGGCTGGAATATGGTGAGAAAAGAGGAGCAAGAGTTGAGTTTGGAGAAAAAAGCTTGCTCATCCCTTATAGGACACTGTCTGTAGACTGGATTCTATCTGTACTGGGCTGTGGAGCCTTGAAAATTTGGGGAGAAGGTAATGGCATGACTCATGCATTTTACAGAACAATCTGGCAGCCATGAGTTCCCTGAGAACAATCCTGGGCAACCACTGAGTGGGCACAGTGGAGGCATTGTCTCAGATCCTGGGCAGAGGAGGGGTGATGGCTGGAGCCCTTCCCCAACCAGCAGCTATTAATACTAGTACAGCAAGAATAGCAGCAAGACAGTTTCTTGTTCATGGGCGTCATCCCATTTAATCCTCACCCCTGGGAGTTAGACGCTATTTTGCACCTTCACTCGTCAGACATGGAGCCGAGGCTCAGAGAAGTTAGATAATTTAGCCAAAGTCACCCAGACTTTCGGGCACAGAGCACAAAGACACACAGTGCTGCAGAGGTCGGGTGCCTCTCCTCGCTCTCTGGAAAGAACTGGATTTTGCTCCTGGTGAAAACTTTTCTCTGGGTGTGTTACAAAGCATGTTCTTAAACATTTTTAAAAAGCACAATGACTTTGCACAATAAGTGCTTCTTAGTTCAACAACAACAACAAAAAAATGGAGATTTAATTTGAGAGTGGTTGGTCCAGGGTGGGACAGAAGCGTGATGGAGGACACCAGGGCACATTTGCTACCCCTCACCTGGCAATCTTCCAAAGTGGTGCTTCTCCATGGCTGTTAAGATGATGACAGAAAGATGAAAATCGGGAGGCTGGCGCGTCAGTACACGGGTGAAGCCAGGAGCTGCAGGAGCGCCTTTCAGATCTGCTTGCCTTCCCATCAGCCAGCAGCGCCCCTCATCCGAGCTGCCTCCCTCAGATATGAGAACAGGGGAAGCCATTAACGGGGGCCCTGAATACCCCCAATGTCCCCACGTCAGGTCCTGACCTCCCAGGAGGGAGGAAATATAATTGCTGGAGATTTGATAGAATTATCAAAAATATATCAAGTCAGCTACCTAAATTGTGAAACATGCTGGAAAATGTCCTACCATATAAGAAACCATCTCAAAGCAAGGTCATGACTGTCATCTTTTAACAGATGCCCACCACCATATCCACATTATCTGTGCCACCCCCAGCACACAGACACACACACACACACACACACACTCACTCACACAAAGACCTAAATTTTTTTTGCTTAGCCCATCATTCTGAAATGCATGGAGTCCCTGCATCTGATCAGGCCTCCATGCAATAGACATTTTCTACCTATCACACTTTTTTCTTCCAATTCACCAATTCTCTTTTCAGCCGTGGCCTTTGAATGGTTTTTAATTTTAATGACTGCGTTTTATGTTAATTTCTCAGCTTAGGGTTCTGGCTTGAAGCTGCTGCTGGCATGCCTCTAAAGCTAGCACTTCCCCCAGGTACAAACTTGAGCTTTCAGCTTTTCACAGAAGACTTAAAAAACCCCACTCAGAGCTCTGAGCAGAGACGATGCACCCCCTTGTCTAGGTTAGTCTCATTTTCAGAGACAGTGGCCTCTTTTCCAGTGTGTTAGCTTTTTGCAAAGGTCCACACTTCAGCTGCCCATCACCTCAGGCCCCAGGCCATATTTCCTGCCCCAAACTGGCATTGAACTCCAGCTTCCACCCCCACCCCCCAGCCTCTCACCTCATGGGCAGCTGAAACATCAGCCCTGACTGACCAGTGTCCCTGGCTATGTTGTCTCTTTGTGACTGGCCCTGGCATCTCCCTTTCCTTTAAGGTTGGCTCTGCATTTAAAACCTTTTTTAAAATATCATGTAGGCTTGGGTTCAGTGTTTCTCTATGCTTGCATCAGAAGTGGGGGTCCACTATTAGGAGGCTGCTTGGCCCAGCAACATTTTCAGTAGCTGAGTTCACTCTGCTGCTGCTGCTGATGGAAAATGATGCTGAAGACGAGACAAAGTCTCAGGGGTGGGGGGCAGGGAGGGGATGCCCCACCCCCCCACAACCACCAGGCTCTGTAGCAATCCTGGGTGGCTGGCTGTCCCTCCTCTCTGCTCCTGTGAGAAGGTTGTCATTGGCTGAAATGACAGAGGTCCCAGAAGTCCTCTCCCCCAGGTCATCCTGAAGCTTTAAGACCCCCAAGTGACCCTGGGCTTTTTTAAGGCTGCAGTCCGTCCCCCATCACAGGGAAAGTCCATCCCGCATCACTGGGCAGAGTGCCTGGGATTCCCCCTCTCCCCGCCCAAGGGACAGGGCTGTGATATGGCTCCTCCTGCCCTGGATAATTCAAGGTGAGTCCTGAAGGCCCTGGGAGGTTGGGTTCATCAGGGGACCATGGAGAGCAGGGCCTGGTTCCATCCTAAAGTCCTGGAGGTGAATGGGTGGGGACTGGCCATCTCAGGCTGTCACTCAGAGTTGTAATCCTCTCCTTCTCCTTCTGTCTTCCTCCTGACTGTGTCTGCTGCCTCCTTCCCACATCACCCACCTGCTTCAATACGGACTTTCACTCCTCTGGGCCTGTTCAGATGGGGGGCAGCTCTGTGTGGGAGTCAGGTGCTTGCTCCCAATCCTCCACATGATCTCCTCCTTCCATGCTACAGTATCCCCCGCTGTAGCTGCAGAGGTGGATAGGATGATTTCCCAGAGCCCTTCCAGCTCTAGCATCTCTAGCATCCCTGGTCAAGGGCGGCTGGTTGGGAGCTGAAGGTATTGGTGGGGAGGGTTTCCTGGTCTGTGTCTGAAATACAGAAAAAGCTTTATATACAAAGATGCTTCCCAGAGCATCATTTATAATTGTGAAACACAGGAAAAAACCCACAAGTCTTATAAGAGGGGTTTTGTTCAATAAACTGACACATTTCTTAGATTGAATATCCAGCATTCTCAAGAATTGCTAACAATACGGTGGACAGTTGGAATGGTTTGAATATAGCAGAAAAATGTACCATGTCACAGAGCTAACGAAAGGGTCGTGTGGACCCCTTTCTCTTAGCTCTACTTGCCGATGTCCTCTGCCGGCTCCTCCTGCAGCTGGTCTTTGGCTGCGAGATGTGGTGACTGTTCTAGGAATCACATCCAGACACAAGCATATGCAGAGGAAGAAAAGGGACTTTCTCTTTCAAGATCAAGGAAACCCAAGAGGCCCCAAGGACTCCCCTTTGCCCTCATGGCCGGGAAAAAGGTGTTCACTGATGTATAGGCTAGTAGATGGCAGGTCTGGGCCTCACCAAGACAGGCTGTGGCCATTTCCCGGGGTGGCTGCATGTGGGGCCCCCCATTCGCATGGAAAATCAAGTTACCACATGAAGGCAAAGAAGCAATCCCAAAACTGTATATAATAGGAACTCTGTTATTATCTTTGTTGGTCTCCTATATATCTAAAATGATTTCAACATAAACATTTAAAAAAATCTAAGATCATTTTCCTAGGCTAAGCTTTTGGAAAATCAATGAGAAGTGAGTACATCATACTGGGACGGTGATATATTTTCCCCTCACTGTTTCCTTTCCTTGGTTGATAAAAAGAAATAAAATATGATAATGATCCTACTGCCACTGAGGCATGGTACTGAAGCCAAACCTATAGCATCTAAATACGCCTGAAAGAAAGTGAAAGTGTTAGTTGCTCAGTCGTGTCTGCCTCTTTGCAACCCCATGGACTACAGCCTGCCAGGCTCCCATGTCCATGGAATTCTCCAGGCAAGAATACTGGAGTCAATTGCCATTTCTTTCTCGAGGGGATCTTCCTGACCCATGGATCAAACCTGGGTCTCCTGCACGCATATGAAACTTTAAAAAATGATTTTTTAAATTATATCTATATAGTAATAGGAAATGGCAACCCACTCCAGTGTTCTTGCCTGGAGAATCCCAGGGACAGGGGGAGCCTGGTGGGCTGCCGTCTATGGGGTCGCACAGAGTCGGACACGACTGAAGCGACTTAGCAGCAGCAGCAGTAATAGCACTCTCTGTTCTAGCCCAGCCTTCCTGTGAGCATAGCCAAGAGCTGGGCATGCAGTTGATGGTTGATTTGGGAACCATCACCAGCAGCTAGACTGAGGGGTCTGGAAAGTGAGAAGAGGAGAGAAAGCCAATTTAATACTACATCGATGTGGGCAACGGGGGATCCACCTGACCGGAGCCGTACATCCCAGTTGGGTGGGAGTGGCAGGCACAGTGGCCAGGACCCCGATGCTCGGGCCCTGGCCCATCCCCCACCCTGCCCAATGCACAGGTCAAATGCCCAAGGTCCTACTGTAACTATTGATAAAGCTGCCAAAACAAGCGGAGATCCAGCTCTGTTTCTCCACTGGGAAGCAGGGGTAATAACAGCTCCTTCCCTGAAACTGGGAGGAGCCAGAGAAATGAAGCTGTGCAGCTTACTCGATGAAAAATGATGGTTCATCTCCAGAGTGTCCTCACCCCAGGCCTGGGGGGTAAGGGAATACCTAACTTGCCCAAGGCCACACAGCCAAGAAGCAGTCAGCCTGGGAATTTAATCTGAGCCTTGATCCCCTAATGCGTGTTGCTCCCTGTCTCTCTGTGTGGGGTTCTGCTTGCTGGTTTCTGCGGCCGTCACTAACACACCTGGCTTTAAGGCTAAACTTGCCATCACCTTGGTTTCCTGCTGGGACCACTGGATCCCAGAGGCTGTGAGCTGGACTTGTGGGCTTGATTTAGCTGTCTGCCTCTGTCCCACCCAGAGCAAGCGGTGCACGGCTACAGAGTGGAGAAAATAGTAGAGAAAAGCAGAAGAGCCCATGGGGAGCTTGCTGAGGGGAGTAGGAAACTGGAATCTGAAGAGCATTTATTGGTGCCAGGCCTGTGATCTCAGGGGATACGCAAAGCAAACCTATCAGGTCACATACCCATTTTACAAGAGCAAGAAACTGAGGCTCAGGGAGGTTAGGGAACTTGACCAAGAGACTAGTCGAAGGAACTAAGAACTCTACTTACTGTGGGGAGGGGCCTCCTGGGGCCGTAGCACCTGCCCAGGTGCTTCCTCTGGGACCAAACCCTGGGGGCTCCATGCCATTGCCCCTGGCCCCTGGCCCTGCCAGTCTGCCTGTCATCAGAATCCAGGCCCTTTCATGGAGCTCTCAGCTATGCCAGTTCCCTGTTTCCAGTTGGTGGGAGACCTCTTGCATTAGCCTGGCCGGGACCCAGCAACCTGCAGAGCAGACCCCCGGGGGCCCCCAGGATCTCCCTTTGGAGTGGCTGGTGTGGTTGAGCCAACATCCTCTGCCTTCTCTGTGTCTTCCTACCACCTCTACCTTGCCTCTGCTCATCCTTTTGGTCCCGCCCAGGTGCTGCCTGCTTCCAAGGCCTTTTCTGATGCCACAGCCCTCAGGGCATCCTCTTTTTCTGCTGCCTCAGAGCCCAAGTGGTTCCCAACGTAGGTGAGCTCCACCCTGGCTCCGTGCAGTATGGCCTTGCTCCCAAATAATCCCATCTGGCTGCCTGTCAGGAGGACTTTAGGAAGATGCCCCTCGGGGGCACCTGGAGAAATCAGAGAGGTGTCATGGGTCTTCCGCTGTCCTCGGGCCCCTCCAACGCACTCAGCCTGAGGGGTGACTGCAGGACCCTAGGCCCTGTCCCTCAACAGCTAAAGGACAACGTAGGGTGTGGTGACCCAGTGGCCTGGAGGGGAGCTGAGCTAATGCGGCCAAGGGTCTGCATCTCAGGGTTATGCATCCCGGAGCACACTGCTGCCTGGTGTGCTGGATGGGAGGTGTGCTGGATGGGAGGTGAGCGGGCCAATCTTGTCCTTTGATTCCAGCCCTCTTGGAGACTAAGGTTCAGTGCGTTCCACCATGCTGTGCTCACGAAGGCAGGAAGGAGAGGGCTGTCCGTGGCCAGCTCTGACTGTCGCTTGGAGTTTACTGAGGGCAGACTGTCCTGAGCCGACTGCGTGCACTGCTGCCTCTGCTCCCTCCCAGTGGCCCTGTGAAGCCTCGGGTCCCCTCCCAGTGGTGCTGTCCTCCATGGATACACTGCCTGGGTTCTGCTACCTGCTGTCACAATGCTAAGTGGGAATCACTATAGTGTCCCAGGGAAGACTCAGACCCGCCTTTTCTGGCCCTGACAGGAGAGCAGTTGGAATGCTTGATTCATTCACAATGTAGTAATAATGCACAATCTGTTAGGTTTGCTGTTGCTGCCATTGATTCTCCACCATACCTATTATCACTAGAGTTACTTCAGATGGGTACTGAAGTACAGTTACATCATATCTGGGGGCATTACGGTGGGGTTATTGCAGTGGCTACTAGGTCGGGAGTTAGGAGACCTGAAACCTAGGCCTGCTTTTATATGTCTTTGAATTATTTACTTTACTTTTTTTTTTTTGGACTTGTCAGTATCATCTACGCTGTTCAGAACAGAAATTTCCAAACAAACTAGTCTCAATAATAACACATTTGAAAAAGAAAATTTGCTAGTTAACATAAATGAAAACATAAATGAAAAATGAAGCTATGTAGGCTTCAGGTGTGGGTTGATCCAGTGAGTAACAATAGCTTCAGGCTCTGGTGCCATTCTCTGTCACTCCCGTTGCCCTTCCTCATGGGGTACAGTGGTTGCTCCACCGGCTCAGCCCTGGCAAGATAACAGAAGCAGTCGTGGCAATCCCACCCCGCCCCTCCTCACATCCCTGGTCCGGAGCAGAGTGTCTGCCGCCCCTCACGCCTAGCAAAAGCCTTGATGTTCACTTGGATTGGCCTATCTTAGGTCTCAGGCTGAACCCCAAATGAGGCGCCATGGCCAGAGAGATGGAATGTGCTGATTGGCTCAGCCTGGATCACAGATCCCACCCCCAAAACAGCAGGGAGGCTATTTCCCTAATCAGCGTGAAGAGGTTCGGAAGGAGGGAGGTGGTGATGGGTGGAGAGCAGGCAACAGCTACCCACTTTATGTTTCACTTATGTCATTTAGCCTTCATCTCTACTCCTTCATTTAGAAAACAAGAGACTTTGTCTAAAGTCCTTTCTAACACTAACATTCTGGACCTATCGGTCATCTTTATCTTCCACACTGAATCACCGAGACCAGAGCAATAGATAGAAGTGGCCTTGCGCTATCCACAGAGAAGGGTTTTCTGCTCCAAATGTAGCAACCATATCTTCCCCAGCAAACAGTCACTGTGTCCTTTGTCTGCGCAAGGCCAAGTACTGCCACTGTGTGAGTGTAAGACCCAGACCCTGGCCTCGAGGGCCTTACGGGTAAATCAGTGGCATGCAGCAAGCATTTATTGAGCACCTACTGTGTGCAATGCAAATTACAGACAACAGTGACATCTTCCAGGTGTGAGATTTCCAGTTACTAAGCCCATCCTGTGGGGCTGACAGGTGTCACTAGACGAGGACAACAGAGGGCGGGGCAGACAGAGCTGGTCAGCAATGACAGCCCTTGCTGTCCCAGGCAAGGGCGCTGGCTGTGGTGTGAAATGATTACAGTGGGAATGGCTTGAATGTGCTTTGAAGGCAGAGCTGGTACAGTGTTTACATGGTTAGGGGCAACATGAAAAGGCAGGACTCCTGTTTAAAAGACGGGGAAAGGGGCTTTCCTGGTGGTACAGTGGTTAACACTCTGCCCTTCCAATGTTGGGGGTGTGGGTACGATACTTGGTTAGAGAACTAAGATTCTATATGCCATGTAGCCAAAAACTAAAAAAGAAAGAAAAGGCAGGAAAAAGTGTCACTAAGGATACTAAAACGTAAAGCTTCCTCCTTTCTGATTCCTTTCTCTCTCAACTTGTCATGGTGTCTACTTGTTGGCCACTTAATGTCATTTTAAGTAATGATAAGTAAACACTTCATATGACACAAATAAACTTATCTACAAAACAGAAACAGACTCAAAGACATAGAGAACAGACTGATGGTTGCCAAGAGGGAAGGGTAGGGCGAGGAAGCGAAGGATTAGGACTTTGGGGTTAGCAGATGCAAGCCATTATATATAGAATGGATAAACAAGGTCCTACTGTGTAGCACAGGGAAACTATATCCAACCTCCTGGGATAAACCATAATGGAAAAGAATATGAAAAAGAATGTATATCTATGTATAACTGAATCACTTTGCGGTACAGCAGAAATTAACATTGTAAATCAACTATACTTCAATTCTTTAAAAAGTAAACATTTTAAATGATGAGCGTGCATTTTACTGTTCATCTCTAGACTGTGCCAGGCCAGTTTTAAGCGTAAATAGAAGAACATTTAACTCACATGCAGAATCACCAGGATTACACAGTTTGTGTTTCAGAGTTAGTCCATGCATATGTATTTCATTCTTACCAGAGCAGCGGAAACGCAGCCCAACACTCACTCAACTGTTTTTATTTCACTTCTTGATATGCACACACTCTACCAACATGCTCTACCTCCAACTTCCTGTTGGAAGGAAGAGGACCCGGGGCTGCGTTCTTGTTCCCTGTGCTTTGGGTCTCACGTCCAGCACACCAGGTTGGCAGGTACTGGAAAGGGACAGAGTAAGAAGGAATGTGAAGACGCCTCAGCTGTCCCTGTTTCATGAATGCCGTGGCCTTCTCTTTGCATTGGGAGCGAGTTCTGGCTCAAGTGGAAGGCATGGCCTTTCAGGGCAGTCCACATTTCCATGGACTCACCTGGTCCTGAGGGGCACTAATCCCCCTGCCCCCCGGCACTGGACTTCACCTACAAAACACAACATCAAAGACCAAATTACTGAGAACTTCTGCATGGCAGCCCAGAGCATTAACCCAAGTGTGGGGCCTTTCAGTGAGGGGCCTTGGGTGACCACACAGGGAAGATGCCCATGGGGCAGGCTCTGCTGGAAGGACAGGGATTTGTCCAGGGAGAGAGATGGTGAGAGGGCATCCTGGGTAAGCAAAGGACAGGCTTCGGCAAAGATACCAAGGTGGGAATTCTCCTGGTAGAGTTAGGAGGGGGAGGCGGTCCATCCCTAATCAGGAGTCTGATTAGGGATGGACCTTCTTAACGGCTGGTGGTCAGTCAGGAGCCAGCAGTCCGCAGAGAGCCGTACACCTTAAAAGCCTCAGTGTCGCCATCAGTCCTGGGCCGTGATCATGAATGGGGCTACTCATAAGCCATCTGTATGGCCTTAAATTGGCTCCTCCCTGGGAGTGGGGGGCTGGTGGTGCACCTTCCTCTCCCTGGACTGTTTGCCCCTGAGTGTCATTGTTTGCCAAATTGGACCAACCCCACTTGATCCCAAGCTCCTTAATAAAGGGGTAGGTGTTACACTATATCTCAGAACTGCCCTTTAGTGCCAGACATCAGAACTTCAACAAAAAATTTTATGGAAGGAAGAAAAGAGAACTCGTTCTTTGGGAATTATACTTTTTTAAAAAATTGAAGTATAGCTGACTTACAATGTTGTGTTAGTTCCAAGCGTGCAGCAAAGTGATTCATCTATCTATATTATACATATTCTTTTCCATTATAGGCTAATACAAGATATTGAATATAGTATGTGCTATATAGTAGGTCCTTTTGGTTTATCTATTTTATATATTGTGGTGTGTATATGTTAACTCCAAACTCTTAATTTATCTCCCAGGAACAATGCTTCTTTAAGTGTTTTAATTCAAGTAGTGACCTTTTTTGAATTTTAAAGTTTAATCTTGAAACTGATCCATGCCTCCCATTTTCCATTCGACAGGCTTTCCCTTCGGTAGACGACGGGGAGCCACACCTGGACAGAAGAGTGACTGCTGACTAACGGGGGGACGGGCGGGCCCTACTGCTTCTGGCTGACATCATCCTGAAAGCCTCCGGAGAGGGCCAGACATGGGCCCTCCCGTGATGGTGACTGCGTGTGATGAGGTCCGGAGAAAGCGAAGGAAGCGGGTGAATGGGTTGTAAAGTAAAGATAAATAGAGAGGATAAACTAACCCTAGAGAAGACCAGAGCAGCCTGAGGTCCACCCAGCCCTGCAGGGCCTCGACCCTCGGATTATTTCCAAGCTGTGAGGCCGGGTGAGCAACTGAGACACTGGTACAAGTTTTCCCTGGAGTTCTCTGGGAGGGAAAGAAAGAAAGATTTACAAGCCTTCGGTGAACACATCACGTGGTTAGAAAGAGAGCAAGGAGGGATACCCTTTGTCAGATTATATGTTGGCCTAGCACTGCGTACCACCAAACAATTAGCTAAAGATGTGAAGTTTTCCTGACTTGGTTTTCAAAATTCCAGTGCAATATAAACACTTAAATTCTTGGTGGATTTTTTTCTCCAATTTTCCTCCAGATGTTTGGAGGGGTGCAGATACCACAGTACATAAGTGTGTTCAGAAGGCCACTAAATTAGGAAAGTGGGTGTGAGGGTGTGACCTTCTGCCAGGGAAGCCCTGGGACAGAGGCACAGCCTGGACCATGAGGTGTCTTGCACCTTCGGAGTTGGGAGTGGGATTGGGGAGCTGGGCTGGAAGTTTCTGGAACAGCCAGGCACTATAGACAGCAAGGAATGTACCCATGAGGCCGACACCCGCCTGAGCTGTCAGAATTCACACCCTGGAAATGAAGGCAGGGGCCGAGGCGGGAGGAGGACGTGTGTACATGGGGATATGCAGAAAGACACTGCGTGTCCCTGGGGGCAGCTGTGGCCCGCATTGGGCTGGAGTGGAGGGAGGCAGGGCCTGGCTCTGGGATCCTCACTTCATATGTCAGCTCTGGGGGATCTGCACTGCTGCCTGGATGGGGAAGCTGACAAGCAGTGGTTACATCACTGTCCAGAGGCTTGATGGAAACTGACTCATGCCGCCCACTCAGTGCCTTTTATGCCTCGTGGCCCTGGGGCCAAACGAATTTGCTTGATGATGTGTTACCCGGACAGCTGAACAGTCGGAGGAAGAAAGAAAAAGTTGTTCTTGGTGGTTTTAACTCTGAGATTAGGCAGGGACAGCAAAAAAAAAAAAAAGAACTATCAGTAATTAAATGAAACAAACTCAGCCTTGCTGGGGAGGGAGGGAGCTTCCTTGCCTGCCTTCTCCTTTCAGAGCACAGGCCAGGTGGGGCCCCAAGCCTTCTGGCTCAGAAGATCCCTTGCTGCTGGGGAGGCAGAAGCCATTAAGGATGACATATGGCTGTCAAAGGATGCTCTCAAAGGCGAGCAGGCCCCAGGAGGGCCCCTGCCCACCCAAAGCACCTCTTTTGTGTCACACTGTCCCTGGCCGTTTCCTGGGGTCATTCGCCGGCTTTGATATCCCAGTGGTAGACTTACTTGGGTTGCCACCTTTGAGACTGGGCCCTAGGGAGCTGTCGGCTCATTTACGACTGTCAAGCCCCAAGATAAGGTGCCCGCAGATCAGGGTCACTTCCTCATACGCCAGGGGGCCCTGAATTGAGCATAAATGTGTCAAACACCTGCAGCCCAGAGCTGAACAGCTCTCAGAGATGTTGACCCGCTGGCCCCAGCCTTCACTGAGCTCAGACTGCCTGCCAGGAGATAGGGTTTCTCTCCTTGTAGCCGGTGAAACTGAGGCCCAGAAGTAGTCAGGAGTCACTGTAGGAACCGCTAGAGAATGGCAGCCAAGAGCGTGGACCCTGAACTTGGAACAAAACTGACATACCTGACCTCCACTCACTAGCCAAGTGACAGTCAATCCATCTAAGGTCCATTTGCCCATCTGTAAAATGGACAGATGTGTTGTATCACCTTCTCAGGGCTTGGCTGTGAGCTTCAACGGGGATTCTGAGAAATTTATTGCTGTCTTAGCCTTTTTGACTGTGAACGAATTGCTTTCTGGGGCAGCCTAGCACCTGAGCCCCAAGCTCCAGCTTAAACCTCGTGGGCTTAAGGACTTTTAGAATTTTGGGTCCAGCAAGGAGAATTTGCCTGTAGAATCCCAAAGAGAGGTGGAGGGAAGGCTTTGGGACATCCAGATGGCTCATGAGGACGGGGAGGGGCAATGACACAGGGGCTGGGGGTTGGCCTTGCACAAACAGAAACATTCAGGTGACCCCACCTGTTGTGGAAAGGGCTTCCCTGGTGCCTGGAACTTTGGAGTGTAAGCATGGGGAACCTTAGCTACAAGAGGGCCCCTCTGGTTGGCTGGCTTAGAGCAGATGTGGCTACCAGCAGGAGATGCCCTCCAAGGACAGGCAATGCTGACGTGGTCAGGAAGCTGCCTGGCAGGCCTACCCCATAGCTGCCTGCCACAGCTGCCCGGGGATGCCACTGCTCACCATGCAACAAACCACCAGCTGTGACTTCTTGGGAAACCTCCAAAGCCCTCCCAACATTCCTCAGAGGCTTAGGAAGGGGCCAAGAATGCCCAGTTTGTGAGTGGGGTATCTTGAAACTGATTTAATCATATGCAGATAAGTGAATGGGGCATTTCCTGTGTCCAGGTGTCACCGAGGTGTTCACATGTGTCACCCACATAAAGAGTGGGCACAGAGTCTAGGACAGACAGGCCTTTAGCAAATGTCTTGCACATGACTCTTGATAAAGGGCCCTGAACTAAGACCATCAGCTTCAGGGTGTTTCTCGTGGATGAGCATGGCTCAGTCCAGGGGTGCACTTGGTGCTGTTCAACTCCTCCCCCACAAGCTCATGACCATGCTACCTTGGAAGCAAGTCTCCATCCAGCTTCTGCTCCACAGAGGACTTTGGGGAACAAGCATTGCTTCTCAAGGCCTCAAGGGTCTATACAGACTCCTGAGTGGGTGGTGTCAGGGGACGCCAGACCCCCTGCCCTTTGAAGAACTTCCACACCTGCATGATGTCCCCTGTGACAGTCACACACTTCCTGGGTAGGATTCCATGGTCCTCATCATCCAAGTAGCCAGGCAACTGGCAATCCTTCCAAATGCCGGACAACTGCATGGAGGACCACTTGGGGATCAAACTTCAGGTACCAGCACTACAGGCCCAATCTCCAGGCCTCCCTGGATTCTTATCCTCAGTTCATGCACCCTGGGGAGTGTTTCTAAATAATGCAGCCAACTGGCAAGTCTGCAATACCTTTATTTTCACCAAGGAGCACTTATTTCTCATGTCATCAGGCTGGTTACTGGGCAGCTATTTTCACACATACACCAAAAACTCCACAAAGCAAAACACACCAATTCTAACATTCTTTGTGTTGGCAAATTGTGGGCTGTATTTTGAGGCAATAGAAGCCCTTACAGTAGGGTTTCCTCAGGAATGGCCTTCTGGCCTGGGAGTCATGATTTGCAGCTTGGAACGCCCACCTCATTGTTTAATCTAAGTGGCATCCCCAAATGTCACATCAGAGCAGGCCCTTGGGAGCTTTTGCTCCGAGGACTGGAACCTGGGGTGTGAATTGGTCCCTTGATGAAAATGTGAACTAAAGGGCTCTTTTCCTTTTTTTTTTTCTTCTGAGATCTTAAGTCTTGCTCCCAATTAGCTTATGAGCTCCTTGGGAGCAGAGCCAGAGGTTCAGCCACACGATGCTAAATTCATTGTATTTGCTGTTTCTTTAAATATTTATTAAGTGAATTTTGGGAGAGTAGAAAAGTTGGCTGAAAAAGGCATTTCGGGAAAGGAGGGCCTTGGTGGCCAGGTGAAAGAAGCTGAATTACATTCAGGGGAGCCAGGAAGCCATGGAACTTTTGAGGAGGAGACTGGCTTGACCAAAGTGATTCTTGACAAGGAGCAGTTCATGGTCTGAGCAGCCATCCAAGGGTCCCTGGTACATACACAGAGCATCTCTCTTCCTGGCCAGGCTTCAGTTTAGCGTGTTTTTTTTTTTTTTGGTCATGCTGCTCAGCATCTGGGATCTTAGCTCCCCAACCAGGGTTTGAACCTGCACCCACTGTGATGGAAGCATGGAGTCTTAACCCCTGGGTTTCTAGGGAAGTCTCTAGCGGTTTCTTAAGAACAGGAACCATGGAGGATCTGCTGAGTACCGGATTCTGTGCTAGAAGTCTCAGGCCCCAGGTGTCCGGATGAACCCTCTCTCTCCCCCTTTTCTAGAAGAGGAAGCCAAGGTTGAGAGCGGTCAAGTGATTTGCTCAGAACCCCAAGCAGGAAGGGTAGATGGTTTCTGTCTGTCACAAAGCCCTCCCTACACGAAGCCTCCACTCGTCCTCCAAGCTGAGGCATTGGCTTCTGAGTCTCTCTGAGGTATCTGGAATCAGAGACATGCAAAGCAGGCCGGTTCCAGCTCTTGCTCGGGAACAGCAGTGCAGAAAACGAAATGCTTTCAAGTCACAATACCCACTCTCTGCATTGCAGCCCATCTGTGCTAAGTGGAATTCCACAGGGATCATGGTCCTCTGGAGGTGGGAGGAGGCACTTGATGGACTTCGGCAGCCGAGACCAGACCTCTGCTGACGGCAAGTCCCATTAGACAGCTACGTCCTTAGCCTCTCGGGGGAATGCTTGTGGGGTGGCTGGTATTTCGTTTTGTTGCAAGATGATAATGCTTAATTAGGACATTTTGCATAATAAGCCTGTGTATTGGACTGAATTTGCAATATTTGGCACATTAAAAATTATTTTTCAGTTGAGATTAAAAAAAAAATTATACTTTCCTGCCTACACTCTCATTCAATCTAGAGACCCTTAAGTTATTCTATGTGGAGATGGATTATTCATCCTGATGTAGGACCAGATAGGAGGCAAACCATTTAAATAAAAAAAAATTTATTAATACTCAGCATGTAATGAGGGGAGTTTTATGGCTCAAGATAGCTATTAACACCCTCCTTGTCTTAGGCTCTGGGGAGCTCACATATTGCAGAGGGGTCAACAGGGATGCAGGGGCAGACAGACCTGGATTCTGCCCCCAACACTGGTATTTCCTCGTTGTGTGTCCTTAGGCAGGTTACTCAACCTCTCTGAGAATTGATTTTCCCCTCTATAATATCTGTATCTGCTGCACGTGTGCCCAGTCATGTCCAACTCTTTTGTACCCCATGGACTGTAGACAACCAGGCTCCTCTGTCCATGGGATTTCCCAGACAAGAATACTGGAGCAGGTTGTCATTTCCTACTCCAGGGGATCTTCCCCACTCAGGGACCGAACCTGAGTCTCCTGTGATTCCTGCATTGCAGGTGGATTCTTTACCTCATGAGCCATTGTGGAAGCCCGTACTTTAGGGCAACTAATTGAATTGCCAATTAAACTAGGTAACAAATACCAAAACAACCCACTGGCCACCCCTGGAATGTTGAATTGCAGCTGGTAGTTGATGCTTTTTTTCTTTTTTAGGAGTTCCCAGCCGTGGAGGTAATATTAATAGGGATTAGCTGTCACCTGGAAGAATGTAGTGGAGAGAAATCATGGGCTTTGGGATTGCTCAGATACAACTCATACTCTACCAATCACTAACTCCATGTCTTGGGGAGTTAATATAGCTCTTGGCACCTCTGTGTTCTTATCTGTAAGATGGGCTCATCACACTACCTGCCTGGCAAGGTGTGTTAGGGGAGCTCATGCCTGAGGAGGAGCAGATTTATATTAAGACTCCATTTGTTGGAGAGTGCTCAGGTCTCCAGACTAGAGGCAACCAGCTCAGGTCCCACCAGAATCCACCAGGGTACCCAGCAATATCTGTGAGCTGAATAGAACTGTCTCATCCATACATATCTGAAGAATGTCCACATGGGTACAGATGTTGTGATCGACGGAATCCAAATTCTAAGGCATGACTGAAGTCATTTTCTCTTAGCGGAAGTAGAAAGGGCAAAAAGGAGGAGCAGAAATTTTATTTGGCACTGAAAAGGGTCAGCTAGAGAGGTTGGAAATTCTGGTCCACAAACCAACTAGTCAGTCGTGTGTGATGCTGGATCTGGAGGCTGGTTGGAGGTCAGAGACAGACTGAGGAGGAAGCTGGTCCTCAGGAAACCCAGTCCGCCACTGTCCAGTCCCCTTCCCTCTCTTACTGGACTCCCCAGGGGAAGGGGGGCACCTACCTCATGATCAAGAGCTTTGGGGGCAAACCTAAGACTTCTTATGAGGTTGTGTTTCTATCCAGGCTCACTTCACAGGGAGCAAACTAAGGCATGGAATGGTTAAGTGACTCACCCCAGGCAGCAGATTGGGGCTTCACACACAGGCAGACCTGCTCCAGGAGGCTGGCTTCCATCCAGGGCTTGGGAGAAGAGTCTGGGGACACGGCAGCAGTAGCAGCAAGGGCAGCGGGTAGAGAAGAAAATCCCAAGAGAGTGTGGGTTAGGCGGAGGCCAGTTCGTCTGCACACTGCCCTGCCTGCTCCACAGCCCTGGCCAGGAGTCTCAGAGCAGCCAGAGGACACGACTCTGCAGCTCGCCAGAGGCCTAAAGTCCTTCATCTCCCTTTCTCTCACCTTCAGGTCAGGAAAGCAGGGAAGTGGTGTGAACTGCTTCTGCTGTAAATGTCAACCCAGAGACCTGCACGTGTCGGCTGCCCTTGCTGGAGGGGAGGGGGCCAGGGGACCCCCTCACCGTGGTTGCAGAGGGTGACACCCTACAGAGCAAGACTCCTTCTATCAGGAACAGGGTCAGGGCAGAAAACATCACAAGAAAGAGGCACACAGAAGAGACCCAGTGTTCAAGGGCAGCCCCACTATGGATGTGACCAGACCTTGAGTTAAGCATGGCATCCAGAAGGCTCAGGCAGCAGATGTGGAGGGAAACAGAGGCAGACTAGGCCATTGCAAGACTCTGGGAGGCCTTCTGGAAAAGGCCAGCCAGCAGGCATTGGGTTCTGTGAGCATCTGGGGAAAGGGCCATAGAAGGAGCAGGGGCAGGGGATGCTGTGAACCCGGATGTGGAGATAGGCAGGTGAAGGTGTACCTGGGAAGCATCAGCTCACGGCATTCCAGGAGGCTGTTTCCGGGTTCCTCATGGCCTCTGGGAGGAGCTCTGGGAGCCACCAAATGAGACTCAGCCCTGGCCAGCAGGGAGCTCACAGTCCAGCTGGGCAGACACATTTTCTCAGAGGTTCTGAAACTTCACCCTGCCCCCTGGGGAGGGCCTGTTCAAAGGTAGGTTTATGGGTCCCTTGTCCTCAGAGCGTCTGCTTTAGAAGGTCTCAGGTGGGACCTGAGGTTCTGCATTTCTACCAAGATCCCAGATGTTGCTGCTGCTAGCTGGACCACACTTGGAGAACCGCACACCAAAAACAGTGTCGCTAATAGAGCAGGGGACCGAGGAGGAGCTTCCAGCGGAAAGAGGTGTAGATGCAAGAAGAGTGGGCCAAAGGGCAAGGAGGTTAAAGTGGGCATGGAATCCAGCTAGACCACAGCCAGTGGGTGGAGAGCCTGGACTCAGCTGGGGGGCGGGGGCATTTCTCCAGGAAACACTGAGGACCTCTCAGTTGAGAAAGGTGGACCCGAGATGCTAGGTTGTTAGAGGAGCAGGACAGAATTGAGACTCCCGGGGGGAGCCTTCCAGTGCTCAGAGCATCTCCCCACGTCAGTTACCGAGTTCACCCACCCACAACTTCTGAGGTCTGATTCTACATCTTTTAACACCAGGCTTGCCCGCCTGTTCCAGAAAAGGAAATCGAGGCTCAGAAGTTGTGCAAAGGCAAGTACAGTGTGAACTAGATCAGCTGTAGTTAACCACAATCCCGCCACCTCCTCCAAGTCCAGAGTCAGGCAAGCCCTTCCCTTGTTCCCACTGAATAGCTGCCCCCGTTGTGTTCATCCTGTGAATAAAATAGCAGGAAGTCAATAGCAGGCCACGTAATGTGAGAAAGGTAATCATCCCCCATCAGGAAATCCTGTTGCTGAGAGTCCCCTGGGAATGTTCACTTTCCCACTCAGACTACTCCCCACCCACCACCCCCTCCCCTCCCCAGCTTCCCGACTGTCTGCCCAGTTGGCTTCTACAGGTGAAACTGGGCCAGAAATGCTGGGCTCTTGGCCAGAGTCTGACCTTCACCCTCTGGCCTTGAAGAGTCCCTCAGTGTAGCATCTCCTGGGGAGGAGGAGGCAAAAGAGGAGCCACCAGAAGTCCCCCAGCACTCGTGGACTCTGCCAGGAGGGTTGCGAGCCCTGGCTGGGGAGAGAGGGGGATGCTGGATGCTCAGACGTTGTACCCTCCATGGCAAGAGGCCCCAGGACAAGCATCCTGTCCTCCCTGGCTTCCATTCCCTTGCCTGTAAGTGAAGCAGCAAAGGGAAGTGAGGTTTACACACGTGAATCTGCACATTGTAGGTTCTAGTCAACCCGCAGGAGATTAAGCAGGTCAGAGCCCCCAGGGCTCAGAAGCCACAGAGGAGAACCCCTCATCAACTCCTCTCGTGCAGAGAACCCAAGTTCTGCCCAGGCAGGCATCTGATGCCACTGACTGACAGTCTCATTTGCTGGCGTTTTCTTCCACTGAGTGATCTTATTTTATATGACACACATTCACTTTCACATGTAATTACCTCCCTTCTCCCATCAAATAGCCCTGCGAGTTAGGCTGTCTTGGGTTATCTATTCTGTGATCCAGTTCCTCGGTAGATAGTACTGGAGCCTCCTCCAAGTGCCAGGCATGGGTAGGTGCTGGGAACACAGATGCGGTCCTGCCCTCGAGGAAGTCTCCATCTGCCAGGGAAGCTAAGTCTGATAAACAAATCATATGCTCAATTAGCTAATTTCAGTGATAGAGCTTCAAGGGAGAAGGGCTAGCTGCCCAGGGAGCCTCTAACAGGGAACCTGGTTGAGTGTACAACTGTGAGCTGGGAACTACAGGAGTTCCTCTGCCCACTTTTCCACAGACTCCACCTGGCCTGTTCGCCTTGCATCAGTAACCAAAATGCCCTCCTGATCCCTCTGTGTGCTGAGTGTGCAGCTGCTGCTTTCTTATCTTGATCATCTTGCTTAAGCTGTCCTCTTTTTCATGGTGCCTACCTGAACCTGAACTCTACGTGTTGTCTGTCCTTGGGGCCTATGTCTCCCTCCCAGACCATGATCTCTACCCTCTGAAAGTTCTGATGCCCTGACAGAATTGGTAGTCTCTGCTGCAGAGATCTCACCCTTCCCTCTTCCTGATTCCCCAGCATGCCCCGCCCCTTGTTCACTGTCAGGTGTGAGGCACTGGGATGAGGAGACCCAGTTTCCATGTCCCCGGGCTCACAGCCAGGCAGGACCATGGCATCAAGGAACCATGAAGTGACCTGATGGATGTTGGCTCCCAGTGCTAGTGAGGCCCTATCAGAGAAGGCTCCCTGGAGGAGGTGACGCTGAACTGAGTCTGAAAGGGTGGGAAGTAGACAGATGCAGCATTCTAGCCAAGGAGAGCAGTGAGAACAGTCTCAGGAGTGAGGGGAGTCGGGTGGTGGAGAGAGAAAGGCCTATTCTAGAAATGACAGACTGATGGGTACAGCTGGACAGTAGAGTGGAAGGGGCACTTCATCTAGTTGGGGGCATTCAGAAAGGCTTCCTGGAAGCAAGTGAGACAAACTGAAGGATCAACAGCAGCTGGCAGGAGGGAGGGGGAAGGATGCCATAGACACTGAGGAAGGAGGGTATAGTCACTAATAATGCTGTATAATAACTCACTCCAAAACTCAGTGACTTAAAGCAAAAAAAGAAATAACCATTGGTTCTTTCTCATGGTTTCTGTAGATGGGGGATTTGGGAGCAACTTGGCTGGTTTTTCTGGCTCAGGGTCTCTCCTGAGGTTTCATTCACATGTCAACTGAGCCTGCCTGCGGTTGGAGGGCCTGTCGCCCAGGTGGCCTCCTCCCAAGCCCAGCTCACTGGCGGTGGCTGTTGGCAGGAGGCCTCAACTCCTCAATCCAGTCCACCTCTCCACTGGACTGTTCAGGGTCCTCACCCGGTGGCTGCTGGCTTTCAAGGGAGTGAGTGAGCCAAGAGGCCAAGGTGAGAGCTAGAGAGGCTTTCATGACCAAGCCTCTTAAGCCACATGCTTCTGGAGTATTCTACTTGTCCCATAGGACAGCCCTGCTGCAGGGTGAGAGGGGACCAGCACTGGGACCATGCAAGGCAAGTGAGGCCTTTGCCTTGTGTACAAACACTCGGTATGGAAAGCAAGACGTATTTTGAATAATCAAAATCATTGTGAAAACGACCATGATAAACAAAGTACCAACATTTAAAATAAAGACTGAACCCAACGGGGCTTGGATTAGGGATCCTGTGCAAGGAATGTGAACTCAGGAGCCCAAGACTGTGGCAGGCCATCCTGGAGACTGGATACCATGCCCAAGGATGAGTGGATGTGGGCTACGTGATGAGCCAGGCCCTCGAGGTAAAGCCCACTCCCCAAGTTCTGGGTCTAAGAGCCTTAGGGTCTCAGAAGCAGGTGTGCAGCCCAGACCCAAGGGCAAGGAGTAAGTACTGGGGAGACCTGTTTCTCCAGCAAGAGTCACTGAACCAAAGAGGAAAAATCTCCACCCACAACTCAGATATAAACAGCAATCTCATTTTCAGGGAATTGGGGTTGGGAACTTTATTCTTTTCCCAGTGCTACGGTAACAAATGACCACAAACTGGGGGACTTAGAACAACAGAAACAGTTATTATCCCAGAGTTCTGTTGACCAGAAGTCCAAAATCAAGGAGTCAGTCCCTTCTGGGGGCTAGGAGGGAGAATCTGTCCTGTGCCTCTCTCCTGGCTTCTGGTGGGTGCTGACAACCCCCGAGGATCCTTGGCTTATGGACACGTTCCCATTCCACGTGGTGCTCTTCCCTGCATCTGTGCACTAATAGCCCTTCCCTTTAAGGACACCAGTCATTGGGTCAGGACCCACCTCAATTTGACCGCATCTCTAAAAGCCCTGTTTCCAAATAAAGTCATATTCATAGGTACTGCGGGTTAAGACTTGAACAGGTCTTGGTGGCAGGGGCACAATTCTACCCACGACAGGAGTATAGGATTATTCTAAGGGCTTGCTACATCATTAGAATTGGAAGGAAGACAAATATTTTAAAATTCACATTTCATGCATCTGCCTTTTTCAAGCACTAACAGGAAGCAGAAATGCTTTTGAATAAAAGTGAAAAAACAATAAAATATCTGGTTCCATTCTGCTATGATTTGATGGAGGAGTGTAGTAGAGGACCTGGATGA
This sequence comes from Bison bison bison, assembly GCF_000754665.1. Taxonomy (NCBI): domain Eukaryota; kingdom Metazoa; phylum Chordata; class Mammalia; order Artiodactyla; family Bovidae; genus Bison; species Bison bison. Next base: position 6,430,607 of record NW_011495032.1, read on the forward strand.
ATGGGAGAGGGGTGTGGTCCACCCTGAGACTGAGGTTAACAGATAATCCCAGAGATGCAGCAAACAAGACAAAAAAGATAGTGGCAAAGGCTCTGAGGATGGACCCGCTACTAGAGACTTCCAAAACCCCACTGCATATTTGCAACAGGTGGCATGAATTAGGAGCTCCAACTTTGTTACTTAATCCCTGGGGTGGATAACAGTAAGTACAGGATGTAGTTTGAACTTTGGTGAGCCTGCATTCCTGCTCCTGACATTGTTGCCCAGAATTTTCCAAGCATACTTTGGTACTTATCAAGAAAATGTCAACACTGGGCAAGTGGGAAAGGATTGAAGTGAGTTTTGAGGTCAGGGAAAGCAAATAGGTTTTCTCTTTCATGCCCTGCCCCCACTGGTACTTGTCCAGGGCACCACGGGAAGAAATGTCCAGGCTCAGAGAACCATGATCAATTAGTGATATCTGCCCTGAGTGCAGGAAAGACAAGCAGCCTCTTTTCACATTTGCTATTCTAGATCCAGAACAGGACATTGTGGGAAGAAGTATCCTTGCTCAGAGAATTGGAATCAATTAGTGATGTCTGCCTAGAGTGCAGGAAGGACAAGTAACTTCTTTCCACGTTTGCTAGTTTAGGTTGAGCACAAGCAGTGTATTTTGAGGATGCGAATATAGGCCAAGTAAGACAAAAGAGCATGCCTGAGATCTCTTTGCTGTTTGCTAGAACTCAGGTATGTCCCACTCCACAAGCCCATCCCAAACTGGATTCCCCGTCCTTGTTCCCATGTCAGTGAGTGGCACCAACATCTACCCAGTGCCTGGGGATCATCCTTTCTACCTTTCTCTCCCTCACCCTGAACACTCAGTTACCACAACTCATTCACTTCTGTCTTGCCTTTCCCTCAAGCCTGTTCTCCATCATCCTCCTGATCCAAGGTTCTCAACAGGGGGCAGTTTTTCTCCCCAGAGGACATTTGGCATGATGTGGTGGGGCTGCTACTGGAGCCTGGTGTGCAGGGACCAGGGCTGGGGTAAGCATCCTACAATGTACAGGGTAGCCCTCATCATGGCAGCCCACATCCAGCCCAGAGTGTCAATGATGCTGAGGTTGAGAAACCCTTCCCTTGACCATGTGACCATCATCTCTTGCCTGGACAAGCTCAAGGGTCTCCCAACTAGGCTTCCTGGCACCCTCTTGATCCTACAGTCCAGTTCCCACCCAGAAGCCAAAGACTTCTTAACATATCAGTCCTATTACTGTACTTCCTTGCAGACCCAGGCTCGTCCCCAGGGCCCAGAAGACCTCGTGTGATATGGCCCTGCCTCTCCAGCCACCCCTCCTCCTTTTCTGCTCCATCTCAGCGCTCTGGTCTCACCAGCTTCCTTCAGTGCTTTGAGGGAGCCAAGCGTCTTCCTCCTTCGGAGCCTTAGCAGCAGCTGCTCCTTGTGTAAGAAACACCAGCCTTCCACCCCAACCTGTCTTCCTTATTAATTCCTGCTCATCCATCTGATTTTACTACTTCCTTGGCCCTTCTTCACCCCCTGCCCTTTTCCTAGCATGTATCATAGTCTGCAGCTGTATATATAGTTATGAGACTGTTTCATGACTGTCTTTCTCCTCTCACTGCACTAGAAGAAGTGCCCGGTAGGCAGGAGCAGTATTTGTCTTGATGAGTCCCATATTTTCAATTTCTAGTATTGTACCTGCATATAGGTTCTCCATAAATATTTATTGGATGAGTGAATGAAAGAAAGGATTGATGGATGAATAAATGAAAGAAAGAAACGACAAGTGGCTGGATGAAAGGATGGATAGATGGATGAACAAATGAATGAACAACCTCAGGTCTTTGGACCCCTTGGCTCTTCATTCACTCAGTTATCACCACAGTGTCTCCTTCTTTTCCTTCTTTTCTATTTCTTTGCCCTTCAAATTTCCCTCCTACACTTTCTTCTCCATGAACTATCATCTTAGGCAGCCAACGATGTTCTGTATTTATTGTGCTGATTAAATGCTGTTCTTTGTGAAACAAATTCATTTGATTTTCTTATTTGCATATCCTTCAACGGATGTTGCCAGGAGTGAAAAATAGTCAAATAGAATAAGGCATCTATGCTGGATGGGTTACTGGCACTGCCTGAAGGCAGGCAGGAGACCTGGTGGCCTTGGGCTCAGAGTCAAAGTCAATGGCCGATAGGTCTTCAGCCCCAGCCCCAAGGGGGACACAGTTGCTGGCTCCCCAGCCCTAAAAAGAGGTCATTCTCTGGCTTTGCCCAGGATGGGTAACTAGTCAACCTGCAAGTCCAAGTCAGATGTCATCTCTTCAGTGAGGTCCTCCCAGATCACCAGTCTAAGTATTCCAAGGACCAAAAGCACAACCAGGAGGCGGAACTCAGAATTGGGAAGAGGCAGAAGCCCTGATAATATCTTAAAATCATGTGCCTGCCTTGCTTCTTTGCCATATGTGGTTGTTAAATGGCCTGATCAAATCTTTCTTAGTTGGATCGCTTGTTACTTGCAGCTAAAACACCCTATCTGGGACTCCCCTGGCTAAGACTCCACACTCTCAATGCAGGGGGACTGAGTTCAATCCCTGGTCAGGGAACTAGATCCTACATCCCACAACTAAGAGTTCACCCAGCAACTAAAGATCCTGCATGCCCAACTAACGCCCAGTGCCAGATAAATAAACAAAAACAAAGGCACTCTACCTGATACATCCTTTACCACATGGGTTAGTTGGCTAGACTTTCCATAATTTCCATAACAAAGCCATAACAGACTGGGGGGCTTAAACATCAGAAATGTACCGTCTCACAGTTCTGGAGGCTGGAAGTTCAAGGTCATAATGTCAGCAGAACTATTTCCTTCCAAGAGCCAGATGAGGGCAGGATTTCCTCCAGGCATCTTCCCTTAGCTTAGAGATGTCCATCTTCTTCCCATGTGATCACACCATCTTCCCTCTGCACATGTCTGTGTCCAGTCTTCTTATCAGGCACCAGTCATATTAGGTTAGTGACCTCATTTTAATTTAATTACCTTTTTAAAGGCCCTGTCCCAAACACAGTCACATTCTGAGGTTAGGACTTCAACATACAGATTTTGGGGATCTCATAACACCCATGGAATTCTCTTCCATCACACAAGGCCATGAAAACTATCTTCTCCCTTCTTCTCCAAAGTAGGAGTTGCTGTAGAGACATTTCTCCAGCCCCCACCCCGAAAACCTCTCCCCAGTGTAATCTAGCCAACCGTCCGGGGTGAGAGAAGGCAGGAGTAAAAACCTCCCTCCAGAGACTTGAATCTCAACAGCCAGAAGTAACTGCTACTCATCACCTCCCATAGCAGGGGTCTTGTAAACGCTGTCTCCAACTACCCTGTGAGGGTGACTCTGTCCCTGGTCCACACTGAGAGGGCTGAGCTCAGAGCAGTCAAGCACAGGCCCAGGGTCACAAGTATGACAGCCATGCAGATGTCTCTGCCCTCTGCTCTCAAGACAGAACCTGCTGTTCAGCTGTGGGAACACAGGAGCCTCCCTCCCAGGGCAGCATTTGCAGTACCTGCCTCCACATCTGAGCCAAGGCCCTGTATTTCTGGGGCAGCCCCCCACTCCTACTCCACCCAGCAGGGGAGGAGCAGGAAAGAGGTATTTGGGCTTGACCTCTCCAGCTCAGTGAAAGCTCCCCAGGGGGCTATTCCTGCTCAGTGATCTTTGGTCCAGACTCTCCTTCCAACTTTTTTTTTAACTCTTAAAAAAAATTGTTTTTAATTTTTGACCGTGCCTCATGGCGTACAGTATCCTAGTTCCCTGATCATGCGTCAAACCTGCTAAAGTCCTAACCACTGGACGGCCAGGGAAGTCCCTCCTTCCACCTTTTATCTTTCACAGGACTTAACTCTCCATAAACCTGTCCCACTCCCAACCCTGTCATGGTGCCTGCAGCCTGGAGGACTGGTACCGGTCCTCCAGGGGAGGACACACCAGGATGAGAACTGTGACTCCACCTTGGGACCCATCACAGCAGTCTCTCCAGTCACCACTCAGCCTTGAGGCTGTAGGTTTCAGATCTAGAGGTGGGGGGAGGGGCTGGGCTTTGTGAGCCCTGGAGTCATTGTTACCTAGGCTGATGGGAGTGTAGTTAAGGTACCTGGGCTGGGAGGATGGGAGCAGTGAAGGCACTGTCCAAGGTCACCAGCTGCTTGGTGACAGAGCCAAGTTCAAGGCCCCAGGTCCCTGAGAACCTGAGTCTGGACCTCCTGCCTGGCCAAACCAACTCGGAGTGGCAGTCCTGAGGAAGGAGGAGGCTGGGAGGCTGAAGGTCCATCACTGAGCTGCAGAAACTGCAAGGGTTCTTCAAGGTCCTCACACTGGACATCCTGATGATGGAGACCCTCATCTCCCAGGGCAGAACACAGACAGGGCAGAACAGACAGACAGTAAGATGTAGGGAATGAGAAGGGTGTAAGCCCCTCCTCCTCCTTTGCATTGACTTTGCCAAGTGAGGCAGTCCCTCTTAACCACATGGAAAACTCCCTTCTTGCAGGGACGTTGGGGGTCTTCAAAAAGGTGGGTGGGTAAAGAGCTCCCAGCCAGGGCTCTGGGGCTCCTGCCTCTGGCCACCTGACCATACTTCCTCTCATCAGGGTGCCTTGCCCTCAGGCTGGCTTCTGGCTTACTGATTTATGACAGGGATGACCTGAGATCTCTCCCCAGGGACTCAGGATGCCAGTTTATAGTCCTGCCACTTTCAGGGCTAGCTCATCTTATGAACAACAGGAGAGAAGCTTGGCGTAGCTGCTTGACAAGTCTTTGCTTCAATAGGCATAAAACCAGGCAGAGTCCCTTCCTCTCTGTAGCTGCTCTGGTCTGGACGACAAGGGTGTGACAAGTCACAAAAGGGTCCCTCCAAAGCTGACAGGCCAGAGCGAGGACAGCCTTCCCACTGCAGCTCCCACGTGGGACTGCTCTCTTGCCAAGGGTTCCAGGCTAGATTAGGGGTCCTCAAATCCAGGATGAAGGGAGACGTCTACTCATTCTCACCTTGGGAAGCCTCAGCAGGGTCTCCTGGAGCCATGACGCCCACCTGCCTCCCCACCATCTTGGACAAGCTTTCCAAGCTGAGCGTTTGCACTCGAGGTGTGTCCTTCAATAATTTCCCCAGCAAAGATTGCACTCTGCATGTCCCCACAGATGATGGCAGCACCCCACCTGCACTGGGCCTGAGCTATTAAAACGTGCAGAGTATGTGGTGTGTGTGAATTTCCAGTTGTCACAGGCAGACAGTATGGTGTCATACAAAGCAAAGGCTTTGGAACCAGTCAGATCTGGTTCAGTTACTTCAAGTTATTCCCTAAGCCTTGGGCTCCTTATCTGTAAAATGGGCTAGTAACGCATCCTTCAGCTATTAGGATTAGATGAGCTAAGTGCAACAAGAGCATTTAGGCTGCCGTGATTGGGACGCAATATTAGTATTTATGAGGAAGGAGGGAAACAGGGGACACAGGGCAGCCCTGGAAATGTGGGCTGCCAGTCCCACCGGGACAGCTAGGCCCTTTGGCAGTCTGCTTTTCTTTTTTTTTCAATTGAAGTATACTTCATTTACAACATTGTGTTCGTTTCAGATGTACAGAAAAGTGATTCGGATAGCTGTATCAATCTATCTATCTATCTATGTATATTCTTTTTCAGATTCTTTTCTATTATGGTTTATTATAGGATATTGAGTAGAGTTCCCTGTGCTACACAGTAGGACCTTGTTGTTCATCTATTTTATACAGGGTGCTGTGTATCTGCTAATCCTGAACTGCTAATTTATCCCTCCCCCCTTGCCCTTGGGTCATCATAAGTTTGTTTTCCATGTCTGTGAGTCTGTTTCCGTTTTGCAAATAAGTTCATTTGTGTCATATTTTTAGATCCCACATTTACGTGATATCATATGATATTTGTCTCTCTTTGACTTCCCTCACTTAGTATAATCATCTCTAAGTTCATGGCAAGTGACATTATTTCATTTTTTCTTATGTCTGAGTACTATTCCACTGTGTATATGGACCACATCTTTTCTATCCATTCATCTGGTGATGACATTTAAGTTGTTTCCATGTTGTGGCTACTGTGAATAGTGCTGCTATGAACATTGGGGTGCATGTATCTTTTCAAATTAGAATTTTCATCTTTTCTAGACATACATCCATGAGTAGGATTGCTGGATCATAGGGCAGCTCTATGTGTGTCTGCATTTCTGGACACTGAGCTGATGGCTGTGGTTACTGTCCTGACTCAAGAGTTTTTACGGACAGAATCTTCTCATGCCCATGCTCCTGCACATTCATGTGCATAAGCCCGTATCTGGGCACATGCCTCCCTGGAGACTGGAAACCACAGTTACAGAGGTGGCTTTGCATATGTGTACTCTGCATCGAGGTACGTACCTACATTCACACACACATGCATCCAATGTATGTTGCACACAAAAAGTCCCATGGACACACGCACATATACACACGAGCTTACATTGCTGTATGCACACTGTACACACATATAGAGTCCTGCAGGCACATGCCATATATACCATATATATATATATATATATACACACACATGTGCATACCCCTGCACACATACACACACACCCACAGGACCCCATGCTTCCAGCACATATGTGGGCGCAGAGGAGCAGGTTGACAAACCCCAGAGCCAGACCAGTGTGGTTAGCTTGGAGATTAGGGTCCAAGGAAAGGAGGGAAAAGCAGATGTTTTTAGCTGCTGAAGGACATCCCAAAGTAAAAATAGCCCAGCTTGGGCCTGCCAGGAGGGGTGTTGGGCAGCACAGAGGCCCTGACGCCCCAACACCCCCACCTCTCCCACCTTTGAATCAAGGTCTTCAGAGGACTCGCTTGTACAGCCCAGATGCCACACGAAGGAGTTGCAGTGAGAGGACAGGGCGCTCCAGCTCGTCCTCAGTGTCAGGGCAGGACGTCAGGGCAGGACAGCTGCAGAGCTGGAGATGGAGGGACTCCAGCATCCCTGGCCCTGCTGGTACCCAGTTTACCCCGGAGCCGCTGAGGACCACAAGGCGGGGCACACGGTGACCCGCCATCCTCACAGTGCCTGGCTGACTGCTATGGTCCTAGGACTGCAAGGAAAGGGAGGGAGGCCAGGGACCTGGCTAGGAGGAGAGGTCAGGACTTAGGGAGCACACTGGCTTTTGTGATAGGAAGAGAGTTCAAACCTTGGCAAGCAGGGGCCTAGCTCCCACGGGTCCCAGCTTGCACAACCTCCACAAAGGGAAGAGAAGTGAAAACCAAGGCTACTAAGACTGGTAAAACTGCATAAATATTAAAATACATCGCCATCCTTGATCTGTACATTCCAAAGAGGCGGATTTCATTGTATGTGAATTATACCTCTGTTTCTAGAACTCTCCTCTTTCACTCTTACTCTGATGCTCTTGTCCGGAACACTGCAATTTTTTTTCAAGTCCATTATCTCATTAAACCCTCCCCCAAATCACCTGCAGGGAAGCTGTGGGGCCTGGTGCAAGGTCACCAGGTGCTCCATGGTGGAGTTGACTCCAAACCTCACTTAGCAAGACTGGCAGGCTGGCTCTTTCCTTCTCACATTTATTCTGTCGACATTAAGTCATTGAATCTAGGTGTCCAATATGAACTGGATCAGGGGTTCCTGAATTCCAGGATCCAACACAAATACCATCTGGAAGGCTATCCAAATGCCAATTTTGGGCCCAGTCCCAAGGTTCTGCCTCAGTGGGTGAGGCCAGGTCCCAGGCTGGGTGGGGATGAGAGTGCAGGCTCCTGGGCACCCAGAGAGGATGAGACGGTGTCACAATGCGTCTGTGTCCAGGTATTAATTGAAACAGAAAACCCTGATCAGCTGTTTCTCACAAGCCAGGACGGCACTCCGACCTCTGCTGTGTATTAAACAACAGGCAATGGGTCACATGGACATCTCATTAAATCGCCCTCTCCATGGGGGGTGGGGGTGGGGAGGGATGACAAAGGACAGAACTCAACGGCAGAAGCATTTTCAAGGTTAACTAGTGACCTTGGCAGAGGATGCAGGAGAGGGGCAAGGGTCCCAAGGGGCGGGGCCTGGGTGAAAGGATAAATTAGAGCATCCTTTGTTTGCCAGTCAATAGGTGCTTCCAGGGGAGCCTGGGAGGGAGGAGGGGACTTTGTTTGCCCAAGCGTTTAAACAATACCCCTGCAATCCTGTTTACACTCTTCATTTGCTCAGCAAACCTGCCCCTCGGAAATAGCTTTGGGGTAAACTTGGGCCCAGCTGCTGGTGGAGATTGCCACACAACCTGCCTGAGACTCCGGCCCCCAGGGTTGCTCATGACTTGCACAGGTGGGGGCAGGGGCTTCAAATGTACACAGTGTCCCACTGATTGTGTGCTCACGGGCGCACACACACATATGACCCCACCTGACCTCATCTTGCAGGACAAGTGAGAGTTAAACGTCCCAGTTCAAGTTCATTCCATCTCTTAGCTTTGTACCTGACTCTTCAAAGGTTGGAACAGCTGCAAGGCTGTCTCTTGCTCTCAAGAGGACACCCCTCCTCCCTGTTCTTCTTTGCTAAGCTGCAGGGATGCGGCTGT
>NW_011495032.1:6439553-6472337 GCF_000754665.1 Bison bison bison
GTCCCCTTGGCAAGTTCACAAGACACTCTCAGCTTCCTTCTGGTTCCCTTCCATGCCGCTGGGAGTCCAGGAGCCTGGGGGCTCTGCTCCAAGCCCCTTTTATGCTTCATGAACTTGTGTCACTCAGGGGACAGCCCTGCTATGGAAGTTGGCCCTCAGTTCCAGAAGCACAGGGAATGAGGTAAGTGGCAGCGTCGCCTTTGACCTTTGACTTTCTTTCTTCCCCGCTCCTGGGGTCCCACATGAGCTGCCAAGGCCCCTGAGTTTCATGAAACCTGGCAGCATTCTCTGACACCCCTCCCCCATCCTGAGGTCCCTCTGTCCAGCGCCAGCTCACCTTCTTGTCACATTCAGTGTCTGCTCCACCTTGCACCAGCTTAGAATAAGCCCCAGGGCTCAGAGCTCCAAGCGCTGCACCTGATGTATACAGGACAACGTACAGAACTTAGCAAACATTTTCTTCTGCCACAGAGCCTGGCTTCTAAAGCTCTGGGCTGTGGCTTGGAGCTCCTAGCCTGGCTGCACGTTCTCTTTCTCTTTGTGCCTTGTTACCACCCTGATCTCCTGTGGCACTGGGTGCCTCTGGCAGGTGAGCGGGAAGGTCACAGAGAAGAAAAGAAGAAAAAACCTGCATGTGCCACTTTTCGAGAGGTATGATCCCACTGTGTATATAGGTCTGCCCGGGGGACGTGCTGGGAGGGCAGGAGGCAAGCGCAGGAGTCAGTGGGTGGGGGGGCCTCACCTGAGCCTGAGAACCTCCTGGCACCTAGAGGACAAAGGAGCCCTGCCACTTAGCTCATGGTAGATACCTGTGACATAAGAATGAGCAGGTCTGCGTCACCAAGGTGTCAGCATTAAGAGATGAAACTCCTAGAATAGACTAGGGGCCCTCAAGAGGGTGTCCACCCCTGACCTCAGGCACACGTGGAGATGCTCCTGGTCTTGCTCCTTCTTGGGTGGATCTTAACCCCTAGCCAGACCACACGGGCCCTGCCTGCCCCCCAGAGTAAGCTTTGGTGGCATTGCCAAGGCAGAGAGACACTGTCCCCTGGCGTGCAGGAGACGTTGAAGGATGAAGAATCCCCCAACTTCTGTCCCTGGAGCGAGACACTGGTGCTTTCCACCAGGCCATCCTACAACATTATGGCTCCTCTCTGTCTCCATTTTCTCCCTGTGCTGTGCACAGCAAGCTGGGGACAAAGGGTGGGGGAGCAGTAGGTCTGCAGTGCACCCCAGTTAGGAAATCAAAGCAGTCTTCTTGTGATACAGATATACAATGGAATATTACTCAGTCATAAGAAAGAATGAAATAATGCCATTTGCGGTAACACTAATGGACCTAGAGATGATCATTCTAAGTGAAGTAAGTCAGACAGGGAAAGACAACATATGCTATCACTTACATGTGGAAGCTAAACTATGAAACAAATAAACTTTTATGAAACAGAAACACTCATAAACCTAGAGAAGAGACTTGTGGTTGCTCAGGGAGAGGTGGCGGGGTTGGCGGGGGAGGGTTGGATTGGGAGTTTGGGATTAGCCAATGCAGACTATTACATGGACAATCAACAAGGTCCTACTGTGCAGCACAGGGAGCTATAGTTAATCTCCTATGATACAGCATAATGGAAAAGAATACAAAAAGAAATGTATGTACATGTATAACGGAATCACTGTGCTGTACGGCAGAAATGAACACAACACTGTAAATCAACTATAATAAAGTAAAATTTTTTTTGAAAAGCAATCTTCTGGATGCTTTGCCAGGGTGGCTTTGCCTGAAGGTCGAGATAACCCCACCACCACCACCCTGCGGTGGGAGTGGGGGCGGGGTGGGGAGCAGCCGCCAGTGTTTTGTTTGGCGCAGCGGCTGGCGTGGTTGCCTCGGTAGCTGAGAACATCGGCTCTGGTCACGCTTGCCTCCGCTCCAATCCTATTACTCCGTGCGGTTGGGCTCCGAAAATAGCCTCTGTCAGCCCCGTCATCACAGTTCAGCGTTTCCACCACCGGCCATTTATTGTTCCTCGGACACAGGCATCGTTAACCCCTCCGCTGCCAGCCGGCCGGGGGCACCTGAGCTGAGCGGCCCCCTTTGGGGAAACGGTTTTCTTTTCATTGTCTTCATCCAGGAGGAGCTGCAAAGGGCGGGGAGTTGGCCTCCGTGCCAGACCCTGCATACAACCTCTCATTTTAACTCATTTGAGAAACTGACTGAGGCCCTGGCGTTTCTGTCCGCATCTGACGCAGGAAGATGAAGTGACTTGCCCAAGGTCGTCCAGCCGGGCTACAGTGAGCGTGGGTACAGACCAGACCGCCTGACTCAATGACCGTGACCAGGCCCCGACACCACGCTCCTGAGTCTGATGATAAAGCCCATCAGGACATACATCTGTCCCAAGACACTGCAGGGCCCCCTGGGAAGGAAAGAACACGGGCCCACGGGCCCCGCAGTGTGCTCTTCAGACTATTAACACGCATCATTCTGTTTCTTTTGGTACCAAATAAATCTTTCACTCAAGAAAAAGAAGATTTCTTTCACTGCACCAGATTGTTCTCTCAAAAGAAAACAGCCAACAATTGTACAGCAAAAGACCAGCCTGGAAAATGGATGTGTGTGGCACAGTCCTGAGCCTGGACCTGGCTCACAAGAGGAAAGCAGCTAGGCAGGACAGTGGCTTTGAGGACAGGTCCTGGGATCAGACAGACCCAAAGTTGTTGGGGGCTTGAGTAAGGTGGTGTGAGTCTTGGGGTTGGCACAGGGCCTATTGCTAGTGATAACATCTGGAATACACTGAGCCTCAGTTTGTACAAGACTGTCCTGAGAACTATTTTATGAACTCACTTAGACTTGTCAGGCAGATTTTGCTATTAGCCCCATTTTACAGGTGAGAAGACAGGCTACTTCATCCTACAAGTAGGGCTGGAAACTAGACACCTGGCTTTGGAGCTTATGTCATGTCATCATAATTAGATGTGTCCTCCGATGACCCTGGCCTGCCACTCAGACACGTAGATTTTTCGGCACCTGCCAGGCCTGGACCAAACACTCCCAGGGACAGGTGGGGCGTCCTGGCAGGATGGAGGAGTGCTCCTGCTCAGTGGACTCTGGCTGAGTCCCTTGCTGTCAGGAGGCTCTCTCCACTGGGTTCTTTCAGTGAGATCTGGGACAGTTCCCAGACCCTCCTTTCTTTTAGGTCTGGAGATGGTGGGGACAGATGCCTCAGCAGACTTACACCTTGGCCTTAATTTTGAAAGACCTTTTTATTAAACTCTCTGATCCTTCTACTTTGAGTGCAAGATCTGTTTCCTACTGGTACCCTGACTGGTACAGTAGCTAAAAATATACAAAACCATTGTAATTAATAAAAAAAAAAAAAAATGACTTCCTTGTTGATCCAGAGGTTTAGACTCTGTGATTACACTTTGGAGGGCACAGGTTTGATTGTTGGTGGGGACTAAGATCCCACATGCCATCTACAAAAAAAAAAAAAAAAAAGGTTTTAGTGGACCTGAGTTTGAGGCCCTGAGATGGGCAGCTACCTGCCCAAGATTGCTTGTGAGTTAGTGGCCCAGATGGGCCAGGTCCCCTGCCTCCTGTGCTGTTCCCCCCTCATACTTCAGGCCCTCTACTCCTGTGGGGAGAAGGGAATGCAGTCTGCCCACAGGGAGGGAGCCTCAGGCGCAGTGTGCATTGGGCCCCAGTAGGCCTGCCGAGGGGTGAAGTGGGTGTTCTTCACTTTGTAGAGGCCAGCTGCTCCCGCCCAGGACAGAGGCTGCTGGCTGATCAGACTCTTAGAGGCTTGTGAAGGGCTTCTCCACTTCATCTCTGAGCTTTCTGTCCCGTCACTCCATCTTTGTTCCTTCTGCTAAGGGAAAGCAGTGGGCTGGCCAAGGGCCCAGACTGCCCTGTTCCCCTTCTCTCTCACCTGCATGTGGATACAACAAAGCTCTCCAACCCCAAAATAATGCCTAGTGTACCCCTACATGGCCTCATTCCTTACTCCATGGCTTAGCCTAATGCTCCAATTACTTTTGACATTCAATTGGGACAGACTGAATGAATTGGCACCACTGTATAAATGAGCTTAGCAGAGCTCTACCTGAGAAAATACTTTAATAAAAGGAAGAATGTATGAGTCACAATTCACAACTAAATCTTACTGAAGTCTAAAAGGGCATTTTTGAGCCTTAACCTCGTGAGAACTGGACCATAAAGAAGACTGAGCACTGAAGAATTGTTTTTGAATTGTGGTGCTGGAGAAGACTCTTGAGAGTTCTTTGGTCAGCAAGGAGATCAAACCAGTCAATCCTAAAGGAAATCAATACTGAATATTCACTGAAAGGACTGATTCTGAAGCTGAAGCTTCAATACTTTGGCCACCTGATGCAAAGAGCTGACTCACTGGGAAAGACCCTGATGCTGGGAAAGATTGAGGGCAGGGGGAGAAGGGGATAACAGAGAATGAGATGGTTGGATGCCATCACCGACTCAGTGGACATGAGTTTGAGCAAACTCTGGGAGGGTGTGAAGGGCAGGGAAGCCTGCAGTTCATGGGGTCACAAAGAGTTGGACATGACTGAGCAACTGAACGGCAACAACAAGAAGACCACCTCATCCCCAGACTCAGGCTCTGGAAGCCTCTGTGTCCTGCTCTGTCCGTTTGTGGCTGCTCCCGGACTAGCCAGCAGTCGTTCCTCCAGGCCAGGATGTGTATCACTTAGAGTAAATAACAAACACCTACCCCACCCCCATCTGAATTTAGTCAAAGTTTGTTTCTTTCTCACACACCACTCAACATGGCCATTTCTGGTGGGTGGGTGGCCTTCCACTGGGTCAGGCAGGATCCTGGGGTCTTGAAGCAGCACCCATCATGGGAGCCAAGATATTTGCGCACATGTGACTAGGGAACAATTGTAATATGGCTGAAACTGAATTTTGAATTTTCCTGAGTTTCCATTTGCAAAGCTACATGTATCTAAGTGGCTGCCGTCTTGGCTGCTGCAGCCTTGGAGTTTTCACCAGATCTTCTGATTCTAGCTGGAAGATGGAGGAGATTTGGAGATCATTTTGAGACAGGCCTGGGAAGTGGTATGTGCCTCTTTTGCCAATGTTCCAGTGACTGAAACTCATTCTCTGACCACATCCACCTGCAGGGGACCCTGGAGCTGTAACCTCACAGCTCCTCAAACCCTGGAGATAGAGTGAGGTTTCTGGCAAGAGTGCAGCAGTCTTTGCCACCCACTCTGCTCCTTCACTTCCATGCTTCCCAGACCTAAAAGTGCCTGGCAGGAGACTGGCATTCAAGAAAGGGTTTTTTTTTTTTTTTTTTTGATCGAATAGATATGAACATGAGAAGGTACATGTGTCTAAGTATCAATATGGATAAAGTGGTGAAAAAAATGCTAGTGAATGCTAGGCAGTGAATTCAGCTCCCAGGGGCTACTGGGAGCTCCAGGCCACCTCAGTGACCCCAGATTCTCCCTTCCAGGTCCCAGAATACAGGGCAAAATGCAAAATCTCAAACGCAAGCAAATAGCATCATTTAAATAGCAAATATTGACCCTGCAAGGAGATAAGCAGAATACAAAGTGCAGAAGGACCAGGGCTGATCTACTTCCGGCTGTGGCTCAGTTCTCCCGCCTCAGCCTCCGCCGTGGCTCATGGTCTTCCCTCCATAGCACTGTTGTGGGAGCTGCCCGAGGAGCTGGCTGAGGAGGCAAGTGGGGCCAGGTCCTGGTGGTGGGAGTGGGCGGCATCGGCTGCAAGCTCCTCAAAAACCTCGTGTTCACCAGCTTCTCCCACATCGACCTGATTGATCTGGATACTAACTATTGATGTCAGCAACCTCAACAGGCAGCTTTTGTTTCAAAAGAAACATGTTGGAAGATCAAAGGCCCAGGTTGCCAAAGAAAGTGTACTGCAGTTTTACCCGAAAGCTAGTATCATAGCCTACCATGACAGCATCATGAAGAATGCTCTGATTATTATGTCCCAAAATTGTATTTGCTGTGAATTTTTAATTAAACCTTCAAAGTATATTTTTATTAGCTAAAAAAAAAAAAAAAGACCAGGGCAAACTCCCAGCCAAGCCAAGCATGTGGGAGGGAGACTCAGGGCTGGGACCCTGGGTCAGGGACAGAGTGGGGTGATGCCTTTATGTGACCCTGTACACAAACCACCCAAAAGGGGCTTGTTGGCTGCATTCTAGGAACCAGGGTCGCTCTCAGAGATGGGAATGGCCACTGGAGGGATCTTGGGGTAGAAAAGGGGTGTGTGGGGGGGAGCTCAGGTAGGGGGTCAGGGATCCTGAACTTTACCTACAACCTGGTGTGGGCCTGCAGGCATGATCCTCCCTGTCCTGGGCTCCTGCAGCCTGAACAAGGAGAAGGCTGGACATATGATTTCTAAGGCCCCTTCAGCTCAAGAGACATGAGATTGACTGTCATCTCTGTCCCTCAGGAAGCTGCATAGACTCCAGCAAGACCTTTGACCTTCAGAGGCCTCAGTTTGCCCAGCTATAAAATGGGAGGAATGCTGCTAACTGGAGTCTGTGTGAGAAAGCAGAGCCTGGGACTTAGGCAAATGGTCAGAGGAGCAAGAGACAGAGGCCTATCTCCTTGGTAAACCTGGGCCACCCTGCTCCCAGTGTTGAGGACTGCAGGTCTGTAGGGGTGATGTGGTCACATGAGGCCTGTCTCCTTTAAGGAGATGGGAGATCCTTGAGGGCAGAGACCCTACCCAGGAGGGAGGTGGGGAAGCCTGATTTGTCAATTTCTATGGTGTGGATATCTCCACTATGGCCAATCCCAATCCATGAGTACTTTACAGAAAGTGGAGCTGAAAAGAGACGTGCACCAGGACAGCAGGCTGGGGGCATTCCTGGGGTAGTCCCCACAGGCAGCCTCAAGTGGGGCTTCCCCTTCTGCAGGTCAGACCCCACATGAGTGTGTCAGAACCCTCAGAGCAGGTTGAGGCACCTCTGGGCCTGCCTAGCAGCCAACCTCAGCTGACACTCCCATCCCTGCCCCTCTGCACTGCTGCGGGACAGCCAACCCCTGCTGACTTCAGAGAGGCCTGGGGTGGGGGGAGCTTGAGCAGGGCTCTGAGTGGCATTGACCATGGGTGGAGGGTCCAACAAGACTTCACAGGCACACTGGCATGTCTGGGCACAAACTCAGGGCCTCTGCAGGGTGACTCCTACCTGGGCTTCTGGGGCAGTTGCTTTCCGAGAGGGTGCATCCCAGGAGAAGCAGGGAAGCCGCCTGGCCTTTTCTGATGCAGGCTCAGAACCCAGGCAATATCACTTCTGGCCCTGGATTCAAGGGGGAGGGGAATCCAGCTTCACCTCTTGATGGGAAGTGCAAGGACCAAGTGCAGATGAGCACATGAGGTGGGATAGAGCTGTGGTCATCTGCGGCCACCAAAGGGGACCCCGCAGCCAAGCTGTCACCCAGGTCACTGTCTCTAGTGCAGCCCAGGGAAGGGTAGGCTTGGAGGGTCTGATTCACAAGGTATTATTAATACTAAGAAAACACTGGGTTATGACTTTCCAATAGTGTGATAGTTAAGATGATCTGAGCAATAACTGTGTGCCAGGCAAGGACTGTTCTCAGTGCACACACAGGTTATCTCATTTCTTTCCCACAATAATCCTATGGGTAGGGACTGTTATTCTCCCCAGTTACAGATGGGAAAACTAAGGCATGTAGCAGACAACAGTATCCAACTTCCCTGGAGGAAGCACAAGCAGACATCAGCTTTGGGCCCCAGAGCCCAGCTGTGCCCATAATATACCCTTGGGTTTCCTCCCTAGGAAAACCATGGAAGGAGCATCAGGCTGACTGCCAGCCTGCCACTTCCTAGCCGTGTCACTACTTTCCTGACCTCCTCTGAGCCTCGGCTTCTGTGCCCATGTAATGGGAGCTCCGGGCTTGCTGGAGAATGATATGGAATCATGTATAGTAGTGCCAGGCATGGGATTGATAGAATGAAAACATTAAATTCCCTTCCTTTGCCTCTTCAGGAAGAAACTTGAAGACAATGCTCAGGACAAAACTATCTTTTCCCCGTAGGATGGAGACTGTGGAATTCTAGTGATGCTGTGATGAAAACCAACGGTGAGCCCCCTGGAAAGGGTAAAAGGTAGTGATAACTGAGGCTAAAACTTACCAAGTACCTCTGAGTGCCTCCTATGTGCTGGAGTTCCCCATAGATGCTTTATATCCCAAGCCCTCCCAACAAAGTTGCAGGATGAGATAAAACTCTCAATTTAGAGAGTTTAAGCATCGGATCCAAGTCTCAAAGCAGTAACTGCAGAAGAACACGTCAAACCCAGCACTCTCTCATTTCCTGCATCCCCTGCCATCTTGCCGGGGCCCTGAGAGGCAAGGTTGAAACACAGAAGCTCAGTATTTGGAGGAAAAGTAGTTTGAGAATCACCTCGAGGAAGGGAATATGACAGCCTGCTGTCAATGACATGAATGAGTTGTTGGCCTGTGGCTAAGACATAGATCCAAACTCCTCTTGGAGCTAAGAGGCCCCTGCCTGCTCTGGGTCCCAGAGACCTCTCAGATCTCCGCCCCTCCCACACCACCTCTGCTTGCCCCCTTGCTGCTTTTGCCAGTCATGTTCCTGCATTTGCAATTCCCAGTTTGGAGCACTCTGTCCTCAAGCCTGGGCATGGTCCCTCTCTACCTCATCCAGGTCTCTGCTCCAAAGATACACCCTCAGGGAGTCCTTCCTAACCACTCTGTCATTACACCCACCCCATTCTGTTGAGTTAGGCTGCCTTTTTTTCTCTTTTGCCAAATAGCACTGGGTACTCCCTGACCTTATACTGTATATTTGTCTTCTTATTTATATTTATTTTCTGTCTTCCCCACTACAGTGACAGACCTAGGAGGTCAGGAGCTTCATCTGTGCTGATCATTGCTGTAATCCTGGGGCTTGGAGCAGGGCCAGCACACAGCAAGTACTCAATACATAGACACAGGGCCAAAGACTTGGTTAGCAGGGCAGGGAGAGCCTTGTGACTTAACAATCACGCTAAAGGAGAATCTACTTAGGGTCTTGTTTTAAAGCAAAGCTTCATTGGCCTGAATGAATGGACACATCGTTGCCCATTGATTCCAGAATTTCAGTAGGTCTTTCCTAGGAAGGGAAATGTTGCTCTTTGGCTGAGCGTGATCACCTTACAGGCAGTGCCCATAGAGGGCAGTGGTTATAATATCTTCACAGGACACACTCAAGGCACTTACCCCCCAAGACCCAAGGGCTGGGCTACTTAACAGATGGGCAACCATGCAAAAGTGCAGGACCCATGCTCAGAAGTGCTCACAGAGCTGAATTTAGCACTCTGTCATCACCATCTTGAAATTCTTAACATTTTAACAAAAGGCCTGCGTTTTCATTTGCGGTGGATTCCACAAATGATGTAGCCAGTGCTCCCCAAAGAACTGGCCAACAGTGAAGCTTCAGACTTTCCAGCTGTTGGTTATCTATGGACAGAAGATTCTTTGAGGAGTTGCTCATCCACACCACTGAGACCACTATGTGCATCGCCAGTTAAATTCACTGGGCACCTGTTGTGTGTTGGGCTCTGTGTTAGACACTGGAGAAGCAGAATGAAGGAGACTTGGCACCTGCCCCTGGAGCTGCCAACCAAGCAGAGAGACTGGCAGATGAAAGGAGAGGTTACATTGAGCTTGAGGAGGCAAATTGAGTGCAGAGTGAATAACAACATTGGCCTGCAATGAGCTAGATGCTTTCTGGACCATCAAGTTGAGATCAGTCCCAGGAAATCTGGCCCCCAAGCTTACACTGTCCCCACCCTCACTAAAGCCCCTGCAGAGGCACCAGGAGGAAGAGGGGAGGGAGGCAAGGTGGCTGGCTCTGGAGCACCAGATCTGAACCTGGCTGGGGCCCAGGTGCCCAGGAGCAACTGGAGCCAAGGATGCTGACAGGCTCAATGGGATGGACTTCATCATCTCAAGTTTGATGGCTCTTTTGTGGCTGAAGGGAGCCCTGGAAGATTTAGAGGGCTCCATGTGATGACTTCTTGTTGAAGAGCCTTCCTGCAGTTACCCCAGCAGGTGGAGGAATGGAAAGGGAAGTCCATGGAGCAGGGAAGGGAGAAATTTTTTCAAAACATCTCTGCTCTCCACCCCTCAAATCTCTCCTTTATGGAGCCATGACTACAGCAAGTGATGTACACGGATCTCCCTCCGTCCTTACAAGCAGAGGGGGGTGTTTATTATTAGCCTCACGTTTCAGAGAAGGAAAAAGAAGCACAAGAGGGGGAGTGATGTGCTCAAGATCACGGGGTCAAAAAGCGGACAGAGCGTCTGGGGACTTCAGGGCAAGGGTGCCCCAGCAAACTGCCAGACTCAGGCCAGCGCCAGCTGACGACTGTTTGAAGCGGGGAGTGGGATGGAGGGCACCTAGGTCCTCGGAGGTGATGCCCAGGGCCCCAGAGTCCCGGGGAGAAGCCGCCAAGGGGCTCAGCAAAAACGACTCGGCAGGAAAAGAGCCTCCAGCTCCCGGGGCGCTAGGCATCTGCGCGCTGGGGGTTCACGGCGCCCGCCCCGCCGTCCCACCGGCCGCGCTTCCGCCTCCTCCGGGCTGTGCCGAGCGGATGCGCTGCCTGCGTGTGAACAGGGCTTGTTTTCCCTTCACGCCCTCGGGCTCCGTTTTTATGAAGAACTTCCTTCTGTTGGCGCTTTGGGAATATTCATTCCTGGCTTGCGTAGCGCGCGGGTGACAGTTGGGCTGGGAAATGTACCCGCGGCTTAATTAGGGCATCACTAGACCGCGCCAAGAACCCGCCCCCGGACCCCAAGGACCCCAGAGCCTGCCGCCCGCTGCGAGGAGGGAAGAGTCGCCGCTTCTGCCTGTGTGCGCACCATGCTCGCTTCTGCTTCAGCCCGCGACTCTAGGGTCCCCAGCCTGCCCTCCGCCCTCTCACCCCAATTCCTTCTTCTCCCCTCCCCTAGCCTTCACTCATCCACCCGCTGGAGATCCCTTCTCAGCCAGTGGGCGTCCTAAGGCCTCCTGCCACCCTGGCCCTTGGACAGCCCTGGGTAGATGGACCATGATGGACCATCTGCTCTCCGTTTCCTGCATCCTCACCAGAGCATCCCCAGGAGAACAGGCTCACACGTAACTTTCACCCTGATTTTGAGGAAGCTGAAAGTAACATTAAAAGGAAGGCCGGCAAAACTGGGTATACACATCATCAACCTACATGATTCAGGGCAGAGTCGGGGGAGACCTCACACCCCAAAAGCCCAGAAGAGTACTGCAGAAGAAGGCCAACTGGACTGACAGTAAATGTCAAGCCAAAAAATAAATATTGAAAATTTGACTGCATATTATATTAGAATTCCGCTATAAAAAAAAATCTGGAAAAATATTTGCAACACATATGGCAACGGGTGAGTTTCCTTAAATGTGAAAGCACTCCTACAGTAGGAAGAAAATCAACCACCCCAAAGAAAACGAGTAAAAAGCAACAGGCCACTCTCAGAAAGGAAGTATGAACGGCTGCTCAAGAAATGAGATGTGCAGCCTTACTCATGATGACAGAAACATGGAACGGGGAAATGACATCGTGGTGTGAATTGATAGAGAAACATCATGATGGGTGGCCTCATGGGAGAAAAGGGCTGCAGTGAGAGGCTGTGAGAGGCTCCCACCGAGTGGAAGCTAGGTTGGCATCATGAGTTCGGTGGACGGCAGGTCATGCCTGGTGAGTTCAATGGGCTGTGCAGGGTGAAGCTGGCATGAGTCTTCACTCAGAATCCATGCAAACCGCTGCTCCATAGCTTCCCAGCTGCAGCCCTGCAGGCAGCTTCCTTCTGTTCTCCCAGCCTTAGTTTTCTCATCTGTAAACTGAGCTTAGGATGAGCTTCTAGGGAAGATTGAGAGGTGATAGCAGAAGGGAAGAGTCCAGGAATAAAGATGGAAGCTGAGAGAGTGAGACCTAGGAGGAGAAAAGGCAGGGTTACTGTGGGGGAAGGCAGGGCATTTGATAGTGGGAGATATGGCCTTGGGGCTGAGACAAATCAGGTACACAGGAAGCAGATACAGAAGAGGCAGCCCTGGGCCTGCCAATGGGATTGGGTAGAAGAGCTGGCCTTGGAGACCACACTTTCAAGGTTATTTGGTGACAGAGGAAACGGAAGAACTTGAAGGAGGGATAAGGATACAGAGGGGAAGGGGGTCAGGATGGGGAAGACGAACTATCTATAGGCTGTGAAAATGACTTCAGGCTCCTAGAACTCTCAGCAGCATCTCAAAGCCAGGCCTAAGACTAAGTTTTACAAATGAGCATATTTTATATGATCCAATCTAGTAGAAGTCCCACTTACACTTGCAGGGCAGAGGCACACCTAAAGTCCATCAGAGCATGGGCCAAAATCCAGCCTTGCCAGCACTGATGGAGAGGATGATGTTTAACCCAGAGCTGAAAGGACAGCAAAGCCAGAGGAGCAATTTGAAGCATATGTGAAGAAGACCTGTTAAAACAAGTTGTTCGAGCCTGTGAGCACAGTGAGGACAGGATAGCTTGAGGTCAGGGGCTGCTGGAAATGTCGCTTTGGGTCTCAGCACTGGCTGGGCGGGACCTAGTGGTCCTGCACTTGCAATTTTTTTTTTTTTTTTTTTTTCAGATTCTGTGTTGTTTATTACTGTCCAAATACATGAAGTTCTGATGAAATAATATCATATGGTACAGATAAAAACAGGCCATGAGAGCCCAGAGTCATTTTAGGGGCAAACAGTAGACCACTCAACGGTTCACATTTTAGGAATCTGAAATGCCTTAAAATAGATAAGGTGGTGTCTGAGAAAGAAGAAAGGAAGAAAGAAAAGGAGATAGGGAAGGTGGAGACAAGAAACCATTGAGGACATATTAACTCATAAGAAAACCCAACTTAAAAAGAAGTGACAAATGAATAAAAAATGCACAAACCTTGTGCAGGTTAATGAAATACTAAACGGTAGAATACGTAGGCCTCATAATACTTTTGTAATCTGCCCTTGCAACTCTTGAGGCAGGCATAATGCTTCCCCTACAGAAGAATAATCTGAAAGGACAGAAGATTCCTTGCTGGGGCAGAGCCCAGGCTATTCGGATTCACAGGGCTCCTTTCACTGAGCAGGAAATCCTACTCGCCTTGGATAGAGAATGGGAGAAGTTATTAGGGCTCCAGGGCTCACAGGTTCCAGGGGCTGTAGGATTGTGGAGGGCAGGTGGTTGAGGGAGAAATGAGAGCAGCACTGAGGACCTAAGGAGCAGGCAAACAGACTTCATCACAATATCCCCGCGGAAGTCAGGCCTGGGTTCCCCAGTGGGGGGCTTCCAGGCAAGACTTGGAGAAACTAACAAACATATCTGATTGGCTACTGGTCAGCCAATGAGCAGCCCTCTCTCTACCCTTGGTCCAATCAGCTGCAGGCTGGGCTTGTGGCAGGCAAGCCCTGTTGGAAGAGGAAATTGGATAGGACAAGAAAATTAACTAAGATCTGCGTTATGTTGAGTGATTAGTGAGATGAAAGACTCCCTGGCATTGAGGTCCATTCTGCCCTTAAGAGGCTTTGTGAACACAGTGCATTCCCTCTCCAAGCCTCAGTTTCCTAAGTTGCAAAATCGTAGTTATAATGGGTTTGTCACAGGGTTCTTGTGAAGAGAAAATGAGATGATAAACAGGAGAGTGTTTTGTAAACAGTAAAACTAGAGGCGAGTCGTTTTATTTCACACCCAAAAGAGTCAGTGTTGTTGGGTTTTACTTTACAATGAATGCAGATCCAGCCCCCAGCTGGTGCTGTACACAGGTCAGACCTTAGAGTTATATCCTCAGCCTATGTGAAAAAAATGCTTACCAGGCTTCCTGCACAAGGCACTGGGTTGCACAGTCTTGGCTCTGGTGGTATCTCAGCCTCCAGCGAAGCTGGTTAGGCCCTCCAAGCCCCAGTTTCTCCACCTGCAAAACAGCATCCTTGACCTGATCACACACTGCTGAAGGATGAACTAACGCCCTGCTTCCTCTTCCCTCTCTTCCTCTCTGGGGTTCCGTGCATGGCAGCAGCTGAGAAGAACAGAGCCCCTGGGAACATTTCTGTGCCCTCACCAAACTCTCCCACCTCCAAAGGCCTCTGACACTCTGCCAACTGCCCACACAGCCCAATGCCAGACATGAGTGCAATCTGCATCCTCGTTTCAATGTTTCCAGTGCATCAGCAACATTTCCACAACTGGATTATAAACCTTAGCGGTTGTATGTTAACTCTTTTGTAAATATCACAGCTGTCTCCGTGTGTGACCAAAACTGGGCACCCAGCAAAAGTTCTGTGGAGGACATGGACCCTAGCAACCCTCCTGCAGAGGAGGGTTCCTGCCTCGAGGGGCCCCTTCCTTTCCTGTGCTCAGCCTCCAGACCTCACACAGTCCTCAACATCCCCACAGCTTCAGTTTCCTGGACCCCGGATCCTGGGACCAGGCGAGGAGGGGCTGCCGCTCCCCGAACTCTCACTCAACCCTGCAGGCCCGGGTGTCATCTCCTGCAACAGCTGACGACGACGCCTCACCGCGCTGGTGTCACTTTTAACACTGCACGTTCGCACCCGCGGCTGACTGTCTGCGCAAGGAGGCCCCAGCAGAGCCGCGTGCAGCCGCACCCCACGTGTGGAACTGCTAAGCCGGCAGTTGTTCAGCAGGTTCTCTCGGCCTCACCTCCAAACGTGTTACTTCTGGAGAGAACGACACTGCGGAGCTGCACGAGCATGGAGAAGCAATGGCGGGACCTGCCTGTACTTTGTTGGCTGGAGGAAGCGAAGGCAGGCAGAGAGCTGGGGCTGAAGCCTGCCACCTGCACACAGCTCCCTAGGCTGTAAGGGGGCCAAGAGAATAAGGAAAGGGGAAGCATGTCACCACAGCACTTTAAAAGTTTTATTAGAGCTGCATGTTGACCATATGTTTCCAAAGAGCAGTTCCTAATATAATGGTTAGAGACAAAAGCAGCTGGCAGAACCCTATACACAATGTGATGTCCGCTCTGTAATGTGCAGAGTAGACATGCCACTGCTCACCTATCCTCCACCCTCTGCCAGGTGCAGTTGGAGAACTTAACTTTCTCAACCTCCCCTAGAGCAGGCGTGGCCATGTGACTTGCTTTGGCCAATGACATGTGAGGAAAGTAAATGTATTACTTCCGGGTGGCAGTGTTTTAATTGCTGGCTGGGGGCTCCCCAGCTCATGCTCCTGTGGTCTCAGCAGCCCTGGGAACATTGGTGATGTGCAGGGACCAGGAGGTCACAGGAGCCACCTTGGGGGGAGCAGCACCCCTGAGAGTCACCAGGACTCATGTGGTCTGGATATGAGCAGAAATAAACCTTTGTGCTGTTAAACTGCTGAAATTTCTGTATGGTTTCCCCAGCAGCATGAACTGCCCTATATTGACTGATACTATAAACAGATGCAGGGAGTTCCCTGGTGGCCTCATTGTTAGGATTTGGGACTTGCCCTGCTGTGGCCAGCGTTCAATCCTGGTCGGGGAACTAAGATCCCACAATCCATGAGGCCCTGCTTCCCTGAAAAAAGGCAAAATATATATATTAGAAAACATTGCAGTTACTGATGATTTTTGTTTTTCAACTACTTTAAAATTTCCAGATGTTGTGTAATCAACATATAATATTTTTATGTTTTTTTACATTTATTGAGATATAATTGACATATTGACATACAGCATATGTTTAAGGTTTTCTTACTTTTATGACTTTAAAAGGTTGTTAGTTTTACCCACTGCTAGCTTTTTAAAGTAAATAAATGTGTCCTTGGAACTGTGCTAGAGGTTTCAGCTATGTCATTTAATTTCATCCTCAGAAAACTCTAAAAGGATTTTCCTGTTTTAAAAAGGAGGTGTCTGATCTTTAGAGAGATTAGGTGACAGGTAGTCTACACTCATTATCCCATTTATCTCCTCAGTGGCTTGAAGTATATTGTTCCAGTTTTAAAGATGAGGCTCAGAGAAGTTAAGTGAGTTGCTTAAGGCTAATCACTTGGGAACTGAAGGAAGCAAAATTGAAACAACAATAACCAGGACGGCAGACATCGTTATGCGCTGCTTCTCCATGCAGGCTCAGGTATGAGCTCTCTTTATCCTCTCTGTAACTCTACAGTGTAGCTACAAGTATTATCTCAACTTTCTAGATGAAAAAACAGTGGCTCAGAGAGCGAGCAACTTGCCGATTATTAGGGTCATACAGCTAACAGTTTGTGGAGCTGGGACTGGTGTCTTGGTCTATCCAAATTTTAGTCAGCTCATTTTGACCTGAGTTCTATCTCTGGGTTGGGAAGATCCCCTGGAGAAGGAATGGGAACCCACTCCAGTATTCTTGCCTGGAAAATCCCATGGACAGAGGAGCCTGGCAGGCTATAGTCCATGGGGTTGCAAAGAGTTGGACACAACTGAGGAATACAGTTTCATTTTGCCTGGAGCAGAAGTGATACAAAAGGTGCCTTTAATTATTTCACACAGGGATATTTTAAAATCAAATTTCTATTTTTATCAAAATATTTATGTAGAAAAAATTTTAAATCAAGTGATCCCATGAAACTGATAATCAAAAGTGGCAATCCATCGTTTTACCACCTAGCCCCCTCCCCAGAAGCAAATACTTTCAACTCCTTTAGCTCTTCCTTCTGACATCTGCCTACAATGATGGAGACCGGGATTTGATCCCTGGGTCGGGAAGATCCCCTGGAGAAGGAAATGGCAACCCACTCCAGTATTCTTGCCTGGAAAATCCCATGGACTGAGGATCCTAGTAAGCTATAGTCCATGGGGTCACAAAGAGTCGGACACGACTGAGCGACTTCACTTCACTTCACTTTCTGACATTTACTTTTATATTTCTAAATACCATTCTTTATCATTATTGTTTAGATATGCATTGGCTTCCTCCTGTATAAGATTGCTAATGCTCTGCCAAACACCACACACAAGCCCCCACTTTCCCATCCAATACAGTTCTATGACAGTTTTAAATGAAAACACTTATATTATTTATATGTATAGCATTTTTAAGTGTTAGCCACTCAATCATGTCTGACTCTTTGCGACCGCATGGACTGTAGCCTGCCAGGCTCCTCTGTCCATGGGATTTCCCAGGCAATAATACTGGAATGGGTAGCCATTCCCTTCTCCAGGGCATTTTTCCGACCCAGGGATAGAACCCAGGTCTTCTGCACTGCAGGCGGATTCTTTACCACTTGAGCTACCAGGAAAGCCAGTAGTATTCATAGCTAAACAAAATACTATTTAATGGTTGTAAATACTATCTTCTACAGTTTCTCCCACCCCTGGAGTTAGCAATTACCTGTTTTTCATTTAATTGTTTTTCTTTTAGCATCATTAATTCATCCCACAAACATGTCTAAACATCTAGCAATACATTCAAACATATCTGGTAATCTGTAAGTTCTATATTTTTCTTGAACTCTGTCCTCCTGCTCCTAACTGACCAGTTGTTCTCCTGGCCACTGTCTAGTGGAAGTCCTGACATTTCTCTTCATCATTAGCCTGAGAATTCCCTTCACCTCTTTCCTGTGTTGATTCCTTATTTCTTAGATCCTAAGCCATTTTCTTTCTTAGTTGACTCCCTTCATTTTGTTGTAATATGTACGCCAGTAGCTTCCTTGGAAACTGCATATGGGATTTCAGTTATTGGATAATTGATTGACAGTTTGGCTGGATGCCTAAATCTTGGTTGGAAATCATCTTCCCCCAGAATTCTGAAGGCAGCTCTCTGGTATCAGCATCTGGTATTCTGGGTTGATGTTAAGAAGTCCAATGATTCTCATTATGAGACCTTTTTAGTCTCTAAAATCTCTAGAATTTTTATCTCTAGTGTTCTAAAAAATGATTTAATAAAATTCAATATTTATTTTGATTTTTAAAAAAGTTTTGAGGGGGACTTAACTGATGGTCCAGTGGTTAAGACTCTATGCTTCCACTGTGAGGGGTGGTCGGGGGGGCGGCAATCCCTGGTTGGAGAACAAAGATTCTACATATGCCCCTTGCCCTCTAAAAAAAAGCTTTAAAGAAGTTAGAATACACAAATAATGCCATAAATTGACTTCTATATATTTGGATCTGAAACCAGGGGAGATAGTGGAAATACCGCAACCCCATCACTATCTACTGGAGTCCCGGTCAGTCAAGTGGGAAAGAGGCATCAACCTGAAAAAGAGGAGGTGACCTGCTAGTTTGAAGATTGTCTGACTGTTTGCTTGGAAGCCCACAGGAAACAACTGAAAACCTTATTGAAAATGACAAAAAAATTGAGTAAGGTAACTGCGTACAAAGTTAGTTTTCTATTATCAATAGCTTTGAAATATACAATTAGCTAGTACTAAAATACAATGGAAGAAAGATTCCATTAGCAAAAGCAACCTAACAATAAAATTCTTTTAAAAAGTGAAAAATCTATGTGAAGAAAACTTTTTGAATGCTACTGAAGAATACAAATATGAACTTACACCATATACTTGAATAAAGAGATTCAGTCTTATAAAGATGTCAGTTCTCCCTAACTACAGTAACATAATCACAATGACAACAGCAGGAGGATTTCTCATAGAACTAGACAAGTTGATTCTAAAGTTGATGTGGAAATATACCCAAGCAAGATTAGCCAAGAAAAGTTTGAAAAAGAAATGTAAAGAGCAGAGATAACTCCATCAGATATTTCCATGTCTTTTAAATCTATTATACAACTAAAATAATGAAAAGTATGGTACAAGCCCATGGAGAGATATATAATTTAGAAATGATAGGAAGTCACCCAATATATATAGGAAGTTACTATATAGTCAAGTTGGCATTTTAAAAACAAGATTTATCCATATTTGGTATTGGGACAATTGGCCACCCATCTGTAAAAGAAATGAATTTAGATCCTCACTTCATATGTTACACCAAAATAAATTCTACGTGAACCGAAGGTTTAAATGAAATCATAAAAGCCTTAAAGGACCAGGAGAAAAACAAGGATATTGAATCTCTTGCTACTTCAGCTCAATGCCTGGCCGCAGTGAGCAGTCCCAACTTGTGGGTTGTTGATTGAAGAACAGATTGATTGTGAGGTGCTGGACTAGCTGTCGTGCTTGCAGCTGCCAATCAGAAGGCCCGGACTAACTTTGCTCCATGGCATTTGTTTAGTTCTACCAGCATTAAAACATTTTTGGTTTTGAGCTAATGTTTTAAAACTGGGAGTTTTCCCATACAAATCAGGATTTCAGACTTCCCCTGAAATGTCTCAATGTCTGGCAGCACTGGGCCCTTGCTGCTGCACTGCATGGAACAATCAAATGAGCCCTTGACTTTTGCACTGAGGTTGAAGCTTGGGCTCCAGTGACTAGAGCAGGTGAAGGGGCATGGTGATCCTGGATGCGGGAGCCCTGAGTTGAAGGTAAGCAAATGAGGTTGTCACTGGGACATGGGGGACAGGGGGCAGTTCCTAGGCTGTTGTCACTCAGCCTAAGAAGATATCATAGCAGAAGCAACAGGAGGGACTGGCTTGGCCAGAAGGAATTTGGGGTGTGAATCCAAGAGGCTTGGGGACAGATGGAAGGGGTGTGTGTATGTGCATGTTGGGGGTAGGCAGAGGAGTTCTTGGAGGATGAACTAAGGAAGCACCCCAATATTCTCATTCGGGTGGGTAAATGCTCATGAACACATAAATCACATCCAGGCATACTCCTGCTTAAAATCCAAACTCCTTATCTAAGCCAACTGGCCATGATTCATCCTCCATCCTTTCCTCTCTCTGTGTTCACCTTGCACACCAAGCCACAGAGGCCTTGAAGTGAAGTGAAGGTTGCTCAGTTGTGTCTGATTCTTCACGACCCCATGGACTATATAGTTCATGGAATTATCCAGGCCAGAATACTGAAGTGAGTAGCCTTTCCCTTCTCCAAGGGATCTTCCAAACCCAGGGATCAAACCCAGGTCTCCTGCATTGCAGTCGGATTCTTCATCAGCTGAGCCACAAGGGAAGCCCAACAATACTGAAGTGGGTAACCTATCCCTTCTCCAGTGGATCTTCCTGACCCAGGAATTGAACCAGGGTCTCCTGCATTGCAGGTGGATTCTTTACCAACTGAATTATCAGGGAAGGCTTGGGCAATCCCAAAGCTGCTGGGGGCTTTTTGCCTCAGAGCCCCTGTTCTTGACATTCCCTCTGCCTGACATGCTGTTTCTCTAACTCTTTAGCTGGCTGGTTCCCCTTGTCTTTCAGGTTTCCTCTTAAATATTCCGTCCGAAAAGAGGTTTGGAATATGCCAAGGGACAGCAAGAAGGCTAATTCCATGAGGTCCTGGAATTTTCTGGACCATGGGGTCCAGAAAAACACACAGATTTCTGAATGCAAGAAGGCTTTGAAGGGGCAGCCGGTGCTGGGGGTGCAGTGACGGGATCTTATGGACCTCCGAAGACTCCCTCTAGCACTTGCTGGGGGCGGAGATCCCCAGGGCCAGAGTAGGAGTAAGAAAGAGAATTCAGGGCACTTGTCCGAAAGACGAGATGGAAGGGGCAAGGCATTAGAGCAAGGTCTCTAGGTGTTTTGTGCACGTGCAGAGCCATGGGTATCAGGAAGGAGAGTCAGGGAACTGCTTGGGTTCCAACCCTGGCAGAGGGGAGGGTGGCGGTGCTGGGGTCCTAAGGAAGGGACCCTAGGGCAGGAAAGCGCTGGGCAAGTGTTGAACAGCCCCTCTCCACGGTGGGCCCAGAGACAATCTGAAGGCAGCAGTGCAGGCGGGGCCGGGGGGTGGGTGTTAGTTGGGCCTGCGGGCAGTGTCAGTCAGGTAGGGGATGGACGGGGAAGTGGATGTGCAAAGGTCTGGAAAAGGGAAGGGTGTAGCTGCAGATCCCCTAGCCTGGCCACAGCCTGACCAACAGAAGGTGCAGGGCCAATGACCCCAAGAGGAGGCAAATTCTACCTGTGACATGGAGTTGGTCAAGCTCATCTAGAAAATGAAGGTCTGATGTCAAAGTGTGAAGGCCATCCCAAAGGCCTAGGTGCCTGAGGACATCTTCATTGTTCCCAGAAGGGGTGCCATTTAGCTCAATTAATATGCTAAACAGAAGTTAATCTGGTCCTTGTTCCAAGCAGAGCAGGGTTACCACTCTAGTGGCTAGTCCAGGCTCTAGCCCTGAATCTCAGGATCCTCAGGCCACAAACTATGCCTCTCTGGGCTGCTGTAAGAGTTCATTATTACAGAAAGCAGGTAATTGAAGAGTATCTAAAACAGTTAAGGGCTTCCCTGGTGGCTCACATGGTAAAGTATCTGCCTGCAATGCACAAGTTCCAGGTTCGATCCCTGGATTGGGAAGATCCCCTGGAGGAGGGCATGGCAACCCACTCTAGTATTCTTGCCTAGAGAATTCCATGGACAGAGCCTGGTGGGCTACAGTCCATAGGCTCTCAAAGAGTCAGACATGACTGAGCACAGGCTGATTGGAGCTTACATATTCATGACTCATAATTATGCTCTTGAGCCTTGAATGGGTCTCAGTCTCACTTCCTCCCACTCAGAAGCAAGCCCAGTTATACCCACTGTGCAGGCGAAGTCAGGAAGCTGAAAGGTTCACACAGGTGAGCAGGCAAAGCCCTGACCCAGCACATAACCACTGTTGGTGCCTCCTATACCTTTTTTTTTTTTTTTAAGACACCCTCCTCCAACACCCTCCCCTCTCCTTGGTCACCAGGGAAAAATGCTTCTGTAGGCGGGGTTCTGCTATTCCAGGGACAGCTCCAACCTTTCTTCATTTCTCCTGATTTGAGAAACTTAATGAAGCTCTTACTCTGTGCTCACACTCTTCTAGACTCAGAGGATTCCAGAACAAAACCAAAGATGCCAGGCCCTGATGGGAGACTTGGAGTGAGACTATCTAAAGGGATAATGAACAAAAAGAAAGGATAGGACTGACAGCTGAGCTGTCTGTGGAGGTGACATGTGAGCAGAGACCAAAGGAGGTCAGGGCAGGGACAACTGCCCTGGGGCAGCCACCCAGGAGGCCAGGGAGGCTGGTGTGTGGGAGCAAAGGGGTGTGAGTGGCCAGGATGGGCACTGGGGAGCTGGCTGATACTGGGGCGCTGGCTGACACTGCGGCCTCCTTGTTTGGGTGTCAGGAGTCACCAAGTGCCCTGGGGTTCTCAGTGGCAGCCAGGATGATTCAAAGTTGAGACTTATCTCTGCAGGGTGTTCAACCTGCAGAGGATTCTGAGCAGAGGACTGACCCAACCTGCCATTCTAACATAAAGTTTTTTTTTGCTTTTGCTTTTTTCTCAGGTCTAAATCATTTTATCTTTAAGCCCTGATTTTACAAAATGTGCCAGTTCCAAAGGGGAATTACATTTCCATCTGAATTTGTTCCTGTAGATTGCATTCCAAATACATTGGAGCTAAGATGTGTGTACATTTTTACATGCGTGTTGGAAGAAAGCACATAGAAGCAGCTGCTTTTTTTCAGTAAACTTGGGCCATTTTCCATCTCTTTGGGTCAGTGCACTGCAGTCAGGTGAGGGGAGATTTATCTGGGCCTTGTAGTACATACTGAACCACTGGGTGATGATTCGTCTTCTCTGCTTGTACAGCCACTTGGGACATTAGACCAAATGTCTGATTGCAATTTTTGAAAGAGGACTCTTTATAGATGGCGTCTCTCACTTAATTACTACCAGCCTGCTGCTTTAAGGTCAAGTATTAGTTCCTGCCCTCTGCTGTCGATCAGTCAGCATCTGCTGACATGGCCCACAGGCTCAGACTCCCACCTGGAAATGTCATGAACGGCCCCTACCCTACACCTCCAGCCCCCGCCGACATAGGGTTTTCTTGATAATCACTCTGATTGTGTGTGGAGACCAGGTTGTAGAGGGAGAAAAGGAGAACTTGGGAGACTAGGTAAGGGCCACAGCAATCCCCAGACAATAGATGGGTCTGCTCCATCTCCCCGTAGCCTTGGGGAAGTGTCATTTCTGGAGTGACCCAGAGAGATGGGTGAAGGATGACACGTTTCTAAGGAAATGTAAGGCTGAGAAGGGGAACTGCTTTTGAGAGTTCTTATTCTGCCCTACAGGGCAGCACATCTCCACAGAGAAGAAAGGTTTCCAGGTTGCACATGTGGGAGGCTCTCTGCCCACCATACACACACACTCTGTGTTTCAGGGCTTCCTGTTCTGCTTCTGAGCCAGGCCCAGAGCAATCTGGTCTCTCTGGCATCAAACAAGTCAAGCCTGGAGTTACCCCATGCATTCCAGAAAAATTCCAGGCTGCTTCGATCCCATGTGTAGCCCAGACATAAACTACTGATACACGATGTGGAAAGCCCACTGACAATCTTCCTGCTTAGAGGCCACTGGGTTACGCAACGTGCTTCAAGTGCTTCCATTTTCCAAATCTCCAAGCACATTCCAGAAACATTAAAAAGCACAACTCACTTCTTCCAGTCTCAGCTATAGGGATTGATTTCCCCGTGCTGCCTGTTGTTGGCCCAGGGGTCTGACCTGGGATTGGACAACCAGACAACTCAGTGGGAAACCCCTCTGCTCTGGGAGGGACGTTCCCCAGGTGGTTGACAACTCCATGAGTGAGGGACTGGATGCTGGAAGGGGAGAAAAAAGGGGCTTTGTTTTTGTTTTTGTTCTAAAGTGTTCTCCAGATGTCTGTGGAGGGTCACATTGAGGGTTTCCAGAGGCAAAGGTATGGACTATGGGAACCAGTACACTGTCTTCCTGATATTCACATGTAATTTTCTTCTTTTTAAAAAAATTAATTTATTTTTTGTTGAAGTATAGTTGATTTACAATGTTGTGTTAATTTCTGCTGTACAGCAAAGTGACTCAGATATACACACATATACATTCTTTTTCATATTCTTTCCGTCATGGTTTGTCATAGGGTATTGAGTATAGTTCTCTGTGCTATACATTAAGACTGTGTATAGCCATTCTAAATGTAATACTTTGCATCTGCTAATCCTAAACTCCCAATCTATCCTTCTCCCACCCCTCCTCCACCTTGGCAACCACAAATCTGTTTTTTATGTCTGTCACATGTAGCTTTCTTATTGGAAACCAAACCAACACAGAAACAGATTCATTTTTGTTCTCAAAGGATTTCTGAAATAAATTAAATTGAAATTATTTAGTTAAGTGGTCAATCTTTTCTTTTAATAAATAAAGCTGACAAACTTTATGCTGTATGCTTAAATCAGTCCTGAATATTCATTGGAAGAACTGATGCTGAGGCTGAAGTTCCAATACTTTGGCCACCTGATGCAAAGAACTGACTCATTGGAATAGACCCTGATGCTGGGAAAGATTGAAGGCAGGAGGAAAAGGGGATGACGGAGGATGAGATGGTTGGATGGCATCACTGACTCAATGGTCATGAGTCTGAGAAGGCTCTGGGAGTTGGTGATGGACAAGGAAGCCTGGCATGCTGCAGTCGTGGGGTCGAGCACAACTGAGCAACTGAACTACAGTGAACTATAGTGCATGCTGTGCAGGTCACACCCACTTGAGAACATCTGGCCTGGGGGCAAGTGAGGCCAGCACCAGCCCCATGCTCTACACTCAGAGCTATCCCCAAGCCCCAGGCCCATGAGCCCAGAGGAGGGCCTGCCTTTTTTGAATTCGCATGAAGACGCTGTGTGTGCTGAGAGCAGTCATGCTCGTGGCAGGGGCTGCAGATTGATCTCTAATATCTGTTCTCTCCTTTCTCAGTGTTAGAAGTATTACCAAGATCCAGATTCACCTAGAACTACATTTCCCAGCCTCCCTTGCAGTTGATTGCCATGTGACTAGTTTCTAGCCAATAGAGTGTGAGCAGTATTGTCCTGTGGCAGCTTCTGGGAGCTTTCTAAAAGGACAGCTGATATATGACCTCTGCCCCATCTTTTTATTCCCTATTTTATTCTGAAAATTTTAAAATATATAGAAAAATTGGAATAATTATATAGTGAACTCTTACATACCCATCCCCTAGATTCTATATGATCTATCCAGCTATCTACCATCTATTACCTATCTATCATCCTTCCTATCCTTCCATCAACAACACTATTAATATTTTTGATTCATTTTAGAGTAAATTGCAAGCACCAATATACTTTCTTCCAAATATGTCAGTGTATATTTGTTTACAATATTTTGAGGTACACTTTTTACATATAATGAAATGAACAAACTTCAAGTGTACATTTGGTGAGTCCCGACAAATATATTAAGAATCAGCAGCCCAGAAAGTTTCCTCACACCCTCTCCCAGTCCATCCTCAACCTTCTTCCCACTGCTAGGCAACCACCGTTCTGATTCTCACCATTAATTAGCTTTTCCTGCTCCAGAATTTCACTTAAACGGATCATTCATACAACAAATACTCCTGTGACTGATGGGTTTAGGTCAGCATCATGTTTTTGAGGGTCACCCTTGTAGTTTCTATTGATGAGTGATCGTCCATTGCATGAGTATATCCATGCCCCTGTTGAAGGACCCTGGATTATTTCCGGGCTTGGGCTATTATGAATAAAGCTGCATGTATTGAGAAACAGTTCCCCCGTGGGTTTCTCACATTTTTACTGTAAGTGAGGGACAAGCTGCCCTTTCAAGGATGTTTCTATTTTGAAGAGTCTTGTAAAAGAACATGTCTCTCAGGGGAGCAAAGGGCAGGTGTGCTTACTCCCCATTATAAAAGCTCCAGGTTCCCTAAGTCAGAGTTCCTCTCCTGTAATGCCTCACTACATGTGCTGCATCCATCTGGTCCCATCCGCGTTGCCCCCTGAGACTTCAGAATAAGAGGAACTGACGCAAATACACTAATGCTCTTGCTACTTGCTGTGCTGTGAGTAATAAAGTCTATGGTTCTTGGATCTTCTGCCAACCTCTGTAAAACAGTGGCAGGCTGACATGATAGCCTTCACGTTGAGTAAAATCTCAGCCCATTCGTAGTTCTTGACACTGAACATTCTTGTAACCCTTGTTTTGATGACCATATGTTTGTCTCTTTCCTTTCTGTCCTCTTATCCTGCTGCCTGGAATACAGATGTGATGGCTGGAGCTCTAGGCGATCTTGGCTCTAGAGGACCACAGCTTTTCTCTAGGGGTAGTGATGCAGGAAGGTGCAAGAAGCATGCATCTCCTGGATCTTTACAAATTAAAAATCGCCGTACTGGCCCTGGAATTTAACAGGACAGATGCTTTGCTTACTCTATTGTTACCATGTTCTTTTCCAATCCTATCTAATGCAACCCACATCATCGTTTATCCCTTCTGAGATGTCTTCCCCTTGTTCTACAATGAACACTGTACTAACTTCAATGAATGACACTGTCAGGCCTCTAGTCCTTTCCACAAGGATTACTTCCCATATCCCAGTGCCCAGTGCAGTGTCTGGCAAGCAGGAGGGGTTCAGGAGATGCTAATTGACCATCCATAAGTGAACAAATCCATAAAAGAGAGGTTCAGGATGGGAAAGGTCCATCCTCCAAGTGGTGGAATAGAAAAAAACGTTAGACTTACAGGGAAGGAGTCAGAGTTCCAGCCCTGTGCTGCGTGACCTTGGGCATAGCACCTACCTCTCTGGGCTCAGTTCTTTAGCTGTGCAATGTGGGCTTTGGCTCAGATGATGAATGTTCATGGCCCCCACTGGCCCTGAAGTGCTCTACTAACCCTGAAATCTTGGCTTTCCTGATCATGCTTTTTGCTCCTTCTCATGTATCTTCTGCTGGACTCTTGGTGGCCAAAGGAAGACCCACCTCTTGCTGGGCCTGGGACTGCTCTCCACCCAAGGTTGGGGAAATGTGGGTGCCTGGGCCGCTTGGCAGCTGGGGGAGATTGGCAGCTTTAGCAGCCCAGCTGGTGGCGTCAAGTTGCTGGGTGCCTGGTCACCACATTAATCTGCTCTTGGTGCCACTAATACCAATTTGTGAGCAGACAGCCAGGATCAGACAGGCCAGCTGTCAGGCAACTGTGGACAGCTCAGTATGTGGTTTGATTTTTATGGCTTAGGGCTGGAATTAGAAATTAATTAGCAGATTTAAGTTTCTGGAGCTGCTTCAGACAGGTAGCTCCCAGGGACCAGGTGACACCCGTTCAACCCAATGACCCCAGCCCAAGCAGCCTTGTTCCATCCTGCTGACAGCCAAGGCATCAGTTCTGGCTCCAGCTCTGCCGCCGCCCTGCTGGGTGACCTGGCTGAGTATCTTTCCCTCTCTGTGCTCAGCCTCCTTGCCTGGACCATAGAGGAGTTGGGCTGGATGCTCTCTGCATCTTCCCAAATCCAACATCCTGTGATTCTCATTTGGTCTAGAATGCCCAGCATGGAGTAGAGTAGAGCTTGGCAAGCCCTTTGTCCCCACTGCCAATGGGACAACTTACCCCATGGCATCCCTGTAAACTTTCCAGGATCCCCGTTTCCAGAAAAAACAGGCAATAAAGTGAAATGATCTCCATTGCAGCTAAGTCACCCCCTCCATCAAAGCTTCCACCATTGCTGGGAAGGAAGCCCTGTCCACCTGAGTCACCCCCTCTCATCTCATGGCCCCCCTGCTCCCCTTCATTGCTCATAGGACTCTGGCCACAGCAACCTTCTTTCAAATCCTCTAAGTGACACGTTCCTGGTGGCCACAAGTTCCTGCCTCTCTCTGCCTGGTGGGAACTTCTTCACTGCCCCCACAGTCCCCTCCCCCCAGCCTATCCTCCTGCATGTCTTTGCTCTGATATCTCTGCCCTGCCTGACCCCTGTTAGCACTCCCTGTGCATTTCCATGGTATCCCTCAGCTCAGTGGGAGGCATAACTCTTGAGGTCATTTGTCATTTGACATTCATCTGGCCATGAGTCTCCTCAAGGCAGGAGCACATCTGTTTTATCCATCATTTTTGTCAGTGCTTGCTAATTATCACCCATTCTCTGTCCCATTCTCTCTCATGCAGTGGCAGATCTCCTGATTTTAACTTGACCTGTGTTCACCCCAAATAAAGGACCCCGTTCCCAGTCCCCCTTGCGGCTGGGCATGGTCACGAGCCAAGTCCTGGCCAATGGATATAACTGGGCAGGAAGGGAACCACTGCCAGCTGTGCCCATCCCCCTGCATTTCTTCTCCTGGTAGGAGGCAGGGGTGAGGCAGGGGCTACTTTGGGCCCTGCAAATGGGTTTCACTCCAGAAGGGCTGAGTCACAAGGTAGTGGGGTCTGAGCGACATGCCAGCTGGGACTTTGACAACACAGATTGTCAACATCAGGGTCCCCCAGAGAAACAGAGCCAATGGGGCATATAAGCATAAGTACATGCATGTTAAGTGGCTTCAGTCATGCTGACTCTGTGACCCTGTGAAATGTAGCCCTCCAGGTTCTTCCGTCCATGGGATTCTCCAGGCAAGAATACTGGAGTGGGCTGCCATACCTTCCTCTAGGGAATCTTCCCAACCCAGGGATCGAGCCCAAGTTTCTTACATCTCCTGCATTAGCAGGCAGGTTCTATACCACTAGGGCAAACTGGGAAGCCCATATAGATATACAAAACACCTAAGAGGAAATATTATAAGCATCAGCACATGCAGTTATGGAGGCCAAGAAGTACCACCATCTGCTGCCTGCAAGCTGGCGCACAGGGATGCTGGTGGTGCCATCCCAGTCCAAACCCAGAGGTGCAGGGACCAGAGGAGCCAGTGGTGTGTGTCTGAAGTCCCAAGACCCTGAGCACTGGTGTTGGAGGCAGGAGATGGATGTTTCAGCTCAAACTGAGAGCAAACGCACCGTTCACCTTCCCTTTGCTTCTGTTCTTCACCCTCAATGGATGGCAGATGTGCCACCTCTTCTCTGCATGGGTGAGGGTCTACTGATCCCAACGCTAGTCTCTGCCAGGAACACCCTCATGGACACACTCAGAAATAATGTTTCACCAGCTCTCTGGGCTTCCCATAGCCCCATCAGTGGACCCATAAAATGAACAATGACAGGAGCTAGTCCTCTGCCTTGTTCGAGCCACTGTCATTCTGGGTCTGTATCATGGCAGCAGTAGTAGTAGTGTTAGATGTTCAGTCGTGTCTGCCAGGCTCCCCTGTCCATGGGATTTTCCAAGCAAGAATACTGGGTTGGGTGACCATTCCCTTCTTCGGGGGATCTTCCCGACCCAGGGACTGAACCTGGGCAGTCCCTGCAGGCAGATTCTTTACCATCTGAGCCACCAGGAAAGCCCCATATCATAACTACACCCCAAACCTAATTACTCCTAATTACCACTGTGTGTAGTAGGCACTTAGAAAGTATTTGTTGATTAAATGAGTGAGTGAGTGAACAAATGAATGAGCAAAGTTTTGTGTTAAGGAACTAATGATCTTAAGCACCGGGAGCTATAGTCAATATCCTGTGATAAACCATAATGGAAATGACCTTGTTGGTTTTCTGTTTTAAATATAGTAGTTTGTTTGCATCTGTGAACCCCAAACTCCCACTCCATCTCAGTGACTTCTTGTGAAAATTAAATGAGGTACTGATGACAGGCATCTGGAAGAAAGAGGCTGACCCAATACAGTGAACAGGCTTCTTGGTCACAAACCTGGGCTCCAGACACTTCTGCCTGCTTGGTCGTCTGTGTCTGAATCATATCATTTAGTGCCTGATGTGTCTCCACTGCTCAGGGTGCAGGGGGCGCCCAGGACTCAGACTTGCCTGAGGCAAACTTCACTCAGCCTCCAAACAGTATTTGAAAAATCAAGATATCACTCTCTCTCTTTCACATCCACACACACACACACACACACACACACACACACTGTCACATGTGCACACAAACAGACATACACGGATATACACCCTGCATTTCAAGATAAATCAGAAGACTGGGCCACCCTAGGCTCCAGTTCCTGTGGGTACCAAGCAGCTGTTGATAAATAGCAGCTGCCCTTTCAGACAGGAGCTTGGGCTTTCTGACGCCCTGATCCTCTTGCCACCCTCTAGGTGACCCCTCACCTGGCCCCATCCCAATCCCTGCAGTCCTCTCAGCCTCCTCGCTGCTCTGTGCCTGTGGGCTCATCTGCTCATATCTTCTCTCTCTGCACCCTGACTCCCTGAGCCCAGCGCAGCCTGGAGCCTGGAGCCCAGAGTCAGATACAAGTCCTTTGCTCTTTCCCCACAGTCCCCTGCTGTGACCACGGTTTTCGGGACAAACCACGTGCCCGTTGTGGGCTGGATCTCTGAGCAACTGAAACGGGACCAGTGCCTCTTTGAGGTAGATCGGAACTCAGTTTCTGTGCTTCTTGAGGGTGTGTGGGGCAGCACACGGCACCCAGGGTGGCTTTTGAGGTCCCGAGAGCTGACAATCTCAGCACACAGGCAGCTTGGATCCCCGAAGGGCTGTGTGGCCCCTGCCAACCTGGAGCCTCCATTCTGGACTGTTGGATGAGAGAGTGATGTGTCTCTCTTGGGCTTGAACCGTTACATGTCAGAGTCTCTGTGCTACAGCAATTCAGGCTGCCCTACCATCACCTTCCAGAGCAGACTTCCGATCCTAGAACACCCGGTCACCCAGGGCTGTGGAGACTTTGGATGTGCGTGCAGGCGGAGCACAGACAGGTGACAGGCCTGCTGGCCAGTCACCACACTGCTGTTGACAAAACTCCTTCTCGGAGAATGAGAGGCTAACGTGAGGACCCATCAGCCCAAGAGGGGCCAGGCCATGACTCTGTGGTGGTGTCCCACCCTCCAACCCTGCCACACCCTGGCTAAGTCCCACCGTGTGGGGGCCTAGATCCTGGCCTGGTGGCTGCTGCAGCTTAGGTCTCCCAAGCACCCTGGCCACTCTCCTCTGTGTCTCTCCCCGACACAGGATTGAACAGGCCCTTATATGCTCTCCAGAGTGGGCAGTCTCTCACTCCACTTTCCCTGGTGCCTCTGTGGATGGCAGATGACCATATGGGTTTCCAGGACTCTATGGCAAAGCCATTGGGTCTTCAAAAGTGGAGTTGCCTGGGGAAAGGGGAGGGGTTTAGGGGAGGGATAATTGAGGAGTTTGGGATTAACATACACACACTGCTGCTGCTGCTGCTAAGTCGCTTCAGTCGTGTCTGACTCTGTGCGACCCCATAGACGGCAGCCCACCAGGCTCCTCCGTTCCTGGGATTCTCCAGGCAAGAACACTGGAGTGGGTTGCCATTTCCTTCTCCTATGCATGAAAGTGAAAAGTGAAAGTGAAGTCACTCAGTCGTGTCTGACTCTTGGTGACCCCATGGACTGCAGCCCATCAGGCTCCTCCATCCGTGGGATTTTCCAGGCAAGAGTACTGGAGTGGGGTGCCATTGCCTTCTCCAATACACACACTACCTACTATATGTAAAATAGATAATCAAAGGGGACTTACTATATAGCACAGAGAACTCTACTCAGTGCTCTGTGGTGACCTAAATGGGAAGGAAATCCAAAAAAGAGGGCGTGTATGTATACATGTAGCTGAATCACTCTACTGTATACCTGAAACTAACACGACATTGGAAATCAATTATGAAAGTGAAAGTGAAAGTCACTCAGTCGTGTCTGACTCTTTGTGACACCATGGACTATAGAGGCCAGAATACTGGAGTGGGTAGCCTTTCCCTTCTCCAGGGGATCTTCCCAACACAGGGATCAAATCCAGGTCTCCTGTATTGCAGGTGGATTCTTTACCAGCTGAGCCACCAGGCAAGCCCTAGATTACTGGAATCGGTTGCCTATCCCTTCTCCAGCAGATCTTCCCAAGCCAGGAATCGAACTGGGGTCTCTTGCATACTCCCATATAAAGTAAAAATTCGAAAAAGAAAGATTTTGCCTAAGGGGAAAAAAAAGAAAGTACTAAATGCATATTTGAATAAACAAGCAAATGGGGAAAAAAGGAGAGTTGCCTCCCTCCGTCTTTCCTGCGGTGACTGTCACTCCTAGTCACAAAGCCCTGCATGGGGATGGCTGTGGCCTGCCTCATGGCCAAGGGAGGAGAGCACAGGCTGTACGTGGCTGGATATGGGAGCACCACCCGCTCTGATGGCCGCTTCACTGACAGGCTTGGCAGCAGGGATCGTGCTGGGACAAATGCAGTTGGCCCATCACGAATGGGCCAACTTACAGCTGACAGGCCCCTACACCCATCACTGGGGCTTACAGCTGCTTTTTATTTTCATTCCTTTTCCCCCAAAAGTATGAATATAAAAATGACAAAGGATGCTGATTCTACATCCCAGGGACCTGATTTTTTGGGGCCTTTGGAGGAACTGGCAAACCCCTTCGGCCTGATGAAGCTCGAGCAGGTTCATCTGCAGGGCTGGTGGTCACTCCAAAGCCAGGTGACAAGGTTTCCATGGCCCCAGGTGTTCCTGAGTCCCATCTCCATGTCCTTGTCCAGGCCACTTTGCAGAAGGGGGGTTGAGGGCTGGAAAGAGCATAGACTACAGAACTCAAGCGCCCTGTGTTCGAGTCTTTTCATCCACAGGTAGCAGTGTCTAAGCATTGACAAGAATCATAACTGCCTGAGATCTCAGTTTGCTCATCTGCCAAACGGAAGAGGAATGCTCACCACACAGGCTTATTGTGAGAATCGATTAACTACAAGTTCCTGGCATCTACCATGGGCCAGACATGTGACTAGAAAGAATGACAAAGCCTTTCCAACCTCATCTCACTCCTGGTGATGGTGGCTTCCTTCATGACGTCAGGGGCCAGACCTCACTGGCTGTCCTTACTTGAAGCTTAGTGTT
>NW_011495032.1:6472437-6480164 GCF_000754665.1 Bison bison bison
AGCTTAGTGTTGGCTCTTTGCCTCTGCTCAAGCTCTTTCTGCTCACATGGGCATGTGCCTCTGTGTGTGTGTGTGTGTGTATGTGTGTGCGCATGTGCTTGCACACGCATGTGCTAAGGGGAAGGGGCGGCTCAGAAGCACGTGTGCTTGTGAACCTCTGTGAGTGATGTCAGGTTGGCAGCTTCTACCAATGGCCATCAGGGGGTACTCATAAAGGCCCTTCTTTCAGCATCCCCAGGGACCCTTCTCCAGCCCACCCCAGCCCAGTCCCCACACTCCATTCTGCCACCACCAGGGGCCCCAGAGATCAGATTGCTCCCCTTTCCTGCCTCACCTCTGTCTCTATCCGGCAAACCTTATCTCCTCCAGGTGGGCCTGGTGCTGCCTGCTGGGGACACTAAAATATGCTTGGGCCCTCCTGCCCTCAGGAGGCTTACAGTCTCCCAGGGAGGTGGACAGGTACACCAGAGTGTGGAGCAAGGCAGGGCGTGCAGAGCAGTAGGCCCTTGCTGTGGAGGGGTGGGGGGCCTGGCAGTGTCTCGTCTCCTGAGCTGGGGTCTTCAGCTCCACTCCCTATTCAAGGCAAGCCTAAGGGCCTTTTCTTCCTTTTCCCAGTTTTGCAAGCTAATAGCACAAACTGAGCTCCGAGAGATAAGAAAGGTTCCCCAACTTCCCAGGGTGGGGGTCCAGCGTTGAGCCTGGCCTGTGCATCTGCTTCTTTCCTCAGCACCAGCCTTCTCTCTAGCAGGGCTCTGCCACCCACCTCCAATCGTCAAGACCTCCAGTCCTCAGGCCCAGGCTAAAGGCTGCCCTGCTGGCTCCATGAAGAGTAACGTCCACAGAGAGCTCTCATCTCTGTCCAAAGAGGCCACTGGGGCTGGTGTTCTCTGGGGGCATGGGTGGGACTGTCTGCAGACCAGCCCCTCCTATAGACTGTGCTGGTGAACCCTTTAGCCCACCTATGAGTAAGTCCTGAGCCTCCGCCATGCTCCAGGCCTCATGCTCAGAGGCCACAGATTGCCAGAGAAGTCCTTGCCTTTCAGGGGATGGAAGATGAAGATGAGAAGCTGGGCTGCAGCAAGAGGCAGGAACCCTTGGGGACAAGTCCTGCGGATGCTCCAAGGAAGGATATTGTGGATTGAGAGGTGAGGATTTGTGGGTGGAGAGGTAGTCAGGGAGGGCTTCCAGGAAGAGGTGGGGAAGCGACTCTTGAAAGGAATAAGCTATCCTTTGTGTACATGCCTGCTGTTCTCAACTTCTGAAAATGTCCCCTTCAGCACATATGATGGTTACAGCTAAGCACATAGCTCAGAGCATGGGGTTTTAGCTTGTCTGAGGGAGCTGCCAGGACTATGGTCCATGGAGAGGAGTCTTGGAGGTCCAGCCACACGTCTGGCTGCCCCTGGGCCCTGGCTTCAGTTGCTGTGTCTCAGCTCTGGCTCTTCCTAACTCCTCTACTCCCCACGACCCCCCGCCCAGGATCACTGCTGCCCCACGCCCTTTGCACACTGCTTGCTCTCAGCCTGTCACTCTCTGGATCCTTCTCTGTGTGTTTAGCTTCCAAAAGCCCCAAGAGGGAGCATCTATTTGGCTGGACAGACACTGGGCTCTGGGCCACGTGCTCAAGCCAAGCTACTGACAGCTGCTCTGGGTCAAGGCTCCAAGTCTGGTGTCCCTAGCTGTGGCCAGTGCCTTGGGTCGCATGGAGGTGCCCCTCCTCTGAGGGGCCTCGAGAGCCTGGTGTGCGTTGGGGGTGCATTCTCAGAAGCTCTCATGTCCAGGATCACCCCAGTGATCCCAGACCCTCAGGGTAGCCTCGGGCAGTGCCGCAGCTCAGCAGGAGCAGAGGTCGACTGGAGCTGTGAGATGCCAGTCACTGACACTGCCCCTGGGATCCTTTGCCCCAGGGCCTCTAAGGGACTCTGAAGGCCACAACACAACCCTTGATAAGGCCTGAGCCCTGTCCTCTGACACAAGCTGGAGGAGCCAGCTGCTATGAGCAGCTTGGCACTCGCCAAACCTCAAGATTTTTTCGGCAAAGGAGTTTGTTTTCTCTGCCCCACCAAACACTTGTCTTCTTTGATTATGCCATTGTTCTTTCCAGGGAAATCTGATTTTAAAACAAAAAAACATGTTTTCTAACCAACAGGACACAGACATGTGCCAACACATATCTGATTTGAAAGCAATTCCTTGCTCAGTTTAAGTTTTGTTTTGGAGGGACAGGACAGAACATCGTCCCCAGCTGTTCGGAGCATGGGTTTGGCCCTGGGGAGGCTCCTGTGTTCCCTTCAGCTTGGAAATCTGGCTAGAGGTGTCCAATGGAATTCCTTCCATGAGGGTCACATAGCTTCCAATCTGGAGGGTGAGGCGGGGCCAGGCAGCAGCAGGATCATCTCTTTAAACAAGGAAGAACCAAAATACCCCTGTTTGTGGTGTTCTCAAGCCCAGATGTGTCTCCACACACAAGGCGGCTCTAGAGACAAAGCCACTTCCGCGTTCAGGCCAAGGGTGATGCTGTCTACATTGAAGCTAATAAGTAACCTGTCGCTGGGTGAAATCTGTTTGGTTTTGTGGGGGTTTCTCTGCCTCAGGGAGCAGTTCTTCCACCCCT
This sequence comes from Bison bison bison, assembly GCF_000754665.1. NCBI lineage: Eukaryota > Metazoa > Chordata > Mammalia > Artiodactyla > Bovidae > Bison > Bison bison. The sequence continues at coordinate 6,475,052 of NW_011495032.1, forward strand.
GGGTGTTCCTCTCCCTTACCCCACTTTCTCCTCTCTCCCAGGATGCTACCCCCACCGGCCTGGGGTTCTACCAAACTCTGTGTCCCCTAGGTGTCCTCAGCCACCATCACGGGGGCCAAATCATGCCCTGCTCCCACCTCTGAAGAAGAGGGAAAACTGCCTGGTCCATTCCAGTAGCAGGAAACCTAGAAGGTGAGGGGTGACTCTCGGGTGTCTGGACTTCTCTGAGACCCTCACAGAGGCACGGAACAGGGCCAGGGGCAAACCTGAGATAGGGATGGATGCTCAGTCGTTCACCGATTAAGTCTTCACACACACATATGGAAGCTCTCTGGGCTTTCGCTGTCTCCTCTGAGCCACGGAGCCAATATACCATGCCTCTTGAGGCTCACACGAGATGAGGCCGTGAGGCCGTGTAGCTATGTGCGGGGAACCATCCCACCTTTCCTAGTAACACAAGCCTGCATTTTGCTAGGTACAAGGCTACTCACAGTAGACCGTGTTTCCCCTGGTGCCTAAGTATGGCTGTGGGATTAGCCAGTAGAAGGTAAGCACAAGTGCTGTGTGGAGCTTCTGGAAATTTCCTTTGCAGCCAGGACTTAAGTTCACCCTTGGCCTACTTCTTTGTCCCACCATCATGCTGTGATAAATTGTGATAACCAGACTCATGAATTGTTCCTCTCCATCCCCGTTAGTCAATCCCTGACCACAAAGCCCAGTACTTTATGTACAACATGACATTCACCTTCCCAATTACTCTACCATGAAGACATCTTATCCCCATTTTACATATGAGAAAACTGAGGCTCAGAGCAGGAGCTGGTGTGCAATTTGAACCCATGTCATAGAGACTCCAAAGCCATGTGCAATTTTCATTCATTCAGTGAACATTAACTGAATGCTTTCCATGAACTGGGCTCAGAATGGGGCCCTGGAGACAGAGCCATGAGCCACACCCACAAAGGGCTGTGGGTGCCAGCTTCAGAGAGGGTGCCAGATTGTGGTCCCAGGCTTCACTCTCCTCTCTGCTTTCCTCTCAGAGCCAAGTGATAACAATTGTCAGCCCTACAGACTGTTAGACCAACCATCCAATTCTCCCACTTTGCCACCTGTGGGCACCTGGGTGGGTGAGAGAGCATCTTTCCTGTTTCCTCTGGGATGAGACAGGAGCCCTTCGGAGGGATGCTGCACACTGGCTGTGTGGCTTCTGGGGTATGGGACCACCATCCCGCAGAGGACTGGAGAGCTGTGAGCATGTGCAGCACCCCATGAGATGTGAATGGAGACACCCCAGATCAAGCAGACCCAGAACTGCTTGGTATTCAGCATTCAACTCCTCAAAACCTCTCATGACTCAAGAGTCATCTGAGTCAGGTTCATCCACTTGGTCCTGTTCTCTGTGCCAGCCAAAGTACAACAGCTCAGCACCTTGTCTTAAAAATGCCCTGCTACTGGTCCCCGAATTTTCTCTTGAGCCACTGACACCTATCCTGCAAGTTCTGATGTGTGTGCCAGGAAAAGACAATAGTCACAAGAGCAGCCTGGCCTGACAAAGACTGTAAAATGCCCTCAGATTGCAAATATGCCAAAATGTAGAAAGTGTCATGGTAGAGTCCATCACATATGACAAGAAGGGAAGAGGGTGGGTGCCATTTTCAGGACAGACTTGCCAGACAGTGCCCAGTCCTCCCCAGGTGGGCTGGCTGGGCTGTGCCAAGATTTGGTGGTGGGGGGGATCACTGGGGTCAGAATTCTACTGGCTTGGTGACCTTCATTGACCTTCCTTCTGTTTCCTTGTGTGAAATGGGGTCTATAATATCCAACTCATACAGTGCTTGTGAGGCTTCAGTGAAAATGTGTAGAAAAAAATGTGAGTGTAAATGCTTAGCAAATATGGGAGCCTCCACATGTCTGGTGGTCAGGAGGTCAAGAGGTGACATCAAACAGGCCTGGCCCAGCTCTGGCAGCCTTTGTTCTTAATCCCTCCATAGATAACAAGGCAGTCATGGAGCCCACCTTGAGGGGCTGACAGGGTGAATGAGGGAAGGCTGCCTGGAGGAAGAGGACAGTCTATGGGCAGCAGCCAGAGTTCCTGCTGCCCTGGCATGGCCTCTTTCCCCCTGGTCCTCCTGAGCAGGCACCACCATCCTGGCCCCTTTGCCTGATCAGCACAGAGCAAGGGCCTCAGTCACCAGCACATCTGCCCACTGCCCCAGCCGGGGCATTTGCCTCTGCCATTTGTTCCCAGTTCTTCCCAGCCTCTCAAATCTCCAGCTGATCAGCTCCCTGACCGCAGGGACCAAGGTCAGAGGCAGAAATAAAGACAAAACAGTTTAGCTGTCTTCAATCACATTAGCTGTTGTGGGGAAGGGCAGTAAAACAAAGATGAGATAGCAGGTCTGACATAGAAACACAGAGTGGGGTGACCAGGGAGCAGCTGGCAGTCTCTGGAGGCAGGCAGACCTAGGAGCTATCTGGATGACCTTGAGCCAGTCCTCTCCCCTCCTGGAGACCTTCCCTTTGGGCTCAACACAGCAGTAATCATTACCATCCGTAGTGTTATCTCAGGCTTGTACGCAGTCTTGGAGCATGACTCATTCAATGGACGTGAGTTTGAGCAAACTCTGGGAGATAAAGAAGGATAGGGAAGCCTGGAGTGCTGCAGTCCATAGGGTCGCAAAGAGTCGGACACGGCTGAGCGACTGGACAGCAAGTCTTGTACATGCAGATGACCCAGGCCTTCATCCTGAGCCCAGTGCTCTTCTCTCCCATCCCGGCCCTGGGTGTCTTCACCAGCTCATGACTAATCCCATCCAAGGTCTGCTCCCAGGTGGTCCAGCTGGGCTTTTGCCCTGAACATAGATGCACTCAACCCGCTGTGGGCTGGTCATCTGCCCTGAGGTCTGGTACCTATCTCTACATTAGCGTGTTCAGAACTGAACCTCTGGGCCATCCCAAGTGTGGACCATGCACTGTGGCTGCATCTATGAAAAGAGAAGGGCCCTAGCGTCCTGGGAAGGGGTACCCCAAATCCTCGGGGGTGGGAAGACACTGCACAGGAACTGCTGCACGTCTCTCAGGATCGCTGAGCTGCAAGGGTGATGCGGAAGCTGGGGTCCTGCCACATCTTACTGTCCCTGATTGTGCCAGGAAAGGGGTCTCTACTTCCCTGTTGGGGTCGGCCCTCCTCTGCCTCCCACCCTGGACCTCAGGATTTCATCTCTCTCTAGGCAACAGAGATGTAGGGATATAGGAATCCACCGCCTGGGGTTCCAGGGAAGACTGCTACCTGTTTCCCACAGAGAGTGAACCTGCCCTAAAGGTGCCCCGTAGTCACCCAAGCACTTCAGCTAGCCCACAATCCTCAGGTCTCCCAATTTACCCACCAGCATCACACACCCCAGCTGCATCCTTCCTCAATGAGTTATCTTTCCCTTATTGGAAAATCACAATAGTAATATATTTTAGTTGCTAGAAGTTTATGATAAAGAAATGAACAGGAAAGACAAAAAGTCAGTCCTCAAACCACACCCCTCCACCCTCCCCGCCCCTGTCCCACAGAGCTCTGCCCCCCATGGAGGTTTCCCTGCACAGGCGTGTGTGTGCCTCTTCATGAATGCACGTGCAAGACTTTAAACATACAAAAGGGGTCCTGCAATTGCTGTGCTTCTGCATCTTGCTTTTATTTTCACTTACTAAGCTGAGAACATTTTTCAGGATCAGAGCGGAGGTTTCATCGCCAGCTGTATAATTCTTTGTCATGCGGCCACCTTCCTCCCTCGGGACACACAGGTGACCCTGCTGTCTTCTCATGCTAGAGGAGACACCAAGGCATGGGACACCTTCGGCATTTTGCAAGGAAAGATTCCTAAAGGGGGAATTTCTGGGTCACAAGGAGCATGCATTTTAAATGTGGCCAAGTCTGCCCAGGTCGCCTTCCCGCTGGCAGCAGGTACCATGCCGGTCCCGTGTCTGTGGCACCAGGGACCTGCATCCCCAGCAGTGCACCCCTTCCCATCCTTTCAGCTCTGTCCCCAGTGGCTTCTTCCAGTGACTGGTGAGCGTAGGGACCTATTTTATTGTTCAATGGCTAAGAGTGTGTCTCCTTCTCTGGGTTACCCCTTCCTCTCCTTTGCCCATTTTTCTCTACTGGGTTGGACATGTCTTACTTGTGGGCTCACAGAATTTCTTTAGATGTTGTACTATTAATTTCTTGTCCATTGTACATGTTTTAAATATTTTCTTGAGTCAAATATCTTTTAACTTGGTTTCTCGTGTAATTTTGCCATGTATGGGCTTTTTATTTTTATGGAGTCAAATCTATCAACCTTTTATTTTATAGCTTTTGCATTTTGTGTCTGGCTTGGGAGGATCCTCCAAGATCTTGAAAATATTCTCCTCTCTTTTCATCCATTGGTTTTATAGCATTTTAAATAGGTTTTATGGGTTTTTTCAATCGGTTTTATAGTGTTTTTATCTTTTACAGCCTAGATTCTTCTGAAACATATTTTGTGGGTGTAACACTCCCTTTCTTGGGAAATCTGATGTTCCAACTGGCCCATCTTCCAACCCACCCATTCCTTCACTCATGCTGTCCACAGCATTTTGAGTCTTCATGTTAAATCGTTTCAGTTGTGTCCAACTCTGCAATTTCAGAAGAGCCGCCTGGCTCCTCTGTCCATGGGATTCTCCAAGCAAAAGTACTGGAGTGGGTTACCATGCCCTCCAGGGGGTCGTCTTGACCCAGGGATCAAACCCACGTCTCTTATGTCTCCTGCATTGACAGCCAGGTTCTTCATCACTAGCACCACCTGGGAAGCTGCCTCAAATGCTGAGGGCACCACAGAGCCTGTTCTCACAGGAGTCACGTCTGGAGAAGATGACAAGGAGCAAAGAACAAACATGCAGTTAGCTAATATTATTTCAAGTAATATGGTGGGAGATGCAATAAGGGATGGAGGGTTAACACAGAGGTGATATTTTAAATAATGTGGTCATAAACAGACTCCCTCAGAGGACAGCCAAAGCCTGAGATGCTGACAATGCAAGGGAGGAGCTGCTGGATCCCCGGGAAGACAGCTCAGGACAGAGGCAGCGGCAGGAGCAAGAACCC
>NW_011495032.1:6480264-6504330 GCF_000754665.1 Bison bison bison
CGACAGGAACCCATTTCTTCAGGTCAAGGATGGTGGCTGTGCTCCAAGTGGATGCTGGGGAGCGGTGGTGGGCAGGATTACGGGGCCTTGGAGGCCCCTGGGAAGGGGCAGGTTTCACTCAGTTATTGGGAGTCTTTGGTGGTAGCTTTTGGTACATGTGATGCACTGGGAGTGGGGGGCAGGCAGGTGGCCTATGTGAGTGCAGGGGGCCCCCCAGGCCTCGGTCCTAGCCTGCACTCTCACTTCTGTGGTCTGCATAGCCACTGGTGTGCGGTGTCGCACCTGGCCCTGTGCCTGGCACATGGGGAGCCCTCCACGGACATCTGATAGACCTAAATTGAGCCTCACACACAGCAGGTGCTGATGCGAGCTCCTTCACTCCCTACCCAGGCTCTAGAAAAGGAGTTGGGATGGAGGCTGGTCACTGGCTGGCCACAGAGGGGCAGTAAAGCTGCCGCTGCCCGAATCAGCAGAGGCTGAGCCATCCGCTCCACCCGGTTCCCTGCACTTGGGAGGTTGTGACGGCGGGTCACCCAGGTGATGGCACCTGTGCCTCCTCACAGCCTGGAAGAGTCTGCAGAGCTGGCCAGGATGAGGAGGGACTCTGGAGCCAAATGAGGAGGCAGAGCGGGCAGGGCTGATCCAGAGCTGTGCCTGAGGCCTATTCTGAGAGGAAGCAGGAAGGGGGCAAGGAGATGCTCAGTGTGGAGGAGGGGGAGAGGAGGGGCTGGCCCCAGGGAGCGGGCAGGGACTCAGAGAAGTGGAGAGACAAGGAGCGACCCCGCAACATCACATCTTCACCAAGGGCTCATGACACCAGGCTGAGGAGCCAGCTGGGCTGAGCCCACCATGAACCTATGTCAGTTCGGCATCCCACTCTGCAGGGAGGCATCGAGGCCCTGCCCCACGTCCAGCTCCAAGGGCCAGAGACTAGCTCAGAGGGCCAGGGAAGCCTCCCAGCCCCATCGACCTGGATGCTGAGATTTTAGCCAGGCCCTCACCTCTGTGCCTCTTTTCATTTCTTTGTTAAGTCTTGTCCTTAAGAGGTGCCAAACTAAAGCCTTCTAAAGCCTATGTTTTCCAGTAGTCACATACAGATGTGAGAGTTGGACTATTAAGAAGCCTGAGTGCCAAAGAACTGATGCTTTCTAAAAAAGAATTGCCAAAGAATTGATGGTTTTGAACTGTGGTGTTGGAGAAGACTCTTGGGGATCCCTTGGACAGCAAGGAGATCAAACCAGTCAATCCTAAAGGAAATCAACCCTGAATACTCATTAGAAGGACTGATGCTGAAGCTGAAACTCCAATGCTTTGGCCACCTGATGGGAAGAGCCAACTTACTGGAAAAGACCCTCATGCTGGGAAAGATTGAGGGCAGGAGGAGAAGGGGACGACAGAGGATGAGATGGTTGGATGGCATCATTGATTCAAGGGACATGAGTTTGAGCAAATTCCAAGAGAAAGCAAAAGAAAGGGAAGCCTGGAGCACTGCAGTCCATGGGGTCGCAAAGAATCAACAATAAAGCCATCTTCATCCATCCTCAGCCGGGGAGAGAAGGGTGGCACTAGCAACTGAGGTAATCAGGGTAACTGGGCCAGGGGTCATTTGGAGAAAGAGAGCCAAGCCAGGAGCTCAAGGTCCAGGAACTGGGAGCTCAGGATGACCTTGCTTGGGCAGACGCAGATGAGTCCAGTAGGAGGGAAGGCCAGGGAGCATGGAGACAGGAGAGTTCCAGGGCCAAGCTTTCTTGGTCCTGCTTCCCACGGAGGGTCAGGTCATCATTCCTGGATGAAGTCCACCATCTCTCCCCACCAGGAGGCCTGTGTGGAAGGGAGCACTGGGAGTGAGGTGGGTGGCAGGGCCTCCAGGGCAAAACCACCTAAGCTCTGGTTGACACACAAAGGTGAGAGGCATGTGGGAGCAGGCAGAAGGATGAAGCAGAAAGAGCCCTAGTCCCAGACACCACAGGTCATAGCCGCGGGATGACGAAAGCAGATGCCCCAGACATTGGCTCTCACCTGCTCTCAACCTGTTGTGTTCTCCTCTGCCACAACCGTGAGCTTTAGTCCCTGAATGCAAACACACTTATGTTTAGGTCTCTGGTACTAATGATGACCTTGATAGAGAAGGATATAGATGCTCCGGACTAACAATCTAGAACTCAGAACCATTCAGCCATCTCTCCAGACGCCTGACCACGGTCCACACGGCTGAGGAAGCTGGCCCCCATCACCCTCTTCAGCCTTAAGGCCCCTCAGAAGTTCCCAGACACCCCCCACCCCCTCCTTGGGAGCCTTGATCTGGCAATTCTTCCCCCCTACTACCCTTGCTGCAGTCTTGATGCCTGGCTTCCTCTCATCCTCCCCACTCTGGCCTGGTGACGCCCTTCCTAGACTCCCTCCACCCTCTGCAATATTCCCTTCCCACAGTACACACAGCCTGTCATGCTTTGCACCACATATTATTAACTACAAATATTCGTCCGTTACTAGCTAGTTAGCTCGCTGGTTAATCAGTTATTTGTTTCCTGGTTTATGTTCATGCCTCTGCCCCAACTTGCTCATAAGGACCCAGAGGGCAGAGACCTTGCTTGTCCTGCTCAGGACAGTATCTCTTTGCTCAGCACAAAATGGCACAAAGTTGTTGTTGATGAATGAACGACTGCATCTACTGGACTCATGTCCCCTGCACACAACTGAACTTGCCAGCACAGGGCAGCTCAGATGAATAAGACAGGTTTCTGTCCCTCCAGGAGCCCCCAGTGGTGGTGTCCCCTTGTTGTCAGCCTCTCCCCAACCCAGAAACTCAGCCCTGACAAATGGCCTTATTCTTCTTACTTCCTGCACCCCAGATCCCACCCCTCCATGTCTGACTTAGTTCTGGGGGCGCCTGCAGAGACTTTTCTGAGGCCCTGACCCTGCTGCTCCTACAAGCTCCATTCGTCCATGATTGGAAGTAACCTCTGGTAAAAACAGCCTTGGGGTGAATGGCAGGAACAGGGAAGACTCCCCTGGGGCAGCAGAACTTGGGGGCCCTTTACGACAATCCAGCAATGCAGCCTAGACACTTCAGTAGCTTTAGCTCAGTTTTTTCAGAGTATGAGGCCACTTGACTCCATTCTCTATGGCTGACAAAGAGGTCGAAAGAGGCTGTAAGCCCATGGAGACAGGGACCCCGTCAATGATGTTGCTTCTGCTACAAGAAACAGAAAAACCAATCTAAAGTGGCACTGAAGAAAATTTGACAGGTCAAGAAGGCTGGAGGAAGGGAAGCACTTGGCTGATCATTTCAGTGATTCAGTGACATCAACCTGAACCTGGATTCTTTCCATGTTTCAGTTCGGTTCTTCAGTATGAGAACTTTGTCCTAGGCTAGCTCCCATCATGGTTTCAAGATAGCTGCCAATTTTCTAGTCATGATACCGACACCACACAGGGAGAGAGAAGGCAACTCTTCTAATGTGTCTCTCTCTTTTTTTTTTAATTTTTGGCCTCTCAGTGTGTGAGACTTTTAGTTCCCGAACTGGGAATTGAGCCAGCAACCCCTGCATTGGAATCTTGGAAACTTAACCACTGGACCACCACTAAAGTCCCTAGTGTGTCTCTTTGGTCAGTGGGAAATCTCTCCTGGAAGCTCCTCCCCCAGCTTGACTCCCCTCACGTCCTATTGGCCAGAATTGTGTTACAAGCCTCCTTTGCACCAACCAGTGACAAGGAGTCTGGGATTTCCGGTGTTTGGCTGAGAATAATTGGGATTTATGCTTGAACCACAGGTGGAGGAGGCATGCGTACTTGCGGGCTAAACTGCTTCAGTCATGTCTGATTCTTTGCAACCCTATGACTATAGCCCGCCAGGCTCCTCTGTCCATGGGATTCTCCAAGCAAGAATACTGGAGTGGGTTGCCATGCCCTCTTCCAGGGGATCTTCCCAACCCAGTGATTGAACCTGTGTCTCTTAGGTCTCCTATGTTTGCAGGCAGGCTCTTTATCAGTAGTGCCGCCTGGGAAGCCCTAGAGGAGGCATGGACACCAGCAAATCCAAGTCCTACCAGTAAGGAAGACAACTACTGAGGAAGGGATTGGCCTCCAGGGCAGAGAGAAAAAGGTGAGACTTTAGAACCGTGGTGTCCCACAGCCCACAGGCCCCAGCACAATGGGTGTGTGGAAGACTGGAAACCCAGCGCTTGTCTGGCTAGACTCCTGGGTGACAACATAGCAACACACACCTTTTACGACACTACAGAGTGTGGACCCCGGCCAGAGCCAGAACTGCAAATTAACAGCCAAGGGGGCTTGTGAATCAGACTGGATGCCTCACCCTCTGGGCCAATGCTGTCTGGTATGGAGCACAGGGCTCCACAAGCATTTTGTCAAAGGAGTGCCCACAGGAGAGAATAAACGCTGGCCTTGACTCAGAAACGGGCCTCTGCCTCTCCAGAGGCACCAGCCCAAGCAGCTGTGGGCCTCTCCCATGGCCCCAGGAAAGACAGGAGCCTCGCTAGATGGTCAGTGAGAACTGACCCGCTCCCTGGAACTGCATCCATTTGCTGCCAAAGAGTCTTCTCAGCCTTTCACAGGCGGGCGGCTTTCCTGAAATCCAGAGGCCCTCACCCTGCCATGAGGCTCCACAGTATGGGAAGAGGCAGAAGAGCCTCTGCTCTGGTCGCATCTCCCCACATCATTAGCTGCTGTTGATGGAGAGTCAAATGACCCTTGTGTGGGAGGTGGCATGTGGAAGAATTCATATGCTTTTAGAGCCCGTTTTCCCATCTCATCATCTGCTGTTAGCTCAGGGCTGAATTAGAGCTAGTTCTTTCCGACTCCCAGCTGCAGTGTCATTTGATGTTGAAGAGAAGCCCAGGAAGGCAAAAGAACAGCCCCCAGATGGGCCAAGATGTTGCAGTCTTCAGAGATTTCAGGATGGAATCAGGCAGAGGAATGGAGGAAACCTGGAACCTGACGTTCTTTTTAATTTTCAAATTAGTTTCTTATCAGTGAGTTCATTCGATTTGCTTTACAGCTCTGTGAGACAGGCGGCCAGGGATTTTCATGTCCATTTGACAGATGAGAAAATTGAATGACTTACCCAGGTTCCCACTTTGGGTGAGTGACAGAAATGAGATTAGGATTCTCCCAGCCCTAGATATCTGGACAAAATTATAATTTAAAAAAATGCATGCACTCGCATGTTCATAGTAGCACTGTTCACAATAGCCAAGACAGGGAAGCAGCCTAAACGTCCATCAACAGAGGAATGGATAAGGAAGATGTGGTACATATATATAGTGGAATATTACTCAGCCATAAAAAGAATGAAATAATGCCATTTGCATCAATGTGGATGGACCTAGAGATGATCATACTAAGTGAAGTAAGTCAGACAGAGAGATAAACACTATATGATATTATATATATGTGAAATCTAAAATATGACACAAATGAACTTATCTATGAAACAGACACAGACTCAGACACAGAGAACAGGCTAGTGGTTGCTGAGGGTGAGGGAGGGATGGACTGGGAGTTTAGGATTAGCAGATGCAAACCACTCCATACAGAAAGGATAAACAACAAAGTCCTACTGTATTGCACAAGGAACTGTATTACTATCCAGTGATAAACCATAAATGGAAAAGAATACGAAAAATAATGTGTATATATACATGAGTCACTTTGCTAAATAGCAGAAATTGACACAACACTGTCAATCAACTATACTACAATAACATAAATTTTTTAAGGAATCATCCCAAGCCTGGTTTGTTCAGTTATACCACTCACGATGCCCTGTGGGTGAACAGATCCTGCACTGGGAGGGGAGCTGAGGTGGTCTTCTCCACGCAGGTTCCCCCAACAAATACTCCATTGTCATGAGACTCTTTCTCAAGGCATCAGGCTGTCCTCTCAGTTGGTTAAAGCTTCACCAATAAGGCTGGCTGATGTACTCTTGGTGGTGATGCAGTGCTTTGAATTTAGCTACCGAGGCCCTGTTTGAAATGTAAGATTGTGACAGGTTTTTAGCAATATATTTGCAGAGGATCATCAGAGGTAGAGAAGTCACTTGTGTCTGGTTAAAACCTTCTCTTGTCAAGGGTTCCGCATATGGTGCTAGTGGTAAAGAACCCACCTGCCAATACAGGAGATGGAAGAGATGAAGATTCAGTCCTTGGGTTGGGGAGATCCCCTGGAGGAGGACATGGAAACCCACCCCAGTATACTTGCTTGGAGAATCCCATGAATAGAGGAGCCTAGCGGGCTATGGTCCATAGGGTCACAGAAAGTCGGACACAACTGAAGCGACTTAGCACGAATGCATGCGCTTGTCAAAGACAGCTGAGGCAGGACTCTGCCCACTTGGCTCATTAACAGAAAGGATGCAAAGTCTATCTCTTTGAGATGCCCAAGAGCCCCAAGACTCCCAGCCTGCTGGCACTGCACTTATTGGGCACCTGACCCTCTGAAGGACATGTGCTCCTTGGATTGATAAGGCAAGACCCAGTTTCAGCATCCTTGGTACCCCATGGTAAGGGGCTGCTCCAGGGCCTGCTGGGACCTAAGTACCAGGCCCCATCTCAGCACCTTCAAAACCCAGCCAACGTCCACCCCTCCTTCATCCTGAGCCTCCCTTAATGCCCATCACCCTCATTCTTGGACCATCTTGGGCCAGTTCAGGATTTTAAATCCCACCTCTGTGCAGACAACCCTCGGATCTGAAACTCCAGTCGTGGACTTTCGTAATCTCCAGTCCCCCTCAACCCCATCTCCAGACTGGAACTCTCCCCTGGCCTAAGTCACAGAACTGTCCATAGTGGCCACAACCGGCTTCTGCACCTGTGCCTTCCTCTGGGAATGATGGCAAATGCCCCACCTCCAGCTCCAGTCACCACTCCACTCCCAGTCTGCTCTCCAGGCCAGTCCAGACCCCTGGGAGCCCCAGGAGCTTTGATTTCAGTCTCCAACATCTCCTCCCCTACCCCACACCCTCTTTCCCAATAGGGACACCTCTCTTTGCACCAAAATTTATCATCCTGGGTCCCATTGCCTGAGCGGTCTCCCAGCTGAAAAGGGAACCCACTGTAATATGTTAATGACTGCCCAGATCATAAATATTTGCTATATTACTAAAGATTTGTGGAGAAATGCCTTATTCAAAGGAATGAACAAAATGGAGGAGGTGGCTGCTGGCAGAGGCGCTGGGGTAGGGGTAAGGGTCTTCTATCCCTCCACCCCTCCACCCTTGGCCAGCTCCTGGCATGGCGGTAAAGAAAAAAGGACCAGAACTTTGAATCCTGATCTTCCCAGCTCTGCTCTGGGCCTAGAATTGGTGCGCACAAAGTCACCAGGTCCCCAGCTAGAGAAGACAAGGTTGCCAAGGCCAGAGTCCCATGAGCTCAGAATTCAGAATTTGGACCTTTCAAAATCTGAGCCCATTTAGACTCCAGAAAACACAACTTCTGGGCTAGAAAACACAACTTCCAGGACAGAGTGTAAAGCATCTCCTGAAAAGATCCCGCTGGACATCCCAGGGCCTGTGAGGAGTTCTGGGTACAGGAGTAATCAACCAACCTATGGAGCAAATTCCCTCCTCATTATGCACACACCAGAGTTCAGGAAAAGTTTCACACAGCGCAGCCCTGGTTCAACGAGCTGGAAAATGCTCTGAGTCATAGAGAGGCCCCAGAGGCAATCAGCCCCTTCCTGCCATCCCTACAGGCCTTTCTCTGCGGAAAAACCTGCACCAGAGGAAGCTGGCTGTGTGTATGTATGTGTTAGTTGCTCAATCAGGTCTGACTCTTTGCAACCCCATAGACTGCAGCTTGCCAGGCTCCTCTGTCCACGGAATTCTCCAGGCAAGAATACTGGAGTCGGTTGCCATGCCATTCTCCAGGGGATCTTTCTGACCCTGGGATTGAACTTGCGTCTTCTGTATTGCAGGCAGATTCTTTACCCTCTGAGCTGGCAGTGAAAGTGAAAGTCACTCAGTCAGGTCCTACTCTTTGCGAACCCAGGTATTGTACCCTGCCAGGCTTCTCTGTCCATGGGATTTTCCAAGCAAGAATACTGGAGTGGGTTGCCATTCCCGTCTTCAGGGGATCTTCCCATCCAGGGATCGAACCCAGGTCTCCTGCATTACAGGCAGATTCTTTACCAGCTGAGCCATGGGCTGGCCTTAAATCCCAGCAGCACCCCAATCAGATTTGTTCTCCAGCTCCCCTCTGAGGTCCCCTCAGCCCCCAGGGCAGCCAGGTTCCTGCCCCATGTCTACCCACCTCATCCTCCCATTCCTCCATCCCTGCGCTGTGGCCCGACCACCCTTGGGATCTCTACAATAACAATGGGCCTCCCACAACCCATTCAGGTCCATCAGGGATGAGGCTTCATCTTCCCCAGGCTTTACTTCCTCCTGAACTAGGCCTGTGCTGTCGCAGGAAGACCTTTGTGGGCCGCAGAAGCTGGAAGCCTCCCTTCCTGCTATGGAAGGACCCCCACTGAGTCCTAGGATCCTCTGCATTCATCCCAACCTACCTCATAGGTCACAGGAGAAGGAAGCTTCTCCTAAATAACTGCTCCTCTTTCAAATTCATCACCATCCTCCAGGCCTTTCTGAGATCCTCATTCCCCTGGAAGCCCTGGGCTCACAACAAACACTCCTTCCCGCGGCTTGCGTCTGTGCCCCATCAGAGTTGAGGGCAGGTTCTGCGTCTCCATCTGTCCTGGCATTTGACTAGAAGACCCAGCAAGGCAGGATCCAGCTCCTCTGAGGTCAAGAGGACAGATGCTCAAAGAAGCACAATAGTAAGGTTTTGCCTCTTAGATGCCTCTCTGAATCCCCCTTCAGGAATGGAAGATTCCAGTTGCTGGAAACACCCCCACTCCACCCACCCCATAGTCAGCTCTCTCTGCCTTACTTGCTCCCCCATAGGATACCCCTCCCTAGGACACACTCCCTTCCTCTGCAGGACTGCAGGGCTATGACCGATGAATTGGTATATCCTCAAAGCCCCTTTTAGGCTAGCCCCAGGCCTTTGTGGAGACTGCCTGGCAACTGGACACCTTCTGCACACTCCTGCATCGGCCCTTCCCTTTCATAGGGGTGTGCCTTCAGAGTGCTCCCACAAACTCCCCACAAACAAACCTTCTGTCCACCGTAGTGGGCTCCAAGGGGACAGCGCCTGTGACATATGCCAAGCAGGAGATGGAGAAAGGGCCACTTTAATAAAAATTGGTCTCTTCCAATGTTTCCATGCAAAGATCTGGAGAGCTTGGTGGAGAGCACATTTTGGTCCTCTGTGGGGAGACTTCCAATTTCCCACTGAACAGGAATCCTATTCTCTGTAGCCCAGACCCACAATCTCAGTCAGCACGTTCATGTGTGCTTAGTCGCTCAGTCATGTCCAACTCTGTGACCCTATGGACTGTAGCCCACCAGGCTCCTCTGTCCATGGGATTTCCCAGGCAAGAATCTTGGAGTGGGTTGCCATTTCCTTCTCCAGGGGATCTTTCTGACCCAGGGATTGAACTCATCTCTTCTGCATTGGCAGGCGAATTCCTTACCACTAGTGCCACCTGGTTGAGGAATAAAACAGTCCAGAATAAGCTGGGGCCCTCTTCCTGGGCCAACAGAAACTGAAGACCCTGGAAAAAGGCACATTTTTGAGGGCCAGGGTCCTGCCCAATGGCTAATGTGGCACGTTGGTACATCTTGCCATCCGAATAGAAGAGTAGCTTATATTCCCTTGAAAGGGGTGTGGAAGTAAGCAAAGTGGCCAGAGAGGGAGTGGAAGTCCTGTTTCCCCCACCCCATTCACCCCCACACTCTGATTTGAAGTTGAGCCTAGGCATCACCAAAATAAAGTTTCCGTGTCAACTTCAGAGAGTATTATTAAGTGCACAATGACTTTAGTCCTGGGAAAGTGAAAGTGAAAGTTGATCAGTTGTATCCAACTCTTTGCAACCCCATGAAGTGTACAGTCCATGGAATTCTCCAGGCCAGAATACTGGGGTGGGTAGCCTTTCCCTTCTCCAGGAAATCTTCCCAACCCAGGGATTGAACCCAGGTCTCCCGCATTGCAGGCAGATTCTGTACCAGCTGAGCTCTCAGGGAAGCCCTTAGTCCTGGGAGCCTCGGTTTACTTCCCTATGACATGGCAGCAGTGGCCCCACCCTGCCTACCTGGCACCTGAGTGAGGATGTGCTGAGAAAAATGTGCCAGCCGTGAGGAAGTGCACAAGAATAGACACCCACTATTACGGTGTTGCTGAAGTGTTTCCCACAAGCCAGTCTGCTCCCCTCTAGGTTTTCTCCTCTCGGCAGGCTAGGATCAAGCTGCACAATTGGGCTTCCTCCAGCCCATGGAACCAGCCGGGACACAGGTGTTCCCCAAAGCTGGCCTGATGAACAGAGTCTGGATTGAAAAGATCGCCACATACTCTTTCATTTTCTCCCAAGGGCCCAAAGGCAAACAGACAGATAGGAGGGTCAGTGTGACATGGAATCCAGCCCGGCTGTCAGGAGACTTCCTGTGGCATTCTTCTCCATAATTACCTCATTCCTTTGTCCTAACACCCACATCTAGCCTGTCGATTTCTGTGATGTTTGTGGTTGGGCTGAGACTTGGGTGGGGAAGAAGAAAAGGGAGGCTTTTCTTGTACACGGGACACCTGTGGATTTTATAAATAGTCCATGGAAGCCAGGGTACCACTCCTCAACATACAGACTGGGCACTGCACCAAAATGCCCAGCTGGGGGCTGTGGAGGGCTCCAGTCCAGGCTGCAGCCCACTGGTCAAGCCCTGTGCCCAGAGGGCATTTTTCTCATTCTTACAAAGATGCTCCATAGGTTAGCAGTGCCTTTGGTGTTGTTTTATAGAGGAAGAAGTTGATGCTCAGAGAAGCTAAGTAACTTGCTCAAGGTCACACAGTAGGCAGGTGATGGAGCCAGGACACAATTTCATCCCCATCTGACTGCACCCTGCTGGTTTATGCCTGACCCAGCCATACAGTTTGGCACCCAGATCACCCCTCACGTCATTGTTAGAGATCTTTTGATTTCAAATAACAGAGACCAGACCAGTAAAAGAAAGAAAAAAGAAAAAAAAAAAAACTAATAAAAGGATGCTGAAAGGCCTGGTAGAATCTGAGGAAAGAACTAGCAATCCCAACAGGAAGACCCAGGGGACAGAATTCAGGAATGTCTGGATACAGCTCTGAGGATCCCAAAGGTGGCAGTTCATGACCTTCCATCTCGAACTCTGTCATTAACTTGATTTGGTTTCCAGTCCCTTGGTTAAATTTCCTTTTTTGTTGTTGTTGGAACATGATTGGGCAGCTTGGGTCAAATGTCTGCCTTTACTTTGATAGTTTCCTGGGGTTGGGTTCCACATGAGAGTCATGACAGCCAGCAGCCTATGGCTCATAGAGCAGTTGCCATATCAGTGGCCTTAGACTCAGCAAGAGGGGCCATTGCCCTGGGCTCCATGTTTCAGAGTTCTACATATTAAACACACACACACAATTGTAATAGAGCCTTTTGAAATTTTTTAGAGAAAAAATATTTTTCTGAAGACACAAAACTTGAGATTTTTTTTACCCTTATGTTTATCATAATTCAGATTTTTTGATGGAAATATATTCATATTTTCTGCACTTTAAAAACAATTACAGGGACTTCCCTGGTGGTCCAGTGGCTAAGATCTCCTCGTACTCCCACTGCAGGGGGCCCGGGTTCTATCCATAGTCAGGACACCAGATCCCACATGCCACAACTATAGGTCTAAGATTCCACATGTGCACCTAAGACCTGGCACAGCCAAATAAATAAATATTAAATACAATTATTTTCTTTTCAACCCTTCAGGTCAGAGCTGGCCAATTTTTTCTTAAAGATTGGTATAAAAAATACTTGAGGCTTGGAGGCAATATAATCTGTCATAATTACTGTTACAGCTATGAATAAAATGTAAATAAATGTGTGTGGCTGTGTTCCACTAAAGCTGTATTTGCAAAAATGGTCTATTTATATGTTGCTTCATGTATAAGATGTTTTTTAAAGTGTTTGTTGTTTAGTTGTTAAGCCAAGGCTGATCCTTTTGCAACCCCAGAGGACCCACCAGGCTCCTCTGTCCATGGGATTCTCCAGGCAAAAATATTGGAATGGGTTGTCATTCCTTCACCAGGGATCTTCACTATCCAGGGACAGGACCTGCGTCTTTTCCTTGGCAGGCAGATTCTTTGCCACTGAGCCACCTGGGAAGCTCCTCTTTGGAGTTAAGATGAACAAAAAGAGTTCTTTGATCAAGTATGAATAAAGATTGTCAAATCACACCATGCTGTTCACTGAACATGAATATTCAAAGAAAGTCAAATCTGATGAGGTCATCGACAAACTTGCAGAAGCTAAGGCTCAAAATCAGAAGCTGTAATGTTCTTCATTACTGTGACTGGCTAATAGTTAGAAAAAAGTATTTTCCTTTTTTCAAAAAGTAGAAAACACACTGATGTGGGAGTTTGGGGTTAGCAGATGCAAACTATTATATAGACTATGGATAAAAATCAAGATCCAACTGTATAGCACAGGGAAATATATTCAATACCCTTTAACTATCACAGAAAAAAAAATACAAAAAAGAAAAAATAGATGTAACGGCTTCCTAGGTGGCTCAGTGGTTAAAAAAAAAAAAGAAATCTGACTGCCAGTGCAGGAGCTGCAGAAGTTTTAGGAGACATGCATTCAGTCCCTGGGTCAGAAAGATCCCCTGGAGGAGGAAACAGCAGCCCACTCCAGTGTTCTTGCCTGGGAAATTCCATGGACAGAGGAACCTGGTGGGCTACAGTTACTGGGGTCACAAAAAATCGGACACAACTGAGTGACTGAACACATGCACACTTATATATAACTGAATCACTTTGCTGTACAGCAGAAATTAAGACAACATTGTAAATCAAGCATACTTCAATAAAATAAATTTTTAAAAAAATACACTGAAGTGACTTAAATATGATTCCATTACTCTTCTCCTTTCCTCTCTCCCAGGTCTGTTAAGTGCTGAGAAAACTCCAGAAGCATAGGCTCTGGTAAAATAGTTTCTCCTGAGGGCAGGTTTTGTTAAGAAGAACAGGGTTTGGGGAGGGATAGATTGGGAGTTTGGGACTGACATGCAGACACACACCGCTGTATTTAAAATAGACAAATAAGGACCATTACTGCACGGCACAGGGAACTCTGCTCAACACTCTGTGGTAACCTACATGGGAAAAGAATCTAAGAAAGAACGTACATACGATGAATCACTTTGCTGTACGCCTGAAACTAACACAACATTGTTAATCAACAATATTCTACTATAAAATAAAAATTAAAAAAAAAGGAAACAATATGCTCTAGTATATTCCAAAACAGTTCTTTTCCCTTCTCCCTACTGGAATGTGAAGAGGTTTCTTTCTCTGATGACCTAGTGGAGCTCCCAGAGGCAAAATTTACAATAATGGACTCCCCACCCCCCACTTCCCTTTGAGTGGGTCTCCCGGCAATTTTTAAGTCTCTGGCTTATCCACAGTGAGCCTTCAGCAATATGTCAGTCAGTTTCCCTACCCCATCCCTGGTTCCTGCAGAGATATCAGCTCATGGGTTTCTGCTCAGGAAGATTCTGATTCTCTGTTCTGCCAGTCAGTCTCTTCAATGTGGGGAGAGCTATTTATCCTGGGTCCCCAGTTCTCTGAGAGATTTCAGAAGAGTTGTTGATTTTTTTTTTTTTAGAGCATTCAGCTTTTTTATTTATTAGGATGAAGGGGGGAGGCATCTAAGTTCCTTAAATTCTGGCCAAGAAAGCATGTGTCCTATCACCTTCTCTTTTTCACTGAATTAATTTTATTTCTATTTAAAAGATATTTACCAACATGATCACTAGAAAAATGTGTTTCACTATGTGCTTTTCTGGTCATTATTATTCATTTCCTGATTCTTTTCTGAAAAGAATCTTGTTACATAGAAGAAAGGGATTTGAGAAAAAGATCCACTCTGGGAGGCAGAATGGTGGTCCCAGCTCGTGCTGATTCATGGGAGCCAACAGTGAAATCTCTTTTCTGCTCTGTGTTCAGTGACATCCTGTTGGTAGCTTGAGATCAGCCGCAGGGGTAGTATTTATACCACAGAAATGCAAACACTATAAATCAGGGCTCCCCGAAGCCTGCCAAGAGAGTTGGTTGTTAAATACACACCATCACACCTCATATTCTGGGTATTAAATACTCTGAAAAAGTGAAAGTCACTCAGTGGTGTCTGACTCTTTGTGACTCTATGGATTGTAGCCCACCAGGCTCCTCTGTCCATGGGATTCTCCAGGCAAGAATACTGGAGAGGGTTGCCATGCCTTCCTCCAGGGAATTGTCCTGACCCCGGGGTTGAACCTGTGTCTCTTACATCCCCTGGATTGGCAGGCAGGTTCTTTACCACTAGCACCACTTGGGAAGCCCTATCTGGTCTATACCCTCCTTTAAATATTTTTTATTGGAATACAGTTGATTTACAATGTTGTGCTAGCTTCAGGTATATAGACAGTGATTTAGTTATACATATATTCATTTTCTAAGATTCTTTTTCACATATAGATTATCACAGAATATTGGGTAGAGTTCCCTGTGCTATATAGAGTAGGTCCTTGCTGGTTATCTATCTTATGCACTGTAATGTCTGTATGTTCATCCCAAGCTCCTGCTTTGTCCCCTACCCGTGTTTACCTTTTGATAACCATACGTTTGTTTTTGAGGTCTCTGAATCTGTTTCTGTTTGGTAAATAAGTTTGTGTGTATCATTTTTAAATGACATTGCGCATACGAGTGATATCATGTATTTGTCTTTCTCTGTCTGACTTACTTCACTTAGTATTATCATCTCTAGGTCCATCCATGTTGCTGCAACATGCAAAAAGGCAAAATGTTTGTCTGAGGAGGCCTTACAAATAGCTGAGAAAAGAAGAGAAGCTAAAGGTGAAGGAGAAAAGGAAAGGTAAACCCATTTGAATGAGGAGTTCCAAAGAATAGCAAGGAGAGATAAGAAAGCCTTCCTAAGAGATCAATGCAAAGAACTGGAGGAAAACAATAAGAATGGGAAAAACTAGAGATCTCTTCAAGAAAATGAGAGATATCAAGGGAACATTTCATGCAAAGATGGGCACAATAAAAGACAGAAATAGTATGGACCTAACAGAAGCAGAAGATACTAGAAGAAGTGACAAGAATACACAGAAGAACTAGACAAAAAAGATCTTCATGACCCAGATAACCATGGTGGTGTGGTCACTCGCCTAGGCCCAGGCATCCTGGAATGCAAAGTCAAGGGGCCCTTAGGAAGCATCTCTATGAACAAAGCTAGTGGAGGTGATTGAATTCCAGTTGAACTATTTCAAATCCTAAAAGATGATGCTGTGAAAGTGCTGCACTCTATATGCTAGCAAATTTGCAAAACTCAGCAGTGGCCACAGGACTGGAAAAGGTCAGGTTTCATTCCAGTCCCAAAGAAAGGCAATGCCAAAGAATGTTCAAACTACCTCACCATTGCATTCATCTCACATGCTAGCAAAGTAATGCTCAAAATTCTCCAAGCCAGGCTTCAATAGTACATGAACTGTGAACTTCCAAATGTTCAAGCTGGATTTAGAAAAGGCTGAGGAACCAGAAATCAAATTGCCAATATCTGTTGGATCATTGAAAGAGAAAGAGAATACCATAAAAAACATTCACTTCTGCTTTATTGATTACACCAAAGCCCTTGACTGTGTAGATCACAACAAACTGTGGAAAATTCTTAAAGAGATGGGAATACCAGACCACCTTACCTGCCTCCTAAGAAATCTTTACGCGGGTCAAGAAGCAACAGTTAGAACCAGACATGGAACAACAGACTGGTTCCAAATTGGAAAAGGAGTACATCAAGGCTGTATCTTGTCACCCTGTTTATTTAACATATATGCAGAGTACATTATGAGAAATGTTGGGCTGGATGAAGCACAAGCTGGAATCAAGATTGCTGGGAGAAATGTCAATAACCTCAGATATGCAGATGACACCGCGCTTATGGCAGAAAGCAAAGAAGAACTAAAAAGCCTCTTGATGAAAGTGAAACAGGAGAGTGAAAAGGCTGGCTTAAAACTCAACATTCAAAAAATGAAGATCATGGCATTTGGCATTCCCCTTCACTTCATGGAAAATACATGGGGAAACAATGAAAACAGTGAGAGACTTTATTTTGGGGGGTTCCAAAGTCACTGCAGATGGTGACTGCAGCCATAAAATTAAAAGATGATTGCTCCTTGGAAGAAAAGCAACGACCAACTTAGATAACATTAAAAAGCGGAGATATTACTTTGCTGACAAAAAGCCTGTCTAGTCAAAGCTATGGTTTTTCCCCGTAGTCATGTATGGATGTGAGAGTTGGACTATAAAGAAAGCTGAGCACCAAAGAATTGATGCTTTTGAACTGTGGTGTTGGAGAAGACTCTTGAGAGTCCCTTGGACTGCAAGGAGATCCAACCAGTCCATCCTAAAGGAGATCAGTCCTGAATATTCATTGGAAGGACTGATGCTGAAGCTGAAACTCCAACACTGTGGCCACCTGATGCAAAGAACTGACTCATTGGAAAGACCCTGATGCTGAGAGGGATTGGGGGCAGGAGGAGAAGGGGACGACAGAGGATAAGATGGTTGGATGGCATCACCAACTCGATGGACATGAGTTTGAACAAGCTCCAGGAGTTGACGTTGGACAGGGAAGTCTGGCGTGCTGCAGTCCATGGGGTCTCAAAGAGTTGGACATGACTGAGTGACTGAACTGATGTTGCTGCAAATGGCAAAATTTTGTTCCTTTTATGGCTGAGTAGTATTCCACTGTATTTTTGTACCACATCTTCTTTATCTATTCTTCTGTCGATGAATATTTAGGTTGCTGCCATGTGCTGGCTCTTTTACCTCATGCTGCAATGAACATTGGGGTACATGTATCTTTCTGAATTATAGTTTTCTCTGGATACATGCCCAGGAGTGGGATTGCTGGATCATATGATAGTTCTATTTTTATTTTTTTAAGGAATCTCCATACTGTTCTCCATAGTGGCTGCACCAATTTACAATCCCACAAGTATGCAGGAGAGTTCCCATCTTTCCACACACTCTCCAGCATTTATTGTTTGTGGACTTTTTTGATGATAGCTATTCTGACCAGTGTGAGAGGAGATAGCTCCTTGTATCTACCCGCTTTAAATAGTGAGGCAATTTGCAGGCCAAACTCAATTTTATGTCTTGGTGGAGCAGATAACTCCCAGCTAACATGGAGAACAGGCCGCATGACCTTCTGACATCTTCTGGTGGGATATATCATTTCTCTACCTGGCCCAGGATAATGCCAAGGGCTCCTTGTCAAGACAGAGAAGAGTTGCTTGCTGAGCAGATCATTGCATTACCCCCAAATCTTAGGGTTTCTGCTGATTCTCCAATCCATGATCTATTAAAGCAGCTTGGCACCATTGGATCTATTGGGTTATAAAGGTCCAAAGAGCAGAGCCACTTACATTAGAGCCTGGACCAGCCTAAGAGGCTTCTCTGCTGCTGAGTCCCACTCAGAACCGGGAACCTTGCAGCTCACTTAATAAATGAATCAGAAGAGCCCAACCAAACATAACATTTGGTTCTTTCCATGTTCCTTCTGAAGTCCAAAGGAGTTCACAAAGCATCATACCTCCTTCATTGTAGTAGTGGGTCAGAGCATGCGTGCTAAGTCGCTTCAGTCATGTTTACTCTTTATGACCCTGTGGACCATAGCCTGCCAGGCCCCTCTGTCCATGGGATTCTCCAGGCAAGGATACTGGAGTGGGTTGCCATGCCCCCCTCCAAGGGGTCTTCCCAGAGATTGAACCTGCATCTCTTATTGCATCTCTTCCTGCATTGGCAGGCGGGTTCTCTACCACAAGTGTCACCTGGAAGCCTATAGTAGTGGGTGTAGTGGATCAACTTCTTCACTTTGGAGGGAATATCTCAGTATATCAGAGACACTAGAACCCAGAAACTCCAGTGAGGTAGCCAAGCGCCTGTATTTTTATGTGATTCATTGCCGATCCTATAGTGCACATGTGTCTTGCAAAAGCATTTAAGTATCTGTTACTTTCTGCTCTCTATGACCTGTGGGCTTGAGGTCAGCAATGCAGTGCACAGCATCGTGACATGTATAGGATGAGAACATTACAGTGAATTGTACCACGGTGCCAGGAAACTGATGTCATCCAGAGAGCAGTTCGTGAAGATGCACTGATCCTTTTCAGGGGAAATCCAACTACTGAATTCTAGATGCCTTTGTGCTCAGAGGGGCTCCAAAACAGAAACATTTACTAGCTGTGATGCCACAGGCTGTGTCACATCATCAAGATAACCTTGTCTAAAATAACAGATGAAATTGAAATCACCATCTGAATAAGCTTAAATGATGTGTGGTTACTCTGCAAGATGGATCTGTGGATCTGTGTCCTGTACCAACTAAATAGGCAAGCTCTGTGAGAGTGTAATTGAAATCACTCCTGTGAAATTTTTCTCAAATGTTCCATGTTGGCACGAATATCTGAAATGCCCCAAGGATGTGGCATTGTATGGGCTGATAGCTTTGACAAGGAAGTAGAATTCTGGAAGTTTCTATACTTGGTCCTTCCCCACTGTAATTGTAACTATTCCACAAACCAGGGAGACCATCTGGAGATTCTGTCAATTCTCAAGCATGTCCCCCGTCAAACTAGTGACTCAAAACTTTGGCAAATAAGCGCGGGGTAGGTTCTGGTTCCTATTGCCTTCATTGAGGTGAATTGAGTCAAAACTCCAATTATGGAGACTTCCCTGGTGGTCAGGGCTTCCCACGTGGTGCAGGGGCAAAGAATCTGCCTGCCAAAGCAGGAGACATAAGAGATGCAGGTAGGAAATGGCAACCGACGCCAGTATTCTTGCCTGGAAAATTTCATGGACGGAGGAGCCTTGCAGGCTACAGTCCATGAGGTCACAAAAAGTAGGACACAACTTAGCATGTGTGCACACATGCCCTAGTGCTCCAGTGGTCAATACTCTGCACTCCCAAAGCAGGGGGCCCAGGTTCAATCCCTGGTCAGGGGACTAGATCCCACATGCCACAACTAAAGATTCTACATTCCACAACCAAGACCTGGTGCAGCTGATAAATATGTAAATAGTTTTTAAAACCCTCCAGTTATCACCTTAACCTCAAAATCCTCTAGCTGGTAGACCAGAGTGTGGTTCTGAGTTTCCAGGAATCAGTCTTTGCTCGGAGTCATTGTTCAGTAGCCCTTTTTCCAGTGCAGAAATACCCAGCCAGTGACCCAGGTTACCTTGTAGTAGGTCAGGAGGAAGATTCACATTCCTGAAAGGTCCTGCTTTAAAGGTGATAGATTCTTTCCATAGGTTCTGGGTCTATGCATTGAATCAGGTCTAGGGATTGACAGGTTAAGAGGCCACGTCACTCTGTCGTGGTGACCCAAGTCAGGTCCAAGAGGATCTTAGCTTACTACCTGTCTATTTCAGCCTAAGATCCCTAAAATCAAAGCCACAGCAAGGTTCCTGTAAGTCAGGTCACAGTCATTCCAGTCCCACACTCTCCAATGGTCACCAAGTTTACTGCCTCTAATGATCCAGTGCCACTGCCCGGCCTCTGCCCCTCAGGCTCCTCCATCCTTGAAATCAGTGCCTGTCCAACCATGTCATCTCTGAATCCATCTCTGGTCTTCAGAGAACAAGCATCACAGCATCTTCCAAGGATGCTAGCACTCCCCTCACCAACGTGTTCCTGGTATATGAGGTGTCCCCTTAGAGAACAAAATTAAAGGAGGATTCCTGCATAATTGATTCACTTCAGAATCATCATTTTATGGGGAATTTCTGACATTTTGGTGGTGGCTGCACTGAGTCCAGGTTTTGATCAAAACCACAGAAGGCAACTACCTCCAGTTGCCTGGGCGACAGGTTGAACCCAACTCTCTGGGAAGGCCCCCTTGGGTAACCCCTGCTGTAGAGCCAATGGTTTGAAAGATGCTTAGAAATGGAATCCACAAAACATACTGATAGTGTGGTGTGGAGTGTGAGGAAGAGGAGATTTCAGAGATGATGCCCCAGTCTTGTCAGGAGAAGCTGGTGGATGGTGGTGTCCTTTCACGAGGATGGGGATGCAGACTTGAGGTCAGTGCTGCCGAGATGCTCACATAGCAGAAGTGGATGAGTGGCTGAAGGATGTAAGCAATGCCTCAGCTCACACAGCTGCTAAGGGACCATGTGGGCCTGAGTCCACGCTCCACAGATTCCAGAGCCCAAGCTCTGCCCACCCCCACTTCCTCTGCCACCCCTCTACCAAGTCTGCCTCACTCTAGGCAGTAATTTGGAGGATTCCAGGCTAAGCCGTTAACATACTTTTGAAACTCAGTTCTCCTGGCATCCCTGTGAGGTGGACTCAATCATCCCCAATATTCCCGATGAGGAAACTGAAGCTCAGACAAGCTAATTAGCTGCTTCAGTCTACACATGGCTGGTGCTGGCTCTTACACTGTGTCTAACCAGGCTGTTAGGAAGATCACAAGAGAAAGGGTTTGTGAAAGTTCTTTGAAATATTTGCTTCCCCGGGTATAATGCAAAATCAGCTCTCTATGGTTCTCTCTGTGGCTTCTTGCTCAGCAGCAGGGCAACTCTGGTGAGTGCTATGCCCAAGGAGACTTTTACTGTGGCTCAGAAGTGGGTACCCAGGGTTCACCCTATGACTTCAAGAGAGCGGCCAACAGCCGTGGCCCTGCTGCCAAGTTTATGGGAGGCTAAAGCTGCCATAGGCTTGCTCCAGTCAAGTGTCACTGTCCTGCTCAGCCTGCTCCTATGGAAGGGGCTGGGCCAGGGCAGGGGAGCGGATTTGAGGCTGGTGGATTTGGTGGGGTTTTGCAGTGGCATGGTTTCCCGTCCCTGCCCAATGGAGGAAGGGATTGCCTCTTACAATGGTTGATTTTACACATCAATTTGACTGGGCTATGGGATGCCCATAGAGGTGTCAAAAACCATTTCTGGGTGTGTCCAGGAGGGTATTTCTATCAGAGATTAGCATTTGAATCAAGGGACCAGTAAGACCACTCTCACCCATGCAGATGGGCATCACCCCATCCATGGATGGCCTAAGTAGAACAAAAAGATGGGGGAAGGGGGACTTCCTTGGTGGTCCAGTGGTTAAGACTCCATTCTCCCAATGCAGGGGGCACAGGTTTAATCCCTGGTTGGGGAACTGAGATCAAGCATGCTATACAGCATGGACCTAAAAAAAAAAAAAAGATGGGGGAATATTTGATCTTTCTGCTTGACCTGGGATGCATATCTTCTGCTCCCTGACATTGGCTCCCCTGTTCTTGGTGCCATGGAACCTGGCCTGACACCAGCAGCCCCCACCCACCCACCCACCCACAGATAGCGGGTTCTCAGGCCATTCAGCCTCAGACCCGGAGCTCCACCATGGGTTCTCCTGGCTCACAGCCCTTCCAACTTGGGCTGAACTCCACTTTCTGGTTCTTCATCTTGAAGATGGCAGACCATGGGGCTTCTTGGCCTCCCTAATCACAGGAGCCAATCCCTATAATAAGGGAGGGGTCAGAGTGAAGGGCAAATACACTTGCATCCAGCTGAGGACCCCCACATCAGCGTCCTGCAGCTGCAGGAACCAGGGACCACTTGTCCCTTCCAGCCTTCTCTCCTGGCCCCATCCTGAGGGTGCCTGTGTCTAGAAGGCAGAATGGGGTGAGGCAGGAAGGAGTGCTTGTCTCAGAAGAGGCCCCTTTAGGTCCTCCCAGCTATGGGGTCAAGTCTGAGTGTTGTCAGAAGGGGGAACCCCTTCTAGGGCCTAAGAGTAGGATCTTGCTTAACACTTGGAAATGGATTGTCCAAGGAGACCGACAAAGCAAGAGACTGTATTGGGAGGGGTGCACAGGCAGAGAGCAGCAGGGTAAGGGAAACTGGGAGAACTGTTCTGCCACGTGGCTCACAGTATCGGGTTTTATGGTCATGGGGTTAGTTTCCAGGTTGTCTCTGGCCAATCATTCTGACTCAGGGTCCTTCCTGACAGCAAGCACATGGCTCAAACAAGATGGATTCCAGAGAAGAGGAGTCTGGGAAGTTGGTAGGACATATAGATTGGCATCTCCTCCCTCCTTTTGACCTTTCCTGAGTTCTTCCAGTGGGTGGCAGCTTGTTAGCTCCTTGTTCCTTGCCTCCTGTTGTAAGATAACTCATGCACATGGTTACTGTGGTGCCACGGCAGGTGGTTTCAGTCAGCGACTCCCCTAACATGAGTGGGGAGTGAGATGTATTGAGTTTGGGATGGAAGGCTTAAACCAGAATCTTCTACCAACCAAAGGTTGCTTAATTGTGCTTGCCTGTGTGCCAAGTCGGTTCGGTTGTGTCCAACACTTTGCCACCCTATGCACAATAGACCACCAGGTTCCTCTGTCCATGGGATTCTCCAGGCAAGAATACTGGAATTGGTAGCCATGCCCTCCTCCAGGGGATCTTCCCAACCCAGGGATCAAACCTGCATCTCTTCCATCTCCTGCATCGGCAGGCAGTTTCTTCCCCACTAGCACCACCCTGGAAGCCCACTTAATCCGCTTACTACATTGCTAAGGATTCAACAAAACTTGCTTGCTGACAGCCATGAATCGAAAGTTAAACCTTTCTAAACTGACCCTCTTCCATGAAACTCCTCCTAGACGATCTGGAACATGGCCCACCCTGGAGGACGCTGCTTCCTACACCTCACTATGAAGGGGATCCTGCAGGTCCCAGTTCCTTCCTGTTAGCCTTGGCTGTGACCCCAGGCCCTGCAGCCAGTATAGAGAGAAGAGGAGGAGATGCTGGCTGGGAGCTCCATGACAGCATTCCCACCCCTGGTGACAGCGACCAGATGGCAAAGCCCTGTCCCGGGATCACCCAGCGCTCACTGCCAGAAAGCGCCTGTCCATCACAGACCAGCCAATTAGCCCTCCAGGACTGCTGTTTGCAGCCCAGGGCTTGGTTCTTTAAGCCTCAGCATTTTCGTCGGCTGTTTCTCCATCAGAGATGGATGTGAAAAAACCAAACTACACCTTGGCGTCTTGGGAGGATTCTGCACCTTCCTTTGGCCTCTGCCCAGACTCCGTGGCCCAATGGCCCTGCACACAGAGACCAGCAGTCAGCGCCAGCACCATGACCACAGCCACCTGTAGTCAAGGCCCAGAGGTGGGAACCAAGCCTCACTCATTTCAGCACAATAAGGCCAGCCTGCATGTTTGGTCTCCCAGGAAAGCCAGACATGGTCCTCGGCAGCTTCTGTCACTTCCTGTCTTTAAGCTTCGCGTGAGTGGAGGCTCAGGGTTGCCCCACCCCAGGTCCAGCCCTCAACTCCCTGCAGGACCCACATGAGCAAGGGCTCTAGACCAGTCTAGTCCAAGCCCAGGCTCAGAGTGGGTACAGGAGGTGGTGAGGGGTCAGAGAGCCTGGAGCTGTCCTCTCGAAGGCTTTGTGCAAGGAGCAGCAAGTCCCAAAGAAGGATGAGGTTCTGGACAACGCAGGCAGCAGGCAGGGCCTGCAGGCAGAGCACCCAGGATGAGACTTATCGATGTGTGGGGCAAAATTCCAGGGAGGTTTCCTGCATCCAGTCCCTGTGCTACAGCTGAGGATGAGACCACAGTGGGGTCAGCAGGATTGTGCCCTCAAGAGCTTCTTATCTGGGAAAATACAGGAGAGGGAGCAGCCCAGACCACGGGAGTGGTCCCAGCCAAGTGTTTGTGGTGTGTGTGTGGTGGGCAGGAGCGGGAGCAGTGCGTGCCAGAGGGCTCCCAGGTGGGCCTGGATGAGGCCCTGCCTTACTCACCTGGCCATGTCCACTGCTGCAGCTTCACCCTCTCCATCCCTTTCAGCCTCAACTGAATCCTTCCTCCTCCACAACTTCCTTCTTTGGTGCCTTGGCCAGTACCATCCCATGGACCCCAAATGCTGTTTCCCATCTCTGCCTGGCAAACCCCAACTT
>NW_011495032.1:6504430-6508850 GCF_000754665.1 Bison bison bison
ACTTAGCCTCTCTGTGAAGTGCCACCTCCCCCTGCACCCCTCACCAGATGGCAAGGGGGGGCCCTCCTCTGATGTCTCCCAGACCCTGACATGACCATAATAAGGACATCAGATATTAACTCATGCTATCCTCACCCTAAATCTGTAAGGAGACATTAGCATCTTCATCTTAGAGATAAGGACATTGAGGTTCAGAGAAGTTAAGTACGTTGCCCAAAGTCACACAGCAGCTTCCTCTACAGCAGAAAATTCTTGTAACTTGCCAGATCTAACTCCATTCCTTCCCAGGAGGGTGTCCAGGTCCCAGGAGGCATTCCCCACCTGGCTTCACAGTGCTTTTCTGGGCCAGAGTCCAGGGGATGTTTGTCCAGCAAAGAGTGTGCACTGGCCCACGGAACCGTCAGCCATGCCTGAACCCCTGGCAGGTGGTGGCCACAGCAGTGACGACTGTAAGGTGATGTTGCCTCCCCTCCCCTGGCTGCTACCCTGCCCTCCTAGAGAGGGTGGGGTGATTGCAGGGCATAGCCTCCAGCAGTAAGAAAACAAACCTCCTACTTTTCTCGGAACAGATGCCCTTCAGGCTATCAAGCGTGAAGGAATTCTTCCGAGAGGGACCAGGGAGAGGCAAGAAGGATGTAGACAAGACTGAGTGACAGTAGAAACATGCGCCAGGCCTCTTGAACCATGCTCTGAATCTTCACCCCATGTTAGCCCCCTTCACCCAGTTGTCACCACCCACGGTCTGTGCAGGTAGGTGGCTGGTCCCACACTAGGGACGAGGGAGCATCGTGCACCAGCCCCTCAGCACACGTGCCTTGCGTCCTCAGGACCAGCTGGCTTCTCCTCTTTCCAGGTGCCCAGGTCTGTGTCTCGTGACACTGCCTTCCCAGGTGCCTGACGTCCTAACGTTCTTGCACTAAGGCACATATCACGGGGTTGATCTCATTTCAATCACAAGTCTCTATAAGCTGGATGTACCCTTTCTCTTGTCCGCCTCTGTTTTCCTGACAGATGCATGAACTACCAGTGTATGGGTCAACACAGTCCGCTGGCCCCCGCCAGCCTCTCTGCATGTGGGCCTGCTCACAAGCTACACACACGCGTATGCCCAGATATTCACACACAGGCTTGGGAGTTCTGATTCCTCCTGGCACTCTGGATGGGCCCACTCTTTACACAGAGCACAACTGGGATGAGAACAGGGCTCCATTAGTCATGTGACTTTCCCAGAAGTCATTGCCTCAACACTCTCAAAATAATGGGGAACTCAAGTTGCCAGCATCAGCAAGGCCACTGCAGCCACGATCAGTCAGAATTAGGTTCAGCTTCCTTGATGGCACAGACAGTAAAGAGTCTGCCTGCAATGCGGGAGACCCGGGTTCGATCCCTGTGTCAGGAAGATCCCCTGGAGAAGGGAATGGGAACCCACTCCAGTATTCTAGCCTGGAAAAATCCCATGGATGGAGGAGCCTGGCAGTCTACAGTCCATGGGATCACAAAGAGTAGGACACGACTGAACAACTTCACTTTCACTTTCAATGAAAGTGGCTTAAAGGCGTGCTTCTCAAACTTTAAAGGGCATACGATCACACAGGGATCTTACTAACGTGTAGATATTGATTCAGCAGATCTGGGTGGCACACTAAGATTGCATATTTCTAACAGGCTCCCAGGAGATGCCAGTGCTCCTGGACCTTGGAACACCTGAGTAACAAGAGCTTAAACAAGATAGCTTCTTCCTCGCCAGCTATCACATGGTGCTTCATCCAACCTCTTTCTCATAGAGGAAGAACTGACAGAAGGAGTTTGCCCCTTCCCTATAGTACACATCCAAATTTGCACATTTCCACTAATATTCACTAGCCACAGTGAAGTCACATGGCCTAACTGATCCCTCCTCCCCTTTTCCCTTTGACAACCATAAATTTGCTTTCTACATCTGTGAGTCTACTTCTGCTTTGTAAATAAGTTTATTTGTATTTTTTTTTAGATTCTACATA
Source organism: Bison bison bison (assembly GCF_000754665.1). Classification (NCBI taxonomy): domain Eukaryota; kingdom Metazoa; phylum Chordata; class Mammalia; order Artiodactyla; family Bovidae; genus Bison; species Bison bison. The sequence goes on from NW_011495032.1 coordinate 6,506,431, forward strand.
TAAGTGATATCATATGGTATTTGTCTTTCTGTGTGACTTCACTTAGTGGGAGAATCTCTAGGTCTATCTGTGTTGCTGCAAATGGCATTGTTTCCTTTTTTATGACCAAGTAGTATTCCATTGTGTATGTATATATATACCACACCTTCTTATCCATTCATCTGTCCGTGCTGCTCCCACTCTACACAGACATTTTCATCAATGCTCATGTGTTCATACACAGAGTATTCCAAGACCCTCCTACATTCCAAGTGCCAGGTCTGACAGTAGGGATTTAGGGCCATTTCACATGTGGGCCTGCTGCAGAGATGCCCCCAGTCTGGTGGGGGAGACAGGGCCATCTGTAGGCAATTTTAACCTGGGGCAGCAAGTGCCCAGGTGAGGGACAGCGAGCACAGAAGCCTATGTGGGCCAGAAGCCAGCTCCGCCTGCAGCACCAGAAGACAGGGGAGGTGGCCATGTTGAGGCGGCTCCAATCTGCTCTAAGGGAATTCTTGACATCTCTTTTTCTTTTTTAAATTTGGCCACACCACAAGGCTTGCAGAATCTTAGTTCCCTGATCAGGACTGAACCCAGGCCCTCAGCAGTGAGAGCATGACGTCCTAACCACTGGACCACCAGGGAGTTCCACTCCTAAGATCTCTTTCCCAACAGGACCCTGGAATGAACCTGTAGGCTGAGAGCTCCTCGCAGTGCCAGCCTTGAGTGGTCCTGAGGGGTGGGTGACACTGCCCCCCTCCAGGTCACTCCCTTCTCCCACGCCAGGACCTAGCACTCTCATACCACTTGTCTGGCCCAGCGCCCCCGTGCCTGACCCCTTTTCTGCACACTCCCTGGGGTGCGGGAGGCCCTGTCTCTGATGAAATGAGTAATGGCAAGTGAGGAGGGTTCCCGTCTCTCTCCACTTCTGCCCGGGGTCTGAGCCCCAGAGGGTTTTCACCGGCCTGCACACTGTAAGGCATCTTCACCATTCTTTACTTAACAAATTCTTCTCTATATGCTCAACACTGGGGATCCAGAAACTCATGAAGCCCCAGGCCTTGCCTGCCCCCAGTCCCTCCACCCCCAACCCCAGCCTGGCCTGAAGTGTCATAAACACCCTGATAGACTGTTCTGAATGATGGAGCCCTGGTCTGGGGGTCCCAGAAACATCAGCCCCCGGTGAGCAGGCTGCCCTCACCACTCCCTGGGGAACAAAGAGCATGCTGGGGTGGTGGGGAGGGGAACCGATGCTGGGAAGGAGAGGGCAGGAGGGGGAGGGGGGAGGGCAGCATGGAAGCCTCTAGTCCTTGTTTACTCACCACCGAGCCAGAAACTCTCTGAACTTACTGGAAAGTTCCCGGGACTTTGTTTTCCTGAAACGAGACAAAAACAGGTTGGACTTCTCCAGTGTTTACTTGAAGACTTAATTACCTAATTATGAACCAGTTGCCTGGCAGGCTGGCAAAAGGTCAAGGTGGGGCAAATGCATCTGCTACTCACGTGGCCCTAAGAAGTCTCAGGAGGGCTTAGCCTACCCAAGACTAGAGGAAAAGGCTGAGGTGAGGCTGGAAGGGGCCTGGCTGTGGAGGAGGCCAGGTCAGAATGCTGTGCAGCTCTGAGCAGCTTACTCAACTTCTCTGAATCACTGTCTCTGTCTGCTAAGCAGAAATAGCAATACTTCCCCCACTGGGTTATTGGGTAAACAGTGGTGACCTCACACTAGGCAATGATGGCTACTGTTAGTAAAAAATCTTCATCTGCTTGTGTTGTTGGGGACTCCAATGTTCTGGAGACCCACCCACCACCATCAACCTTCTTCACAGATTGATTTCACCCCAGCAGATACCTTCACTGCCCGCTCAGAGCTAGCTCCCAGCCTCATTGCCCCATGCATGGCACAACTTCAAGACAGTCGGTGGTGATGTCATTTGCGGAGCTGAAGTTGCTGCTATGGACAGGAAACTCTCCCAGCTGCTGGGAGAAGTCTCCTCTATATGTTCATCTTGGCCATATCATGAGTCAGTTTCCCTCTGCTCTTGTCCTCCTGAACTCCTGAGATGCCACAAGCATGCCCTGATGGCATTTGGCCCCCTCTTCCTTCAATCTCCCTAGACCATTGCCAAGTTGCTGCTTGAACCCTGGCACCATGAATGGAGAAGAAACACGTGAAGTACACTGAAGCTCCTGGTGGGACTCAGGGCCGTGCAGTTGGCTCAGCACACTTTTACATGCATTTTTAGATTAACTTGAAAATGAACACATGCCGTTTTTTAATCCTCAAGAAGCTCCTGACCCCAGTCTGAGGGCCAACAGGACCTAATGGAGTCTCACCCAACCCTTTTCCCCACGTGTGACAGCTCTCCTTCCTGACCCCCTGGGCACACAGGAGCAAGGGTGGCTGTTGGCCCAGAGCCCTCAGTGTGACCATAGGCAGATCG
>NW_011495032.1:6508989-6526410 GCF_000754665.1 Bison bison bison
CAAAAGCTTTCCTCCTCCCCATCTCTAAGTCCCTGCAATGACACTGCCCTCCTTCCTCCAGGAGGTGGGAAGGAGGTGTCTGCTCCCTAGCCCTTGATCCAGGCTGGCCGGAGCTTCACTCTGACCAGTGAACATAGGAAGCAAAGGTGCTGGGTCTGAGCCAGGCCCCACTGGTGGGTTTCCTCTACTCATTCACCTCCTGGTTCCTCCCTCTAAACCCAGAGTCTTTGGTGTTGGTAAACTGAGTTGGAAACGAGAATTCCTTCCCCCATGGGAGAAACACCTGGGTCCTCTTCTGGTGGAGAAGGGTGGAGACAAGTGGCGAGGGATGTGGGAAATTTACAAGCCTCCAGCCCTGAGCTGGAGAGGGGAACAGAGGGCCACGCTGGGCCTCCATCCCCATTGGATAAGAAACTCCAGCCATATGAGAGGCTGACTACCTCCCAGCTACAGGGAAGCCCCAGCACAAGGACAGAGTGCCTTCATCACAAGAGCCCCAGCTTTTCTGATGGTAGTAGCTGCTAAACTATGTCATGTCATTCTATAGAAGGGACCCCACCAGCCCAGAGACACAGTGTCCCTTTCCCAAGTCATGGAGCAAGCGATGAGGAGCTTGGACCGTCTTGTGAGCAGACACACTCTCAGCCTCTCACCAGGGCACACAGGGCCTTTCTCCTGCCCTGCCACCTGCCCTCCCATGAAACCCAGAACAGCTTAGATCTGAGAGTCCCTCTTAAAGATGGGAGATCCTTGGAGTCCTGTCTGCCTTATTCCTCCATCCTCCTGGTGTCCAGTGCTGTATCTGGCCAGAGGAGGAGCCAGGGCAGGGCTGCTTCAGGAGCTCTTCTGACTCCCTACCCTTGTGTACAAGGTCAAAGTCTCTGGACACAGAGCATACACCTCTCTTAAAGATGAATGGTTATCTATAATTGCACATTTGTGAGTATTCGTGTGTGTAAGCACTCAAACACCCATTCTTGTTACTGAACTGTGAGTTCCTTGACGGTGTGGGCTGTGAGATAAATGAAAGATAGATACAAATATAGATAGATAGATAGGTAGATAGATAACTGGGTAGGTGGATGGATGGATGGAAGGATGGATTGAAAGACAGACAGACAAAAGATAGTAAGATAAATAGATGATAGATAACTCGGCTAGTGGATGGATTGGTGGGTAGATGGATGGAGGGAAGAAGAATAGATAGATAGATCCAGCTATTCATCCCCTATGATCTCAGGATGGCAATTTATTGGTAATGGACTCAGGTAACCTGAAAGGCAAGAAAGAAGGCAGAATCCGAGGTGGTCCTCGTCTCTAAGAAGAACAAGGGAGCCAGGAAGACACTGCAGCAGCAAAGCCTCAGGGCTTGAACTTCGAGGGCCCAGTGTGGTCTTAGCCACTGAGTTTCTCTGACCTTCCATTTTCTTTTGCACAGAAAGAGAACGGTGACGATAGGCCCTGCCTGTCAAGGATAAACAGGAGGAGAAGCCTAGAAGACTGTGTGTTCGAGGTTTACAGAGCAGACAAGCCCAGGGCTTCGAATGAACACAGGATCCAGTTCCAGCTGTGCCACTAATGTAGTGCTGGACCTGAGGACACTGTATGACCTCCCCTCAACCCCAGGCCTCGGCTGCAAATCTGGGAGAGGAAGCAGCTCCTTGGCAGGGGTTTGTGAATATGGAACCAGGTCCTGGGTGTGGGGTATGTGCTCAACCAAGGTGAGCACCCTGTGATGCAGTCAGCATCCTTGTCTAGAAGGCCTGGCTCCAGCCCTTGCAGTTTGAACGATCAGAGAGATGCAAGTGGAGACTGTGATGGACTGCGGTGGAGGCTGCAGGCTGCAGAGAAGGGCTTAAGTGGCACAGGCTCCCGTGGCAGAGCATGGGGCTCATGGAGGATGGAGCCAAGACGAGCTCCTCGGAGGAGATGCAGAGCGTTTGTGAGGAAAGCCCTTTCTTCCCCAGCTGACTCCCAATAAAGGGGAGGTGTGGAAGGGAGACATTTTAACAACAAAATAATGGCAGTTCTGGAGGAAATGCCAATGTCTCCTAACCTGTGAATGTGTTCCCCCACGGAGGGGTTGGGGGTCTGGCCACTGGACAGCTGCCAACACAAACGGAGTGGGGCAACTTGGCTTCATTTGTGGATGCACACTTGGCAAGGGCTAGGTTCATGCAACAGGGGAAAATGGGGTCTTGGGGGCCACATGGCCCCAGGGGCCCAAACAGGTGAACAGAGCTGGGTAGGCAGGGGTCCTAGGTTCTCCCTTTGTACCTAGGCCTCTTGTTCTTTGCAGGGCCTGAGATAATTGGCTTCCCTTTGGCCCATCCGTCCGTGCATGAGCCCAGCTCACATCAGCTGGTCCTTGTGCTGGAGGGACAGTCCTGCTGCTTGGCCTCAGAGAAACCAGCCACCTTCAGCCCCTCCACCAAAGCCACCAGGGTTTGGCCAGGGCTATCCTCCTCATCACCTTCCCTGGCTGGTAGGCAGAGGTAATGGAACCTGGGAGGGCCTAGCCCAGGGTAGCCGACTCATGGGTGGCTGGTATCCAACAGTGGTCCATCACATTCAGATCTTCTCCATGGATCAGAACTTAGAATTTTCCAGGAGATGAAAGGCTGCGTGCAGAGGGGGGCTGCTTAGCAAAGTGGTATGGATGAGGGGGATGCAGGAGCTTTTGTGGAAGAAGGAGAGATGCTGATGGAAGGAGGGAGGAAGTAGGCCAGGAGGGGAGAGAGAGAGAAAGAGAGCCCAACTTCCTAAAATGCCCTGCTCACAGTTCCTTACATCAAATCTTGCCCTGTTAAACATGTTATGGACTTTATTTCTTCAGGCATTTTTGAAAAATAATATGACAGAGAAATAGGCATAAAGTAGCTCATTTAACAAATGATTTGTTATTGTTGTTCAGTCGCTAGTTCTTTTGTGTTCACTGATAGGATGTGTTTTTAAACTGTGGAACGTAATAATTGGTGCTCTCAAGAAACTTTCCACTTTTATTGATTCAAATGGAGACTTTGTGCTAAACACATAGTGTGCAAATGTTGGGTTATTTAAAATAGGAATACAACTGACATTAGCCCTCCCTCTTTACTGTGTGTAACTACAAACACTTCCTCCATCTGAGTCCTGAGTCATCACCGACTCCACACACAATGGCAGCAACCTCATTTTGATGCTGCTGTATTTACTTGGTAAGAATAATAATAGCCATGCCACACACTTGAAACCCACTTCATCACGTGATTACGTTTATTCCATGTATCAAACCTATGTGATGTAAGGGAGACATCGTTAATTATATTTGATAGATAATGGATGAACAAAGCAAGGTTCAGAGAGGTTTAATTAACTTGCCCAAGACCACAGCTAATTATTGCATATGTTGATCTTGAATAACTCTTATTAAAATTAATGTTGCTGTTGTTCAGTTACTAAGTTGTGTCCAACTCTTTGCAACCCCATGGACTATAGCTCCCGAGGCTCCTCTGTTCTCTACTATCTTCTGAAGTTTGCTCAGATTCATGTCCATTGAGTTGGTGATTCTATCTAACCTTCTTATTCTCTGCCGCCCCTTTCTCCTTCTGTCTTCATTTTTTCCCAGCATAAGGGTCTTTCCTAATGAGTCAGCCCTTCACACTAGGTGACCAGAGTATTGGAGCTTCAGCTTCAGCAACGAATAGTCAGGATTGATTTCCTATAGGACTGACTGGTTTGATCTCCTTGCTGTCCAAGAGACCCTTAAGAGTCTTTTTCAGCACCACAATTTGAAAGCATCGATTCTTTGGTGCTCAGCCTTCTTTATGGTCCAACTCTCACATCCACATGACTACTGGAAAAACCATAGCTTTGACTATATGGACCTTTGTTGACAAAGGGATATCTGTGCTTTTTAATACACTGTCTGGTTTTTCATAGATTTTCTTCCAAGGAGCAGGCGTCTGTGAATTTCATGGCTGCAATCCCCATCTGCAGTGATTTTGGAGCCCAAGAAAAGAAAACCACTTTTCTCCCTTCCATTTGCCATGAAATGAGGGGACTGGAAGCCATCATCTTAGTTTTTTGGATGTTGAGTTTCAAATCAGCTTTTTCTCTCTCCTCTTTCACATTCATCAAGAGGCTCTTTAGTTCCTCTTCACTTTCTGCCATTAGAGTGGCATAGTCTGCATATCTGAGGTTGTTGATATTTCTCCCAGCAATCTTGATTCCAGTTTGTGATTCATCCAACCTGGCATTTCACATAATGTATTCTGCATATAAATTAAATAAGCAGGATGATAATATACAACCCTGTCATACTCCTTTCCCAATTTGGAACCAGTCAGTTGTTCCATGTCCAGTTCTAACTGTTGCTTCTTGACCTTGCAAATGATTAGTGAACTAAATTAAAGGCCAGTTGGAGAATGAAGATTGCAGCCCCTGCCAGCCCTTCCCACCCATCACCCCCATCCTGCCCACAAAGATGGCCGACACCAAGCCTCATGGCTTTTCTTTATCAGTCTTACAGAGCCAGCCAAGAAGGCAACCTTAAACCCTGCAGTCGAATTCTGCCATCTTTTCAACTTTATGGAAATGGACTTGCACCAAAGTATTCTTTCGAGTTCAACTTCTTTCATTCACTATAATGGTTTTGAGAGTAAGTCACATTTTTCCTGTAGTTTAGTCCATTCACTCTTTGGGCTGTGAATGGCTTCATAGACTGCACTCCATCTTTTTATTGACTGATGTGGGGGTTGCTTCCAGATAGAGACTGTTGGACAAATCACCCTTCCTGTCCTAGCACCCAGTTTTCTGTCAGTGTCCTAAGGAGATCTCTGATTTTTACCACCAATAAACAACTTGAAAATGGGAGAATCTAGAGAAATCCTAGTCCTTAGGGGGAACTCGATCCTGAACCTCTTAGGGAATGGAAATTCAGATTCATTTCACTTTCTAGGCCAAGAAAACAACACAGACTTCTTGAGGATGTAGAGTCTGAAAGGAAGGGGAGGAGGCCACAGAGGACAGGGCTTCAGGCTTCCGGAAGGAAGCAGTCTTTGGGGTGGACTGAGACGGAGGATTCTGTTTAGAGTAACCTGAAAATTATTTGGGCCTTCCCTGGTGGCTCAGCAGTAAAGAATCTTCCTACCAATGCAGAACATGCAAGAGATGTGAGTTCAATCCCTGGGTTAGGAGGATCCCCTGGAGAAGGAAATGGCAACCCACTCCAGTATTCTGGGAAATCCCATGGACAGAGGAATCTGGTGGGCTATGTACAGTCCATGGGGTCACAAAGAATCGGACACAACTGAGCAACTGAACACAGACAGAAATTATTTAATTCAGTCTTTTGTGCAGAAACCTCTCCAAATGTCTGAGTCTCCTGGCCTTCTTGTCTTCCCAAGGCAGGTGGGCATGGAAACCTCTCCATTCCCATCTAGAGGAGCAGCCGGTCACACCTGTCTGGACATTGGAGCCCACTGTCTGCACCTGAAGGCAATGGGGGCCAGAGGGGGGGACTGTGCAGGACGGAGCTTCTCGCCCAGCAGGCTCCGCAAGCAGGTGATGCACAAAACAAACCACCTCGTGAGCTTCCTGCAGTGACGTTGTCCAATCTGAGGTCTTTTAGAAGACTTTTATGATCAGGCCTGGAGTTGTGAACTAGAGCCTTTCAACAAGACCTACTGGCTAGCAGGGGTTTGGTTGGGAGAGCCCAAATAAATTCAGACCTGTCCTTGTGGCCTGTGCTAGTCACGGTCAAGCATTGCAGATGGCTTTTAGGGCTTGAAGAAAACACATACACACACACAGATAAACTTGACACTTCACCACACAACTTACTTCTTCACGCCAAGTGTCAGGAACATTCCTCCGGGCGGGGGTTGGGAGACGGGTACAGACAGCTCAAACTCATAATCCACGGAACAAATACAGCATAGCTTTTTCAACCAGTCCTTCATTAATGTACATACAGGTTATTTCCAGTTTAATTTTTTTTGCATACGGTGATGTAACAGTCACCCTTGTGCATACATTCTCATATACTGAGGTTTCTACCACACATGTCAGAGCACATCACTCACTCCCTCCTCCTGGCCCTTCCTCTGGCCATGCTGTCTTCTCCGAGTCTACCCTGGATTACTTCCCTGTGCCCATCAGCACCAGTTACACCTGCCCAATTGCAAGGCCTCGACCTTGCCAAGCCTAATTCTGCCTTGAGGCCTCTGTGCCAACTATTCCCTCTCCTGGAAGGCTCTTCCTTGATAATCAGTGACTTCTTCCTTGCCATTCAGAGCTCAGGTAAAAATGTCACCTCCTCTGAGAAGCCCTCCTGCTTGTTCAAGCTTAAGTAGCCACCCTCACTCTCTTGTATTACACTAATTCTTTGTACAGCCCTCTGAGAATTGAATTGTGTCCTTTAACAAGTTGTTGAAACTAACACAGCATTGTAAATCAGCTACACTTCAATAAAGTTAAAAGTAAAAAAAATAAAAATAAAAAGATATAGTTGACTGACCCTTGAATAATGCAGGGGCTGGAGACAGGGACCCTCCATGAAGTTGAAAATCTGAGTATAATTTATAGTCAGCCTTCTGTATACATGCTTCCTCCAAATCCATGATTCTGTATCCTGGGTTCAAGCAACCTCAGATCACATAGTACTATTATAGTTACTATCGAAAATAACACATATGTAAGTGGACCCGCACCGTTCAGCCCAGTGCTGTTAGAGGCCAACTCCTGGTGCCTGTGAAAGTGACTATTTGGAAACAGTTTTTGTGGATGCAGTCAAGTTAAGAAAATGTCAGACTGGACTCAGAAGAACCTTAATTCAATTACTGGTCTCCATATAAGAAGAGGTCATTTGGACCAAGAGATGGGGAGAGGGGCAGGCTTTGTGACAACGGAGATAGGAGTGATGCATCTACAAACCAAAGGCCAGCAAGGATGCTGGCAGCCACCAGGAGTGAGGAGAGAGGCAAGATTCTCCCTCGGAGCCTCTGTAAGGACTCAGCCCTCAGTTCTGGACTTCTAGTCTCCAGAATTGTAAGGGGATATTGCCCAGTTGTTGTGAGCCACCCAGTTCACAGAAATCTGTTAGGGTGTCCCTAGGACATCAACGCACAGCCCTAATCCCAACCCGGTACATTTCCATTTCTTGCTGTGTATGTTTGCGGTCTGCATCTTCCGTGAGAATGTCAGCCCTGTGAGAGCAAGGCCTTCTCTCTCCTGTTCGTGGCTATACCTTCAGTGCTGACACATTGTCATTTTTGGAATGGAGTGACAGTGTGTTATGTCTGAAAGAAATAAATTCCTAGAGGTGAGGACTCAAAATGTAAGTGCCTGTTAATTTTAACAGACTATCAGATTACTTTCCCCCAAACATTGTACAATGCCCTCCTCCTAGCAGGGCATGTGGGTGCTCATTTCTCACATCCTAATTGGCTCTGGACAGTGTTACTCTTTTTCATATTTGCCATCTGGAGGGTGTACAAGGAATCTCATTGCTGTTCTTTCATTTTCCTGACTACTGAGAAGGATGTTGAAATTTTCATAGATTTACGGGCTGTTGCAATTTTCCTGTGAATTGTTTATTCATATCTTTGTTCATTTTTAATTGATGTGTGTGGTAGATATAATAAAAATCCCCTCTCAAAATTGTCTGTGTCCTAATCCCCAGGACTTATGAATATATTAGTTTACATAGTAGAGGGGGACGAAGGTTGCAAGTGGAATCAAGGTTGCTAGTCAGCTGACACTGAAAATGGGGGAGGATCACCCTGGATCATCTTGGTGGGCCCAATGTCATCACAAGTGCTCTTAAAAGTTGAAACGAGGCCGTGATCCAGCCGTGGCACTAGTGGTAAAGAACCCACCTGTCAGTGCAGGAGATATAAGAGATGTGGGTTCGATCCCTGGGTCAGGAAGATCCCCTGGAGGAGGGCATGGCAACCACTCCAGTGTTCTTGCCTGGAGAATCCCATGGACAGAGGAGCCTGGCGGGCTACAGTCCATGGGGTTGCAAAGAGTCTGACATAATTGAAGCAACTTAGCACAGCATAGCATAGCACATAATCAGCTCACACCGAGATGAGGAAGATCACTTTGGATCATCAGGGTGGGCCCAATGTCATCACAAGGGTGCTTAAAAGTTGAAACTGGAGGCAGAATAGAGAGACCCAGAGAGATGGCAACATGTGGAATCAGCCTGACATCGATGGCTTTGAAGATGGAGGATGACACCAAAGGCCAAGGAATCCAGGCCACCTCTGGAAGCTAGAAAGACAAGGAAATAGATTTTCCCTAGAGCCTCTAGAAGGAGCTCAGACCTGCTAACACTTTTATTTTAACCCAGTGAGATTCCTTTTGGACTTCTGACTTTCAGAACTACAAGGTAATAAACTTGTGCTATTTTAAGCCACTGTTTGTGATAATTTGTTAGAGCAGCAATAAGAAATTAGTGCACTATGCAACAAATAACGAATATTGGAGACAGTGTGGAGAAAAGAGAACCCTCCTTCTACGTTGTTGATGGGAATGTTAATTGGTGCAGCCACTATGGAGAACAGTATGGGGGTTCCTCAAAAAACTAAAAATAGAATTGCCATAGGATCCAGCAATCCCACTCCTGGGCATAGATCTGAAGAAAACTCTAATTCAAAGATATATGCACCCCTAAGTTCACAGCAGCGCTAGTCACAATAGCTAAGATGTAGAAACAACCTAAATGGCCATCAACAGATGATTGAATAAAGAAGATGTAAAACTACTCATATATAAAAAAGAAAGAATGCCATTTGCTGCAACATAGATGCACCTAGTGTGCAGAGAGTCAGACAGAAAAAGACACATATCGTAAGAAAGAAAGTGAAATCGCTCAGTCGTGTCCAACTCTTTGTGACTCCATGGGCTGTAGCATACCAGACTCTTCCGTCCATGGGATTCTCCAGGCAACAATAAATAAACAAATGGAGTGGACTGCCATTTCCTTCTCCAGGGGGTCTTCCCAACCCAGGGATCGAACCCTGGTCTCCAGCATTGCAGGCAGACGCTTTACCCTCTGAGCCACCAGGGAAGTCACATATCATAGGATATCGCTTATATGTCGACTTTAAAATATGACACAAATGAACTTATCTATGAAACAGAAACACACTTCACAGACATAGAGAAGAAACTGGTGGTTGCCAAGGGGGAAGGGGAAGGATGGATTGGGAGTTTGGGATTAGCAGATGCAAACTATTATATATAGAACAGATAAACAACAAGGTCCTAGTGTATTACACAGGGAACTATATTAAATATCCTGAGATAAACCATAATGGAAAATAACATTAAAAAGAATATATATATGTATAACTAAATCACTTTGCTGTAGAACAGAAATTGACCCAACACTGTAAATCAACTATAATAAATTTTTTTCTTTAATTAGTGAACCATGTTTGGATTTTTTATCAATTCACGGAAGCCTGATTTAGGTTAGGGATATAAATGCTTTATTTTCTTGCATCTGTGCTACCCTCACAGTCTGGTAATGGAATTATTGGCTTATAATTTACCTCCTTTCTCATTGAGCCTCAAGGACAGGATCCATATTTTATCTTGGTATTTCTAGCAAAACAGAACTTGGCAGGTGCACCAAAAATGTGAAATGAATGAAAAAACTAGTCAACTAGTCACATTCAGTCATCCCTGCATCTAAGTCATCCCCGTGCTCCATAAACATTGAACCCACGGATAATGGGGAGACCCGGGTATTGTCCCATTTCCTGGCTGTTTCCCAGGTTTAGCTCAGAGATAAGGTTGATCATCACTTCCCCGGATGATGGGGTCCTGGCCTGCCATTCACTTCCTGGGTGGGGTTGGGGTATGTAGCAGGCTGGGGGGGGGGACCTTTGCACTCAACCAGATTCAGGGACTGCAGAGCTGGCATGGCTTCAGGAAGTAGACTTGGATAGAATGGAGAGGATTCCCGAATCCCTGAGGACTCCTGTGTGTCATGGACTGCAGCAAGACATTCTCCCATGAGGATGAAGACGGGGTCACTGTTACTCTGTCATGTGGTTCACCAGAACTGGAGTGGCCCCAAGTCTGGTATACAGCAGAGGGGATGGAATACTGCTTCCAGGATTAGATTATAACATTGTCTTCGGCTCTCTAGTCGGCTGGATCACGCATGCTGCGGGAAGCCACGTCACCAGCAGACCCATGGAGCAATCTCTGTGGCAAGAGACAGCAGCCATGTGCCAACAATCACATGAGTGAGCTCGGAAGCAAATTTTTCAGCTCCTGCTGAGCCTTGAGCTGCTTGCAACTCTGTCCCACAGCTGGACACAACTCACGAGAGCTCAGAGCCAGAACCACTCAGATAAGCTACTCCTGGATTCCTGAACTTCAGAAATTGTGAAATAATAATGTGTTTTATTTAAAGCTGTTAAGCTTTGGAGTGACTTGTTATGAGTCAATAGTAACAAATAGTGTTGGGAATCCTTTTTCTTCACAGTTTTGAAAGATTTGCTCTGAGGCTAAAGTTCTAGTTTTCTGTTAAGAGACCTTCTCTTTGTTTCACATGTCCTGACATTGCACGGTGGTTTGGGTCTACATTTTCCATTGAGTGGGCCCCTGGTGGGCCATTTCAATATGAAAATTCATGTCTTTCAGTGCTGGGGAATTTTCCGAAATTATTTCCATTGACAATTTCCTTCTTAACATTTTTCTATTCTCTATTCCTAAAATTCCTTTTATTCATATTATGAACCCTGGGGATTCATCTTTAATTTTCTGATTTATTATCCCCCTTTTCTCAATTTTCCATTTCTGTGGTTTTCTTCCTTTGATTTCTGGGTAATTTCTTTATCTTTTAATAAAGTGTCTTCTTTTATTTTTTATTGTGTTCTCTTTTTTTGTTGTTTTGTTTTTCCTGAGATTTCCCTTTTCATAGCATCTTGTTCTTATGTTATGGATACTGTATCTTTTCTTTCACTCTAAAAATATCAGTACTAGAGCTATGGAAATTTTTTTGTTTGTTCTATTAAATTTTCTTCTCTTTGCATAGTCTCTTGGATTCCTAGTCCTTTCCTTCCATAAGGTCATTGCTGAGTCAGTGTATTCACCGAGTATTAGTAGAGAGGTCTATTGGGGGAGGAAACCCAGCAGAGCTTTGGCCAACCACGTGGACAAGCCTGAATGGCCTTCCTGGGTTGATGCTGAAGGCTGGGGCACGAAGTCTTGCTCACCGTCTGGCATCTGGGCTGGGGAGACTCAATAAAGTGGGAGTTACAACAGTTGGGGCTCTTTGGGTCCCCATCTCTCTGTGTACTCTCCAGCACAACAGTTTCAGGGGAAGCAGAGTTCTTACATGTTGTCTCAGGACTCCCACAGCACCAATCCAAGCGGAAGAACAAGGCAGGGCAGCAGTTGTATCACTTCTCACAACCTAACCTCGGAAGTCACATTGTTTTTCTCCTTGAAGCAGGAGTCAAAGCCCACCCAGGTTTAAGGGAAGGAGAATAGCCCCCACCTCTTGAAAGGAGAATGTGAGAGTTCTCACAGAGCATGTGGGGCAGGAAATACTGTGCTGGCCATTTTTGATACACATTATCCTAGTATTTGAGTTCATCCTAGTGATGAACTCGCCTGCTAATGCAGGAGATATAAGAGAAGTGGGTTTGATCCCTGGATGGGGAAGATCCCCTGGAGGAGGGCATGGCATCCCATTCCAGTACTCTTGCCTGGAGAACCCCATAGACAGAGAAGCCTGGAGGGCTACAGTCCATAGGGTCACAAAATGTCAGACACAACTGAAGTGACTTAGCATGCGCGCACGCACATCCTAGTATTTAAACAGACCATGTCCTCAAAAAGTCTGTATTCGTTCCCTATTGCTGCCACCACAAGTTTGGTGCTTTGAAAACCACAAATTTATTATTTTACAGTTCTGGAGGCCAAAGTCCAAAATGGGTCAGAAGTCCAGCTGGCCGAATCAAGGCCGTACTTCCTCTGGAGGCTCTGAGGAGATCCCATCTCCTTGCCTTCTGCTGCTTCCTTTGGTTGATGGCCCCTTCCTCCACCTCCACAGCACCTCTCTGCTCCCCTGTCATATCCTCTCAGACTCTGACCCCCTCACCTCTCTCTCATAAGGAACCTTGAGGTGACATTGGGTCCAACTGGGTAATTCAGTACTCATCCCATCTGCAAAGTCCCTTTGGACATGAAATGTTCCATTTTTACAGAACCCAGGGACTATGAGGTGGACATCTTCAGAGGGGACATTATTTTGTCCCTGGACTCACTTATACAGAGCTGCTTGCATGTGTCTTTCTTGGGTGGCAGAGTCCTGAGGGGTTGATCCAGTGGACCTAAGAAAGCTTTGCCTTTATCCCTGGGGTGCCTACGCTTAAGCCAGAAGCATTCTTCACCACATACAGACCACTCCCAGGTTTATAAAAGCTCAGGACTGGGGTCAGCTCTGACACCTTCTTCCCTGGTCATCAGCCTTCTCTCTGCTGCTGGGATTCTGAGCAAACACACAGCCCCATGACCTCTCACAAGCCTGGCCCAGCCCCAAGAATCTATCCGGCACCATGACACAGAGCCCCCTCTCCAAGTCTGGTGAGTCTTTGGGTAACATGGACCCTCTCAAGCTGGGAGACATAGATGATCAAAGCCAAGTCGCATCTATATATTTTTTTTAATTTAATGTAATTTTATTTTATTTTTTAACTTTACAATATTGTATTGGTTTTGCCATATATCAAAATGAATCCGCCACAGGTATACATGTGTTCCCCATCTTGAACCTTAAATTCAGCTCTGTAAATAGGCTCCTGATAGGCAGGTCAGGGAGGGGACAATGTGAGGGAGCTGAAGAGCAGAGCCTTGCAGTAGGAGGGCTCCTCAGCCCCCAAGCAGGGTTCCCCACTCAGACTGGGCCACCCTCATGCGTCAGACCCCTCTAGACTCTGACATTCCCACCTCTCCTGCTCTGATCACCACTGTCCACCCTTCCGCTCCCTCCCACCTTCTGAGTCGCTTCTTTCCACATGTCAAAGACACTCATTTCATCTCTCTCTTCTATAATGAGAAATTTCAAAACTACAGTGTAGAGAGCAAAATAGCACACATCCATTTGCCACCTGCTCAGTGGTGATAATTTTAACAAAGTTTGCTTCCAGTTTTTTTTTTTTTCTTAAGGCATGAAACACTATAGGTATCATTGAAGTCTCTTGTGTGACCCTTCTGTGTTCCTTCGTCCCCCCTAAACTGAACCCTTCCATCCCTAGAGGAAACCACTCTCTTGACTTGGATGTGTCCAAAAAGTATGTCCACATTCTTTCCACATAGGTATGCCTCCATAAACAATAGATTACAAGCATGATCCACTGCTATCTACAAATTCAGTGTAATCTCTATCAAAATGTCAGCAGCTTTTTTTTCACAGAAATGGAAAAGCTGATCTTCAGATTTATACAGAATTGCAAGGAATTTGGATAGTTAAAATAATCTTGTCAAAGAAGAATAAGGTAGGGGGAAGGGTCTCATACTTCCTGGTTTCAAAACTCACTGTAAAACTCTAGTAATCAAAACAGTGTGGCAAAAGCATAGGCCATACAGACCAATGGAGTGGAATAGACAGCCCAGAACTAAACCCTCCCATATGTGGCCCACTGATTTTTGACAAGGATGCCAAGGTCATTTGATGGAGGAAAGAACAATCTTTTTAGCAAATGGCACTGGGAAAACTAGATACATATCTATGTGCAAAACTTTGGGCCCCTTCCCTAACACCATACACAAAAACTAATTTGATACAGAAGAGAGATCTAAACTTAGGGTTAAAACTTTAAGTTTCCTCCAAGAAAACAGGATAAGACCTCAATATTGAATTTTGAGACAATCTCAATGGATTTGACACCAAAAGTACAGGTAATAAAAGGAAAAATAGATTGGATTTCTTTAAAATTTAGTCTGTTTTTCAGAGAAAGAGAAATATCATATGATATCCCTTATATGTGGAATCTTTAAAAATGATAAGATGAACTTTATTTCCAAAGCAGAAATAGACTCACAGACATAGAAAACAAACTTACGGTTACCAAAGGGGAAAGAGTGGGAGGGATACATTAGGAGTTGGCAGTGACAACCTAGAGGGGTGGGATGTGGTGGGAGGTGGAGGGAGGTTCAAGAGGGAGGGGACGTAAGTATACCTACGGCTGATTCATGCTGACATATGGCAGAAACAAACTCAATATTATAAAGCAATTATCCCTCAATTAAAAATAAATAAATATTAAAAACTGACTGATATCTTGATTTAGCTCTAACATTAATCTACAACAATGGTTACAATAAAATGGGATTCCAAAAGAAAATTAGGAGTTGGGATTAAAATATACACACAGCTATATGTAAAATAGATAAAAATAGGGACCTAACATATAGCACAGGAAACTACTCAATATCTTGTAATAACCTATAATAGAAAAGAATCTTAAAAAGAATATCTATATGTATCTTTATCTATACATATAAAAGAGAGTAAATCAACTATATTTCAATACAAATTTTGAATTAAAAATTTTTTAAGAATATAGAGCTAAAAAAAAGAGGATATGAAAAGATGCATTACTCAGATATGAAGATTTCTGGGGAGAGCCTAAAACTTCCCAAGCAGGCCCAAAAGTGGCTTAAGGGAGCAAGGAAAGGAGATTGGCTTGGGTCATTGGAGGATGGGGCTGGGGTAAATGTTCCAAAGCACAGACCCAGGCTTGCAGGATTTGAACTTCCTGATGAGGCAAAGGCAGGCAGCACTCAGGCTTTCTGATGAGCTTGGCATATCGAAGACAGGAAGGAAGAGGGAACTGGTGGAGTTTGAAAGGTGTCAACAGTCAAATATCAAAAACAGAGCCAGACACGGTTATAATCTGTGTTATGGAATAAATGCTTGTGTCCTCTCAAAATTTACACACTAAAGCCCTAAGCCTCAATGTATTTGGAGGTGGGAGCTTCAGGAGGTAATTCCGTTTGGATGACTTCATGAAGGTGGTGTCCCCGTGATGGGATTAGTGCCTTTATAAGGAGAGGAAGAGACACAGAGCACCCATTCTCCACCAGGTGAGGGCACAGAGAGGTGACCATTTGCAAGCCAGGAAGGAAATCCTCACTGGAAACAAAAGCTTGATCTTGGACTCCCAGCCTTCAGAACTGTGAGAAATAAATATCTGCTGTCTAGGCCCCATGGGCCTAGTCTGTGGTATTTTGTGATGGCAGCATGAACTGACTGAGACACTCTGTAAGTCTGATGCTATTGTATTTTTTCTCAAGTCTATTGGTCTCATGTTTTCCACCTAGTCACATGTAATTTTTATTTTTACTTATTTGTTTTTTGGCTACATGGCTTGTGGGATCTTAGTTCCCCAACCAGGGGTTGAACCCATGCCCCCTTGCAGTAAAAGCACAGAGTCCTAAACACTGGACCACCAGGAAAGTCCCTGTCTTATAATTTTTAAACTGACTTTGAGATATGGTATATAAAAAATCATAGAATTTAAAGACATTATTCTTCCTCAGAAAGTATTCCCTCCTCTGTTAGGCAGATAAGGTGAGGGTATCATCACCTCAGTCTGACCAGAAATTGAGTTGGGTTGGACCGGGTTCCAGTGCTGGTCAGTGTGCCTCTGGCCTTGGACGTCCCCAGAGTGAGACGTGTCCTGCTTTTCTTGCCACTCCTCCTTCTAGAAGCTGCCTTCTCAGGCATGATCTCCCTACATTTTTGACTCTAAGACTGGCCAGTCTTTGTCTCCTTGACCTCAGAAGTTCTGCTTCTCTGAGATTTTCAGCGTAGCTCTTTCACCCCCACCTTCACATGCAAGCAAAATATCCGGCAAATGTCTTGAGGAGGAAAATGATCATGTTTCCTCTTTATTTAAGTAAAGTTGTGTTGATTCCCGCTGTACAGCATGGTGATCTACTTACACACATACATACATCCTTTTCTATATTCTTTTCCTTTATAGCTTATCTTAGGATATTGAATATAGCTCCCTGTGCTATACAGTAGGTCCTTGTTGCTTTTTCATTCCCTGTATAACAGTTTACATCTGCTAATCAAAAACGCCCAGTCCATCTCTCCTCCAATCCCCATTCTCTTGGCAACCACAAGTCTGTTTTCTATGTCTGAGGGTCTATTTCTGTTCTGTAGATAGGTTCATTGTATTATATTTTAGATTCCACATATAAGTAATATCATGAGGTATTTTTCTTTGATTTACTTCATTTAGTATGATAATCTCTAAGTCTATCAGTGTCCCTGCAAATGGCTCTATCTGTTCTTTTTTATGGCTGAGTAGTATTCCTTTGTGTATATGTACCACATCTTCTTTATGCGTTCATCTGTTGACGAACATTTAGGTTGCTTCCTGGCTATTGTGAATAGTGCTGCTCTGACATGTTCTTGATGGCATTTTCCTCTAGTTGTGTTTGGCTTCCCAAGGACTGAAAAACAGTGTCCTGATGCCGAGCATCCTACACTACCTACCACGCAGTGTCCCACTGGGAAACCATCAATCACTGCTGTTCTCTGGGCATTCAGACTCATCCATGTGGCTGTCCCAAGTCCTGCCAGATTCTCCTCACACTAGTACACCTCTCTGCCCAAAACTCAGGCTGAACACTGACTCAGCGATGGCTTCATGGAAGAAAAGGACTAGGAATCCCAACTCACCTAGAAAGAAGTTTTCCATTTCTGGAATTTTAGTTTCATCCTGACTTCTTATCTTCCACAGAGTTCCAATGTCCATAAAATATGATTTCTGTAATTTATCCAGTTTTTCCCAGTTGGTGCAGCATGAGAAAATGTTGGCTGCTGCCTACCACATTCTACCCCCAACATATTAGAACTTCTCTGGCCGTTCCATTTTTACTGCTGCCTATCACGGGATTATCCCCCTTATGTAGGGGGTAGACAAATGTGAAAATATGGTCAAGACAATAGTGGTGTATGTTATACCTAGTTGAACAACTCCAGTGGAATTTCCAAATATTTTTCTTTCTCACTCATACTAGGAAATTAATGCCTTCCTCCCATAAAAGATTTGAATTGTAAGACTCTCAAGGCTCAAGTAATGTTTAACCCAGCAAAATAACTGTCAGTGGCAGTGACTCATTCATCTGCAGTGAGTTGAAGAATAAAAGAAAGTTTGGGCATGCGATCTTGTCATCCTTAAATCTTCCTTGCTTGGCGACTGCTGCTGCTGCTAAGTCGCTTCAGTCGTGTCTGACTCTGTGCGACCCCATAGACGGCAGTCCACCAGGCTCCCCCGTCCCTGGGATTCTCCAGGCAAGAACACTGGAGTGGGTTGCCATTTCCTTCTCCAATGCAGGAAAGTGAAAAGTGAAAGGGAAGTCACTCAGTCGTGTCCAACTCTTAGCAGATAG
>NW_011495032.1:6526510-6542194 GCF_000754665.1 Bison bison bison
GGCAAGAACACTGGAGTGGGTTGCCATTTCCTTCTCCAATGCAGGAAAGTGAAAAGTGAAAGGGAAGTCACTCAGTCGTGTCCAACTCTTAGCGACCCCATGGACTGCAGCCCACCAGGCTCCTCCATCCACGGGATTTTCCAGGCAAGAGTACTGGAGTCGGGTGCCATTGCTACTCCTTGGGCTGGCTTAGGAACTGAAGAAACAGTAGAATAACTGAAAGAGAGTGAGTTTGGAGTCAGGCAGACTTGCTTTTAAACCCCTGGGTTACCTTAAGAAAATGACTTAACCTCTCTTAAGTTCTTGTTTCTTCCTCCATAAATTAAGACAAGCAATACCCACCTCCTAGGGTTGTTGTGAGAATTGTGTGAGGTCTGGAGCACCCCTCCACACACAGGAAACATCTACACATTGTCCTCATCAGTCCTCAGCTTGTCCTCTCTTGTCCTCAGCTTACTCTTCTACAAAATTAAGATGTGCCAACCATATAGTCATATCCAACTCTTTGGAACCCATGGACTATAGCCTGCCAGGCTCCTCTGTCCATGGAATTCTCCAGGAAGAATACTGGAGTGGATAGCCATTCCCTTCTCCAGGAGATCTTCCTGACCCAGGGATTGAATCCAGGTCTCCCGCATTGCCAGCAGATTCTTTACCATCTGTGACATCTAGTCTTTCAAGGTAAAGTGTTAGTTGCTCAGTCATTGGGCTTCCCTGGTAGCTCAGTTGGTAAAGAATTTGCCTGCAATATGAATTCCCAGGGAGACCAGGGTTCAATCCTTGGGTTGGGAAGATTCTCTGGAGGAGGGCATGGCAACCTACACCAGTATTCTTGCCTGGAGAATCCCCATGAACAGAGGAGCCTAGTGGGCTACAGTCCATGGAGTCACCAAGAGTCGGACATGACTGAGTGACTAAGAACACTCGCACACAACCATACAGAGTTGTTTTGATTCTCTGGTTCAGGGAGACCATGTAGGTAAAGGGATTTGCAAATTGAAAATACTGTGCACAAAGAACTGGTCTCTTTTTTTTTTTCCCTTTGGCTGCATCACAAAGCATGTTGGGTCCCCCAACCAGGGACTGAAACCTTACCCCCTGCAGTAGAAGCACAGTCTTAACCACTGGACTGCCAGGGAAGCCCAAGACTTGGTGCTCTAAGTGGCTGAGGTACCAAGTGACTTATTTCACAGCAAAGTCCAAAGGCTGCTCTGGTTTTATTTTTGTTTCTAAAGGTTCTTCATTGTTAGTGTCATCCTCAGGGCCCCCATCTTCATAGAGCAGCCAAGTGCCATCTCCCATAGGAAGCCTCCCTTCAGGTGATCCAGCCAGTACCTAGTGTGCAGGTACTTCAGAGCCTGGTGGCTATTGTTACCCATCGAATCCCTGGGATGCTCTCATCCACCCCCATTAGGTTATCATGGTGGTGCAGAACTTGGAATCACACAAAATATCAATCAAATCAAATCCCACCTCTGCAACTTACTAGCCATGTGACTTTGGGCAAGTCCCTTAAGCTTCCTGCCATCACTTTCCTCATCTAGAAAGCAAGGATATAACAATAAGGGGGCACCTCTATGATATTGTAGGTTCCATTCAAGACCATTGAGATAAAGCAGATATCACAATAAAGTGAGTCACATGAATTTTTTTGGATTCCCCAATGCATATAAAAATTTTATTTACACTATACTGTAGCCTATTAAGTGTGCAATAGAATAGTCTAAAAAAATGTACATATCCTAATTTAAAAATACTTTCCTGCTTTAAAAAAAAAAAAAAAAAAGCCCACTAACCATCATCTAGAGCTTCCCTAATGGCACAGATTGTAAAGAATCTGCCTGCAATGTAGGAGACCCAGTTTCAATCCCTGGTTCAGGAAAAACCCCTGCAGAAGGGAACGGCCACCCATTCCAGTATTCTTGCCGGGAGAATTTCATGAACAGAGGAACCTGGAGGGCTACAGTCCATGGAGTCTCAAAGAGTGAGACACGACTGAGCGACTAACACACACAACCATCATCTGAGGTTTCAACGAGCTACAATAGTGACATCAAACTTTGCTGGTCACCAATCACCATAACAAATAGAATCAAGAAAAAGGTTGAAACATTCTGAAATTACTAAATGTGACACAAGGCCGGCACATGTTGTTGGAAAAATGGCGCTGATAGACTTGCTCAAGGGTACGGTGGCCAGAAACCTTCAATTTGTAAAAAGTGCAGTATCCGTGCAATACAACAAAAGGAGGGCTGGCTGCATCTACTTCTCAGGACTGTTGTAAGCAACGGATGAAAGAACAGGAAGCCTGGTGCACAGGGCAGACACCTGCAAACGGCAACTGTCCCTTTCCCTGGGTCCCTGACCCTTCCTGCGCCCACGTGCCTGGCTCGGCGCTGGGTCAGCGTCTACACTCACTCTCCGCAGCCCAATCTCCTTGTGGCCCAGCATCTCAAAGGACGGCACCCTCTCGGCTTTCCCATCTCCCTGGCAACGAGGGAGCGGCTTTCGGGGGCTGGGCCAAGGGCCAGTGAGAGCCAATGAAAGCGCAGGGAGGCCACAAGAAGCCAATGGGTTTGAGGTGGGGCGGGGTCGGCCTCTCTGGATGCCCAGCGCGGGGCTCCCAGCTGCGCTGTCCAGGCGGGTGCGGGCAGGGCACAGGGCCAGCCACCGACTTCCACCCTCTTCCCAGCTTGGGAGAGCACGAATAAATTAGCTATTCTTAGTAAGGCCTGAAAGGGAGCCTATTCTGTCTAACAAGGAAGACAAAGTTTTGTCAGTATGTATTTCTCCAACTCAAATAGTACAGTGATGTGGGCTAACAAGGAAGACAAAGTTTTATCAGTATCTATTTCTCAAACCCCGGTTCTTCATTGATGGGGCCTGAGCAGGCCCAGGGTGCTGGGTGCCCAAAGGGGCCTCCTGGGCAAAACTCAAGTGGTTTATGCTCTGCTGGGCTTTGGCAAGAAGAAAAGACCATCTGTGGGAATGGGGCATCTCCTGGGGTGCTGGCAAACAGGAGGCTTCAGTCCTCCCCCAGCTTGGTCCCCGGGGCCTTCGCCCGACAGCACTTCTGGACCAGTCTAAAGTGGGCGGGGCTTCCATTGGCCCCTGCAGACCTCACAGCAGACCTCAGCCTCAGCCTGAACCCTGCTAGGGCCCAGTTGCTTCTGTGTCCTCCTCCCCCATAACCCCTGCTCCTGGATTCCTCTGCTCCTCACACATGAGCCCTTCCCTATGTTACTTGCAAGATCTTCAGTGGCTGCTGTTTCTCTTCTTTCCAGCCTTAGCTTCCCTGACCACACACCTTCAAGAGATCCCTCCTGCTCATCACTCTCCAGCACATCACCTGGGTCTCCTTTCCAGGAATTATCACAGTATGGAATCATTAATTCATCTGTTTGCTGTCTACTCCCCAGCTAGAGTGACAGCAGTTCCACCAGGCCAGGGACTGGCTGTCTTGTTCACTGTGTATCCCAGGACACAGAGAAGACACTAAAATACATGATGAATGAGTGAATGAATGAATTCAAAATATAATATTGAAGGGCCTCCTGGAACCATTCTTGTTGTTGACAGATGAGCCTGACTGACAGCCTTTTTTCCACATTCACTTGAACAGAGACTTATCACTGGTGATGGAGCTATGTGGAGTCCTGTATTAAGGAACACTATGGTGCAAACCCATCTGTATGACTCTCTCAGAACTAAAAGGAAGGAGAGGTCCTGCCAATATCTCAGACTTTGGGAATTTTCTATAACTGTGGTGGACAAGCTGCCCAGAACTCCCTGAATATCTTCTGATATTTTATTAACTGTAGAGAGTCTACACTTGTCAAAATAATAATAAAACTGACTGCTATATACTGAGTGCCTGCTATGTTCCTGTACCAGACATTTCCCTGTCTCAGCTCAGGATATCATAATGAAATGCCACAGACTAAGTGGCTTAAATAAGAGGCATCTTCTTCTCACAGTTTAAGAGACTTGGAAGTCCAAGATCAAGGCGTTAGCAGGTTCAGTTCTTGGTAAGGGCCCACTTCTTGGCTGACAGGTGGCCACCTCTTTGCTATGTCCTCACATGGCAGAGAAAGAGCTCTGTTCTCTCGTTTTCTTATAAGGTCACTAATTCTGTTGTGGGGTCCCCACCCTCATGATCTCACAGAAACCTAATTATCTACCAAAGGTCCCACCTTCTAATACGATAACATTGGAGTTTAAAGTTTCAGTATAAACATTCAACAAGCACAAACATGCAGTCCATAATATTCCCTACAGAGACTACAGTTTCTGTAGAAATAGCACAATGTAAGTGATTAATCTCCTTTAGTAGGTCTCAGTACATGAGGTGATGGAACTCAGAGTCACATGGTAAAACTAAAGGTTGGTGGCCTCCCCCTACAGTGAGCTGCCCCCTCAAACCTGCTAGCTCACCCCCAAAGCTAGCAGGAGATCACACAACAGACCTTGGGCTCTGATCTGGCTGGTTAATTGATCATGGGATTTGTGGCTGAAAAAAAAATTCTCATAAAAACAACATCCATCCTGGATTGGATGGGACCTTTTACCCCAATCATCCCATTTTGGACTTTCTCATTTATTCCTTCATCCCACAAGGGTCTGTTGAGAATTTCCTCTGTATCTGGGGATACACAGTGAACAAGACAGCAGAAAGTCTCTGGCTCCACAGGTGTATTTCTGAAGTTTGGGGCAAGTGTGTTAGAAGGATCATGCAAGCAGGACCCATATCCCAAGGCCTAACAGGAACCCGGGGTTTGCTGCTTCTTTGCCCCTAGCATCCTCTGCCCCAGTGTCCACCTTCCCTCCAGCAGCCACCACCTCCCACACCTCCCCTTCGTTTCTTTATTTGTTTTACCACATCGGAGGGGTTTTTAATGGGAGAAAGGGCCCAGGAATGGGGTTGTTTGAGGACAAGGAAACGAGCCACTTGCTGTGATGAATGTTCTTGAAAAGCAATTTATTTTTTCACGGGTAGCTCGCCGGGCTCAGGAACAAAAGTGCTTTGGCTGCCTATCAAATATTAACAGAGGCGAACTGTTTTCTCGGCGGTTCTCTTTTCCCGCACACGCTCACTTGCGCCTCTCACTAGGCATGACAGAAGTGACATCGAGTTCAAGGGCTCCCTGGGGTCCCCTCCCAAGATAAAGTGGCGGCTGCTTTCATGGGCCATGGGACCCTCTCCCTCCTGCCTACCCTCTCCACTCTCCATGCATTTGCTTCCAAAAGACGACTACACTGCGAAGACATTCAGTGGAGTGGGTCCCCAGGAAACCAGAGTTCAAGTGGAAACATTGGACATGCTGCCCTCAGTTAAGCAAGAGAGGAGACAGCCCTTCCTTCTTTGCCTCTGGACTCTAACCGCATTCCCTACTGAAGCAGCCATCTTAACATCTTCCTGGTGTTTTCGGTTCCCCTCCCTCATCAGGAGCAGAATCACTTCCCCCCAAGGATGGGCTCCCAGGCTTTGGAGTACGTCTGCAGAGAAGACCTCTCAGGTGACTGACACTCCTAACAACTCACTGGGACCCTGCTTTTGCCAAATGATGGTTGTGCCTGGCTGTCTGAGTAAAGCCTCTCCATCCCTGGAGAGGCCGGAGAGGCCTCTCCGTCCCCGGAGCTAAAGCAACACAGGGCCCTCCCAGGACCAAGGAAAAGTGACAGTGTCTGAAACTTACCATTATGAGAGCCTGAGTTTTAGCAATAATTCCAGGAAGCCAGAAGTCTTCTGCTAGCCTGCATCTATTGAGGAGGACCAGACCAAACCCTGCCTCTCACTCCTGCTCCCCTTTGGGCTGACTCCCACTTTTCCATTTGCTGAAGGAAGTTTCTGAAACTGTCAGAAACAAGAGGCTGTGGAGGGGAACCCTCCACCTGGACAGAGGGCAGACTTCCCCATCTAATCATATTGCCCACATGTCCAGAAGAGTGACCTTCCTTCCCCAGCAGATGGTTGGGGTCAGGGACTTGGTTTCGTTTTCCTGAAGAGGGGAGTGAAGTCTCTCAACTCAGTGACTATGGAATAGAAGCCTTTATCTTCTCTTAAAAGAACTTGAGACAAGGAGCAGAGGGTGGGCTCCCTTTTGCCCAGTCTGCCAGCCCCAATTCTGGAGATGGACAGATCTCTGGACTGAGGCCTCCAAATCCAGCTTCCAGCAGTGCTGCAGAGGCAGGGAGTGGAAGGGTCAGGCCCGGGCCCTCCTTCTTCCTCTTGAAACTGTTAGCCAGACTGCAAAGAGGGCCTCCAGTGAGCTTGGCCCTGGTATCACCCACTTTCAGAGTTCCCTCCCCTTCAGTGCGGGCTACCCTTGGGGCTAGCTTTTGTCTAGCAGAATGTGATGGCAGTGATGCTTGAACTTCTGAGGCTAAGTCCTAAAAAGCCTTGAAGCTTCTGCCAGGGTCTCCTGGGTGATGCATCTGGAGGTAGCCAGGCCCCATGTAAGAAGTCTGACTCACTCGAGACCACCAGGCTTGGAGGAAGTCTACATAGAGAGGCAACGGGGGCAGACAGCTACCTGGCTGGTCCCCAGCTCTCCCAGCCTTCCCAGCTGGAGTGACGGACATAATAGTGTATGATGATCCATCACTGTAGCCTCAGAACTCCAGCTCCGGCCACCACCTCAGGACAACTGCAAGAGAGGCCCCCAAGTGAAAACCACCCAGCTGAGCCCAGTCAGCTGATGAAAGAAAATCAGAACTCACTGTTGTAAGCCACTACATTTCGGAGTGTTTTGAAATGCAGCACAGAAACCCAGGACAGAGATCCTGGCCCAGAGAAGCAAGAGCTTTGCAAGGAATTTCCCAGGCTAGTGGACAATGGTTTCAATCAGTAGCTTTGAACGCAACCAGTTAAGGAATCTTTTGTCTATGGGAAATCATAACTGGAACTCTGATATGTAAAAGAGACAAAAGTATGGTAGTAGCTCTCTTCTTTAAAAAGTGGAAAGGGCAACCTCTCCTTTTCCCCACCTGACCCTGGGCAATGAATGAGACTCCACCTGCCCTCCCAGCCCTCTCTCTCTCTCTTTTGCTCTTTTTTCCAAGCAAAGAAAAACATCACAGCAACTTTTCTTCAGCCACGTTCCCTGGTCCAGAGGAAATCGTGGCAACACCCTGAATCCTGGCAACAGCCTTCTGTACCTTTGAAAGTGACATACTCAGGATCTTCTCTTTTCAGCCCCCATGTCCTCTGGCAACACCCTGCCTTCCTTCACCAAAGGACACCAGCAGTCCAACCAGTACCCCTCGAGATGCTAGAACACATTTTCTGCCATGAGATGTTGTTATCAGACTCTGCTTCCAGCTAACCTTTTAGACAGAGAAGAGGTAAACAGATATAATCCTTGTTGTGTCAATGGGGAAAGTGTTAGTAAGTAAGTGTTAGTCGCTCAGTCGTGCCCGACTCTTGCGACCCCATGGACTGCAGCCCACCAGGCTCCTGTGTCAATGGGGAAACTGAGGCCAAAGATGGTCAAGCTCTAAGTTGAGCAGGAGATTCCTCCGGCCTCAGTTCCAGTCTCTCTACTAACCCTGATCCCTGCAAGCATGAAGGCTGTGGCCCTAGGCCTGAGAGCAGCGCACACCTTGCTCTTCCAAAACCAAGCCAAGCTGAACCTCACGGAGCAGAGGGACCCAGCCTGCCCTCCTCCCGGCCTGGCTTGTTCTACTTGATACTGAAGACTCAGCTCCCTGCCTAGAGGCGATGGCCACGCCCCCACACACTTGGCCACGCCCCCTCACAGACACGGTGTGTCCCTCATCGATCTTGTTCCCTTTTCATCCTTATCGCCAAATCCCCCCTAACTGTTTTTCTCATCGTGCTGACTTCTCCTTGGGGAGAGCGAGCACTTGCATAACAAGCACTTGACTCGTCTCCAAAGCCAAGGTTTGTTCCAATGAGTTTGACTTTCAACCTCCCCACGTCTCCTTGAGAAGATGAACCGCGCTTTTGTACCACAGGACATGCCAGGAATAGCTCCCCCGCAGTGCTCGCGGGAGGGGCAGGGATCGTGAGGAAGAGGCTGCAGCTCAGCTAGACATCTAAAAGGTACCATTAAGATGATGGACGCCTTTTTCCATGGTGCCTTGGGCAAGCCGTTGCACTTTATTACTCATCTCTTCCGCAGGGAGGTCACGGCATGTCCTGTGCTCTCTGGCCTGGATGCACGCTCTGGGGACCACACTCACATCCTGGGGAGGAGAGGATGCGGGAGCAGGGCCTCAGGATATGCTATCTCTGCATCCTTACCTGGACGCAGGGCTTAGGCAGAACAGACCACACTCCTGTGGTGATGTCACAGACACGACCTCTCCCTCACCACAGTCACCACCCCCTGCAAATCAGCAGATTTTCCCAACAGTCTGCAACTTCTCATCACGGGAAAAATCCCACAGGCAAAACCAGATTTCTGACCAACTTAGAAACATCTGAACACACTCCACTAACAACAGTAGTGATAGTCACCAATTACCTAGCCATTACAGTGACCAAAGGTTGTCCTGGGCATTTGAGACTCCCTGCAAAGCAGGTTTGGCCATCTCACTTGTCCAGAGTCTAAGGGAAGTTCAGAAAGTTGTTCCTTGGTACTTAACTGGCAGAGCTGGGATTTGAAATGACCCCTGGCTGGGTCTAAAGCACAATGTTCTTCCTATTGGAAGACACTGCCCATGTGACTCCAAGGGCAGGATCTAAGATAGAAATAAGGATGGACTCAAGGCCTGGGACAAACTGGGTTAGTCTGAGCCAAATAATGGGGATTGGTGGCCTCCCTGCCTCCCAGCCAGTATTCCCTGGCTAACCTCCACCAGGCAGACATGTAGGCTGTAGAACCAGGCAGGTCCTTCAGGAGCATCCAGTGGAAGAAAGGGATTCAGGAGCTGAAGACCCACTATGCAGTAGGGCCATCGCCACAGGAACCTGGTTCTCTCTAGAGAAAGCCCATGAGATGTGGGTTTCCTGACCCATTTCACAGATGGAGAAATAAGGCTTTACCAGAGTCAGAGGACCCATAAGACTTGCAGATATCAGGTCAATCGTGTTGAGTCCAAAGTGCGCCTTCCTACCACAACCTCAAGCTGCATCTGTGAGGAGAGAGCTTGACTTTTGACTCCAGAGGGTCAAACCACCTGGCTACCACCTTTTAACCACTGCTGGGTACCACTCTCAAAGGGCACTGAGCAAACGTGACCGCATCATTTCTGTCTCATCCCTGAATCACCTTCTGGCTCATATAGGATAACATCTGGGTGATTATTACCAAAAAGAACAGTTTTTGATTCCCTCAATGTCCAAATATGGTTTCCACTGCTGTGCTTAAAAAATTATTTTCCCCTCCTTTGGTATGTTAAACCATCTCTCCTGAAATATCATAATGATCTTTGTTGACACCATCGACTAGCTTTTTAAGGTCTTTCTGTGTAAATACAGCAAAGATAAATTTCAGGCCAACTCCCATCTGAATCATTCCAAGCCTGGAATGCTGAAGGGTCTGGGTGAGTGAGCCTTGGCTGTACCTCGAGTCAGGAGGAGGAATACATTACCCTTGACCTTTCTCAGAGGAGCTGAATGGCTGAGCCTGTCCACTGGGAAAGTCTGATGGGAGAGTCTTTCCTCCTCCCCCACTCTCCCTCCCAGAGCCCGGAAACAGGGAGGCACAGGACAAGGCTCACCCCTCGTCTGTGTTGACGCCTTCAGTTTGCAGCTCACGGCCACCCTTTGTCAGCCCTGCTCTCTGCCCTGGGATGCAGACCCATCTGGACTCCCTGGCCCTCTGCCTTCCTATTGGATTTGGTCCTGGGAAGCCCAACAGAAAATGGGAGGAGATTGAGGGTGGGATATTCATGCCTCTGAGGCTCCCTCCCAGCAGGTCCACCAGTCTAGCGATCCTTTCCAGGCAGATTTAGCTGCTCCCTCCTCCCCTTCCCCTGGCCCCTGAATGGTCAAGGGGACTAGCTTCAGGTTGCCGCCCTGGTCTTTGCACAGCAACCCTGATACTAGGAATAGGAGTCACCATTTACAGAAGCTTCTCTAGCCAGTCACTTTATCTACATGATTGTGCATAGTTCTAAGAGCAGCCCTTTGAGGAAGGCATCCCATGTGTCAGCTGAGGAAGCTAAAGTGGTGGCCGCTAAGCAGCTCGTTCAACGCACTCACTAGTAAATGGGGAAACAGGATTAGAGTCCCTGCTGAGTGGACCATCTCCCGTTGAAACCACAATGGTAGCTCCCTGGGGCCAGTATGGCAGGGAGCCATACTGCCATATCCCTCCACACCCCTATGGCAATCCTGATCCCAGCCCCAGTCTGACCCTTTTCCAAACCCTCCTACTTCAACCCTAGACTCCTGACCAACTGGGTCTTCCCCAAAGACTGGGTCACCCTTGCCCCCGTCAGTGCCAAAGCTGGGGCCCATCTCTTGGCTAAAATGCTTGCTGTCCAATTCAGAAGCAGCACATTTTGAATTCAAAGGGATATGAACCAAATGTCCTCAGCCCTGTCCCCGCTGTTTCTGGGTCTGTGTCTCATGTGACCATTTAGGTCTCCTCTTGGCACTAACCTCTCACCCCTTTCTCTTTCCCTCTTGTTTTTCCATTTCCCAAAAGTGTTCACAAGTTTCTGATAGATTAACAAAGAAAGAAATAGAACCTCCTGCTTTATAGACAATGAGTAAGAAATGTCATCAGTAGACATAACAGTCAACATAAACTACATAACACAATATTGAAACCAGCCCATGAGGGAAAAAGGCGTGTGTGCCTGTTCAGTCACTCAGTCGTGTCCGAATCTCTGCAACTCACGGACTGTAGCCCGCCAGGCTCTTCTGTCTATGGAATTCTCCAGACAAGAATACTGGAGTCGGTTGCCATGTCCTTCTCCAGGGGATCTTCTGGAGCCAGGAATCAAACCTATGTCTCCTGCATTGCAGGCAGATTCTTTACCCACTGAGCTACTGGTAAGCCTTGAGGGAAAATGTCCAATTGGCCAAAATCTAAAGAAAGAATTAAATCTTCTTCATGAAGCCTAGATTTGCACAATGCATTCAAAATAAACTGGACTTGGTAGAAACAATGGCTAAAAGCACACATATGTGCACGCGCACACACATAGGCACTCACAACAGCAGAAGGCAAATTATGAAGGGACAAAAAATTAGTTGTAAAATTTTGTTATAAAATTTAAACTTGTTGAAAGACGTGAAAGTGAAAGTCGCTCAGTCGTGTCTGACTCTTTGCCACCCCATGGACTATACAGTCCATGGAATTCTCTAGGCCAGAATACTGGAGTGAGTAGCTATTCCCTTCTCCAAGGGATTAAACCCAGATCTCCCACATTGCAGGCGGATTCTTTACCAGCTGAGCCACCAGGGAAGCCCAAGAATACTGGGGTGGGTAGCCTATCCCTTCTGCAGCGGATCTTCCTGACCCAGGAATTGAACGAGGGTCTCCTGCACTGCAGGCAGATTCTTTATCAACTGAGCTATCAGTGTTGGATGAATATAATTTCAATAAAGTAGCAAAGAAACAATAACAGAAATTATAATTAGACTGTATGAAAACCTAGAATTGAAATGTCATGTATTTGTTCTGAAAACTAGTTTCACAATGAGATTTTATCACTGTTAATGTAATTCTATTAAAACATAAATATTCCAAAGGTTTTAGAATCCAAATAGCCTCAGTCTTTAAGAGGTGGAGCCAAAATGCAAGAGCCAGAGACATGGATGGACCTAGAGAGTGTCACACAGAGTGAAGCAAGTCAGAAATAAATATTGCATGTTAATGCATATATGTGGAATCTAGAAAAATGGTAGAGATAATCTTATTTGCAAAACAGAAATAGAGACACAGGTGTAAAGAACAAACGTGTGGATACCAAGGTGGGAAGAAGAGGTGGGATGAACTGGGAGATTGGAATTGACATATACACACTATTGATGTATGTTTGTGCGTTAGTCGCTCAGTCGTGCCCGAGTCTTTGCAACCCCATGGTTTGTAGCTTACCAGGCTTCTCTGTCCATCAGATTCTCAGGCAAGAATACAGGAGTGGGTTGCCATTCCCTTCTCCAGGGGATCTTCCCAACCCAAGGATGGAACCCAGGTCTCCCACACTGTGGGCAGATTCTTTACCATCTGAGCAACCAGGGAAGCCCATACACTACTGATACTATGTATAAAATAGATAACCACTGAGAAGCTACTGTATAGCACAGGGAGCTCTACTCAATGCTCTGTAGTGAACTAAATGGGAAGGAAATCCAGAAAAGAGGGAATATATATATATATATATATAGCTGATTCACTTTGCTGTGCGGTAAAAACTAACACAACATTGTAAAGCAGCCATACTCCAATAAATTTTTTTTAATGCCAGAGTCAAAATTGAGGATTTCAGCTTACTATCTCATTCCCAGTAAGCCCACCAGCACCCTGCCCTGCCATACCTTCAGACCCGAACTTGCATCTCAGCCCATGTTCTCCATCTAGGCCCCACCCCAGGGTCTGACCTCCAGTCTCACTTCCCCTTCAAAGCCTCCTCTCACTCTTTTCCTCCTGATACGAGTTTCTCATGCCTGACTGGTCCTCCTCCCTCTGATTATGAGTGGAGTGCTCTCTCAGGGTCTCCCTGCCCACCTGCCCAGGCCCAGACAAGCCCCAGAGACCCCTAAGTGATGTTAGCCCAGGAAACCTGGTTTCCCCCGACAGCACTGCAGCCTACCATTCATAATGCCCCTCCTTAGAAGCCTCCTGGACCTCACATGAACAAGATTCACAGATTCCCATCCTGAGCACTAGGAGCCGGGCAGACTCACTGAGAATATCAACCACAACAGAGCTAAGTGTCTCAGGTCCCTGCCAAATGTTGGATAATCTGAAGCATATCCCGTGTGTTATTTCCAAACCTGCTAGCAATCCTGCAGAGCATGTATTAACCCCTTCTTTTAGAGGGATAATGGGCTCAGAAAGATTGAACGACTTGGCCAAGGTCACCCCATTTTTAAAAGGTGGAAGTGTAATTGGAACCCATACCTCACTGGACTCTGAAGTCCACCATGGTCTCTACTCTGGGAGTGTTCTCCACCCTGCTGAAAACAACCAGTGAAGTAGAGAGATGGAAAATAAACATCTGTAAGAAGGCTTAGAGAGCTGCCAAGCAGTGAGGAACTGGGGTGCAGAGACTGAGAGCAGAGGGGAGCCCAGAGCAGTGACCCCAGCATGGGGCCACTTTCCTCTAGAGGATCCTAAGTGAGAACACAAATGAGAGCCTGAACCACAATTCCTAGAGATCTAGGACAACCTTTGAAATTTAGGGCCTACTAAGCATGTCCTGGTAAACATCCCAGACTTTCAGTTGAGACCCAAAAGCTACACTCTATGAGTAAGAGTGAACCGCTCATACTGTATCTGAAGCCCAAGATTGGACTGGATTAAAGTGATCTGGGATGATGGAGCCCCTAGCCTCAAAGGCAGCCATAAGCAAACATAAATCTTTTCTTTTTTTTCTAATTAGACTTTACTTTTTTTTTAATTTTATTTTTAAACTTAAAAACTGTAACATCATCCAAGATGAAAAAGCTCTAGAAATCTGCCATACCTATAATTAACAATAATGTATCATACACTTAAAAATTTGTTTAAAGCATATATCTGATGTTAAGTGTTCTTACCACTAATGTATTTTTTAAAAATTGTAACATCATCCAAACTCTCAAATGAACACTGTTTAAAATACAATGTTTGGCATGCAATCAAAAATAAGGAGATACTTGAAAAGGATAGATGACATGACCAAGATCTTGGAGAAAAAAATATACGATAGAAATCGCAGGCCCAAGGAGTTCCACGTATTGGAGTTACCAGGCACAGACTTGAAATTCTTGCTTAATACACTCAAGGAAATGAAAGATAAGTTTAAAATTTCAGCAGAAAACATAAGCTATAAAAAATTCAAATTCTGCAACTGAAACAAAAAAGGACATTGAGAACACAGTGGATACATTTAGGAGCTAATTAGGCCTGGCTGCAGAGAAGATTAATGACCTGGAAAGTACAACCAAAGAAAATATCCAGAGGAAAGCTCAAGGAAACAAAAGGACAGGACAAATCAAAAAACACCTAGGAGACATCTAAGATACAGCGATGATTCCAGACCCATCACTGAAATTCAAACAGCAGAGAAGAGGAAAATGGAGGAGATCCTTCTGAAAAGAGAAGAGCTGAGAATTTCCCTATATGTGAACTCTTCCCATTTAATCCATCCTAAATAATTCAAGTTTCTGGATTCTTTTGTCTTTACTTTCCCTATTCTATTTCCCATCATTGATTGTTCCTAACTGTTACTTTTTGAGATGAATTATGGTTCAGATATTGGCCACATGCAGCATTAGTGAATTAGGAGGCAACATTTTCTGGGAACTCTGAAAAACAATGATCTTTCCTCCACTGGACAGTAGAATGTGAGATCTGGAACTGCTGCAAATAGTTTGTGAGCATAAAAGAGTAGTCTTGGGAGGAAGATGATACCACAGACATAGAGAAAGTGGGTTATGCCCTCATTAGATGACTTAGTTAAGGCATGCCCGAAACCAACAACGTGCACACACACACACCACACACGTCTGTCTGATTATTTGGGTAATAAATTCCTTTTAAGCAGGTTTGTATCAGTTTGTGGACACTTACAACCAAAGCTACAAAAATGATATAAAATGTTGGAAGTAAAACTACTCTCCAGAAAATCTGAAATGAAATCTATCTTGAAGTGTATCAAGAGTCTCTTGCAACCACTCCGATATTTAGTATTGCCATTTTGAATTCTGTTTGTGACAGGCAAAACAATAATATTTTCTCTTTAGCTCAGACTTTCCTAGCTCTAATTTTCAGTGAAGTGGATTTTGTTGATAAACATTTGAATGTCCTCAGTTGTGTATTGTCACTTTGTGGCTGTGACTTCCTTAGACCTTAGATTTCCATCTTTTCCCCTTGCTTCCACTGTTCGATTTACCAGCTGAAAGCCAAACACTGTGGGGCGTGGGGCAGGAGCCCCGGAATCAAATGGACAGGCCTACGTCCTAGAGAGACTGAGCCTCTAGTAATGACGGACAAACAAGGGTGCAAACATCTGGACCAAAAGGCTGATGACAGCCCTGTAGAAGGAGATACAGGTTACGCTTATTAGGACTTCTACACTTTATTCCAAACAACTTTATTTGGAATAACTTCCGTTACTTAATCTTAAGCTTTCTTTATATCTGCTTTTCTTTTGCTTATTTTATTCCTCTCTTTCTCTGTCTTCATTATATTGATTGGATTTTCATTGTTTCTTTATGTTCACCCAAGTTTAAAAGTTATACATTCTATTTCTATTCTTCTACATTTACCATGTTTTACATGCACCTTTTACATTTATCATCTTTTACATGCATCATCAACTCAGTGGACATGAGTTTGAGCAAACTCCAGGAGACAGTGAAGGACAGGGAAGCCTGGCATGCTGCAGTCCATGGGGTCACAAAGAGTCAGACCTGACTGAGCAACTGAACTGAACTGGATGCTAATCCACTGCATTTTTTTTAATTGGAGTATAATGCTTTGCAATGTTGTGTTAGTTTCTGCTATACAACAGTATAAATCAGCTATATGTATAATATATCCCCTCCCTCTTGAACCT
>NW_011495032.1:6542294-6543156 GCF_000754665.1 Bison bison bison
TCCCAGCACCACTTGTTAAAGAGATTGTCTTTAATCCATTGTATATTCTTGCCTCCTTTGTCGAAGATAAGGTGTCCATATGTGCGTGGATTTATCTCTGGGCTTTCTATTTTATTCCATTGATCAATATTTCTGTCTTTGTGCCAGTACCATACTGTCTTGATAACTGTGGCTTTGTAGTAGAGCCTAATGTATTTTTTAAAAATTGTAACATCATCCAAACTCTCAAATGAACACTGTTTAAAATACAATGTTTGGCATGCAATCAAAAATAAGGAGATACTTGAAAAGGATAGATGACATGACCAAGATCTTGGAGAAAAAAATATACGATAGAAATCGCAGGCCCAAGGAGTTCCACGTATTGGAGTTACCAGGCACAGACTTGAAATTCTTGCTTAATACACTCAAGGAAATGAAAGATAAGTTTAAAATTTCAGCAGAAAACATAAGCTATAAAAAATTCAAATTCTGCAACTGAAACAAAAAAGGACATTGAGAACACAGTGGATACATTTAGGAGCTAATTAGGCCTGGCTGCAGAGAAGATTAATGACCTGGAAAGTACAACCAAAGAAAATATCCAGAGGAAAGCTCAAGGAAACAAAAGGACAGGACAAATCAAAAAACACCTAGGAGACATCTAAGATACAGCGATGATTCCAGACCCATCACTGAAATTCAAACAGCAGAGAAGAGGAAAATGGAGGAGATCCTTCTGAAAAGAGAAGAGCTGAGAATTTCCCTATATGTGAACTCTTCCCATTTAATCCATCCTAAATAATTCAAGTTTCTGGATTCTTTTGTCTTTACTTTCCCTATTCTATTTCCCATCATTGATTGTTCCTAACTGTTACTTTTT
>NW_011495032.1:6543256-6550822 GCF_000754665.1 Bison bison bison
CTCTTGAGCCTCCCTCCTGCCCCCGCCCCTATGCCACCCTTGTAAGTCATCACCAAGCTGAGCTCCTGTGCTTTACGGCAGCTTCCCTTTGGCTATCTAATTTACACATGATAGTGTGTATATGTGAGTGCTATTCTCTCAATTCGTCCCACTCTCTCCTTCCTCCACTGTGTCCACAAGTCCATTCTCTGTACCTGCATCTCTATTCCTGCCCTGCAAATACATTCTTCAGTACCATTTTTCTAGATTCCACATATATTCATTAATATATGAAATTTGTTTTTCTCTTTCTGACTTACTTCACTCTGTATGACAGACTCTAGTTTCATCCACATCACCACAAATGACCCGATTCCATTTCCTTTTATGGCTGAGTAATATTCCATTGTGTATATGTACCATATTTTCTTTATCCATTCATCTGTTGATGGTCATCTAGGTTGCTTCTAGGTCCTGGCTATTGTAAATAGTGCTGCAATAAACATTGGGGTACATGTGTCTCTTTGAATTATGGTTTCCTCAGGGTATATGCCCAGTAGTGGGATATCTGGGTCAAATGCTAGTTTTATTTTTAGTTTTTAAAGGAACTTCAATACTGTTCTCCATAGTGGTTATAATAATTTACATTCCCACCAACAGGGTAGGAAGATTCCTTTTCTCCACATCTTCTCTGGGATTTATTATTGCCTGTAGGTGTTTTTATAATGGCCATTCTAACAGGTGTGAGGAGATATCTCATTATAGTTTTGATTTGTATTTCTCTGATAATGATCGATGTTAAGCATCTTTTCAAGTGTTGGCCATCTATATGTCTTCTTTGGAGAAATGTCTGCTCAATAACACACTATATATTAAGACCCATACCTAAGGCTTAATCAGCATCTTTATTCTTCAGCCAACTATTACATGGAGTTTACAGTTATTTAACTTCAATCACCCTGGAGGAGGACATGGCAACCCACTTTAGTATTCTTGCCTGGAAAATCCCACGGACAGAGGAGCCTGGTGGGCTACGGTCTATAGGGTCGCAAAGAGTTGGATGTGACTGAAGCGACTTATCACACACACACAAGTTCAATCAGCCAATGAAGACTTATCATGTTATTGCTATATACTGATTCACTTCTGCTTCATTTTTAAGCCCTCTCTACAGATTAATTCTTTTTAACAATAAATGCTTATTTGGACTTACCAACATGCTTAGTAATTTCTTTGCTTAGTTTGCTACTTTCATACACCCCTTCTTCTGGACTCACTTTTCTTGTTACTGAGAAGATACTTTATTAAATATTAGCTGGGAGGCTGTGAGTAGTAAACATTCGGGTTTTGCTGAAAACTGTCTTATTTCATCGTCTTTCATGAATGACTGTTCACCTGGACATCAGTGATCAAATGGATAGCTCATCTTTCCCCAGTTACGTGGTGACTTTGCCCCGTCGTCTCCTGACATCGCTTGTTTCTTCCCGGTGGCCCACTGCCAGGCTGGTTAGCATTCCTGTTTCATTTCTTTGTCTCCTCACCTGCTGTTTTTTCAGTTTTATATTGATGTGCCTGGGTGTTGATTTCTTATTATTTCAGTTTTTGGAACTTGATTTGCTTCTTCAATCTTTCTTCACTATTTCCTTCTCCTGGAGAGAATATGTATCTGGAACATTTCATTCTGTCTCCCAATCTCTTAACATCACTGTTACATTTTTCTTCTTCTTATCTCTTTCTGTTGAGTTTTCTCAGATTTCTCAGAAATCTCAGGGAGATTTCTACCATCTCCCTATTTCTCTCTGTGTAAATGAGAGATATTGAGTTGTGAATATTATTTAATACACTTTTATTTCTCAAGATCTATTTGGTTATTGTTCACCTCTGTCTCACTTTATGATTGTTTTTCTTATTTTATATTTTTAAATGTTTTGATCATACTTTTTTACAGTCTCCTTGTTTAATTCTAGATTATTCAGCTATTTCTAGTTCTTAGAATAGGAATCTTAATTGACTCTTCAGGAGTATTTTAACTGTGAGGGACAGAAAATCCCACATAAAACAGACCTAAGTAAAAGTAAGTTAATTGGCTCATATAACTGAAAAGTCTGGGTTATCCTGGCTTTAGTCACAATTTGACTCAGGGCTGAAGCTAATTTCTCTTTTTTTCTATTTCTTGGACCCACTTCTGTTTCGGCTCTATTCTCAGACATATCATTCCTCATGAGTGACAGGAGAGCTGCCAGCAGGCCAGCAAGAGAAAACTTTTGCTCAAATAACTCCTATCAGAGTCCTAAGATTGCCTCTGGTTGGTCCAGCTTAGATAGTGTGCCCACATCGACACCCACAACTGTGGTCACAGGAAGGAGAAACACGGACTAGCTTGGCCTGGGGTGGAGCCCCAGGAGCCCACCTTGTATTGAGGAAGGGCTGTTGGAAGAAGACAGGATAATAGATGCTGGGAGGAGTGATGTGTGGATGAGAGTGTGTATGTGTGTTAGCCACTCAATCATGTCCAGCTCTTTGTGACCCGATGCACTGTAGCCCGCCAGGCTCTTCTGTCCATGGAATTCTCTAGGCATGAATACTGGAGTGGCTTGCCATTTCATTCTCCAGGGGATCTCCCTGACCTGGGAGTTGAACCCAGTTCTTCTTCATTGCAGGCAGATTTTTTACCGTCTGAGCCACCAGGGAAACCCTTGGGTGAGAGTAAGTTTCAGTAAATGCTAAAAGACTAAGTGAATTTGGTCTGACTTTTATCTGATTCACAAGTTTGCCTTCTGCACATGCCCTTACACACACATGATACACGCACATGCACATACATAGAGTTAACTGCTCCCCCAGCCCAACAGCTCCATCTCCTGTCTTGGTAGACGCAAGTCCAGCCCAGAAAGCTCCTTTCCCAGTGGTTCTCACTGCAGCACTGAGCCTGAATCTCTCTGGCTGGATTAGAGCCAAGGCCTTTCCCTGAACTCAACATGGTCACTTTGTTTGGCCATGCCTGGGTCACATCCTTTCCCTACATCCAGGGACAGGGGCAGCCCCACAGAGCTGCATAGTCGGAGAATGGAGGAAGAAGACAGGATAATAGATGCTGGGAGGAGTGGTGTGTGGATGTGGTGGTGGAGTTCTTACCCCCAGAGAAGTGGGACGGATGCTGTCAGATGGAAAAAGGAGCTGTCCTTTTCAAAGAGAAACCCACCAATTCCCAAAGCCATCCCATTCCCATTGAGCAGCTTGGCTTGCCATGCCCTGCCTCCCTAGCCTCATCATGCTATGGAAACTTTACAATTTCTCTAGTCAGTTCCTAGGTAGGTTGATAAGAAGTCCAGGGTTCCCAAGGAGGAGAAACATGTCCTTGAGCAAGATATAGTAGGTTGATAAGAAGTCCAGGGTTCCTCAGGAGAAAGGGGTCCAGAGCCCTTGAGAAGGGGAAAGGGGCCTGGAGCTCTCAAGGAGAAAAGGAGAAACAAATTCTTTTCTACATTCCTTTGTCTTAGTCAATAAAACATAGCTCAGTTGGTAAAGAATCCGCCTGCAATGCAGGAGACCCCAGTTCAAATCCTGGGTCAGGAAGATATGCTGGAGAAGGGATAGGCTACCCACTCCAGTATTCTTAGGCTTCCCTTGTGTCTCAGCTCATAAAGAATCCATCTGCAATGCAGGAGACCTGGGTTTGATCCCTGGGTTGGGAAGATCCCCTGGAGAAGAGAAAAGCTACCCACTCCAGTATTCTGGCCTGGAGAATTCCATACAGTCCATGGGGTGGCAAAGAGTTGGA
Source organism: Bison bison bison (assembly GCF_000754665.1). Classification (NCBI taxonomy): domain Eukaryota; kingdom Metazoa; phylum Chordata; class Mammalia; order Artiodactyla; family Bovidae; genus Bison; species Bison bison. The sequence continues at coordinate 6,547,017 of NW_011495032.1, forward strand.
CATGACTGAGCAACTTTCACTTTCACTTTTCACTTTTCAGTCAGTATAACAATGTATCTTGCTTGAGGACATGTTTTGCCTTAACAAGAACCTTCTGACTAATCCTGTCATCTTAAAATGTATATTATGGGTGTGTGTCTGGTAAGATCTTTCTACTGTTCTTTCTAATCTTGTTAATTTAAGATGTATGTTGTGGGAGTGGGTCTGAAACAAGTATATAAGACCTTGATAAGACTAGCTGGGGGCGGGCATTCTCTGCCCCCCTTCTGATGTCTATGTCAGGGACTTTCTCTGTCCCTTTTTTTTTTACTTTAATAAAACTCTGCTACACAAAAGCTCTTGAGTGATCAAGCCTGGTCCCTGGTCCCGAAGCTAAATCTTCTTCTTTGAAGATCATGAATCCAACACTGTAAGCTATCAGTATATCCCATCCATAGATTTATTTGGGAGCATTTCTCTAATTTCAGCCTGAACCACCGTCTAGGGTAGTGAGCTTCAAATGTGTTACTCCCTCTCCAACTATGTTGGTCCCTGGGATCAACAATTCTCATTTGTGCATCTTTAGAAATTCCTAGTCTAGAACACAAAATAGCTTCCATATCCCTCTGATAAACACCTTAACATCTTCAGGCCTCAGCAAGCCCCTCCTTCCCCGAGATGAGCCCACTCTGTACAGACCACACTCACCTCTGTGACCCGGCCCCTTCCTGCGTGGTCAGACAGGCTCTTGCTGTTCCCAGCCCTGCCACTCAGAAGCAGGGAGACCTTTGGCGAATCACCTGACTTCTCTAAGTCCCACACCTGCAATGTCAGCATAAAGATATTCATCTGCAAGGTCAGGGGAGGATCTACTGATGGCACTGTTGGCAGGGCAGCCCAGGCACGTTGCCTGGCTCAAGGTCAGCCCTCTGAGTGGAAGGGCCTCCTTCTCTCCTCCCAGTGAGCCTGGCTTCTTGCTCAAGGACTGGCCAGTCCTTGGCCTCCAGCTTTAGTAACCACATGTCTTTGAATCAATATAACTGCCCATCTGACCTTTGATCTCTGACCTGTGAAGCCTGCTACTCCCCTGTGGGATTTCCCTGTTGGCCCATCTCCTCCTGTGACCCCTGACCCATGAACCCCAGGCATGGGTGCAGCCGCCCCAGAACAGGGTGGGGGTAGAAGCAGGAGAGGAGGACAGGTGATGTGGAGGAGGTGATGGAGGTCACGCCAGGGTGTCATCTGGAGGGAACATCTGTGGCTTCCATGTTGTCACAAAGCAAACAGCAGTGAGTTTTCTGTTTCACAATCCAGGCAGCTCGTTTCATGGGCCTTTGACAGTTCTTTCATGTCCCTGACAGTGAGGAGCTTTTCCCCCAGGAAGTTAGAAGGATGGCCACCCCCCATGGCCCCCCTCACCTGGTGACGTTCCGTGGCACACCCACCTGATGACACTCCTCAGTCACTTTTCCTGTGTGAGCAGATGTCACTGAGCCACATCCCTGCCACCTCCTCTTCCTGCCTCCCCAGGACCCCAACCCTGGGTCCTCTGCTCACAGAGGGCTCCTCATTCAGCCTCTCTTGGGCAATCTTTCCAGTTTTCAGTGAACGTTTTCTGCTCACAACAGCACTTCTTGGGGCCTGGGAGGGGGTGCAGGTGGGTGTCACCCTCTTGCTATGGTTTGAAGCACAGCCCACACACTCCTGGTTTGCCAGTGGGACCCTGAGACTATCCTTTGGTTTGGGGCTCATTAGTGTAGCCAATGTTTACTTCCTTCTCCTCTCCTGCCTCCCCCTCCCCCTGACTGCCCCCTGCCTTCCCTTCCCTTCCAACTCCTCCTCCTTCCTCCTCCTTCCCCTGCCTCCTCCTCCAGGGACCACTTCTGGTGACAGTCCCTCTGACAAAGCTGTGATCAGCCCCATGGGGAGGGGGCTGTGATGGGGGCTGGGCTCCTGTCTGACCCTTTCCTGTCCCTCACCTGCTCCTGCTGCACCACCCTCTCCTGTTTACAGAGCAGAACCTGTCAGAGTTTGGAGGCAGAAAGAGCCCTTCTACTGGTTACAGACCTTCGCTGTGAAGCCTCAGCAGTTTTGCCCTGCTCCAAGCCTCTGCTTCCTTACCCGGGGAGCAAGGACACTAATGCCCACTTACACAGCTGCGGTGAGGGTTAAAGGAGGAGAAGGTGCCATGGAGTGGTTTCCAATCCATCATCGCAGCTCACGTTCACGACACGCTGACCACACCGGGGCACACGGAATGCAGATGAACTCATCCAACCTGCACCACAAAATCCCACAAGGCGCCCATCCTCCAGATGGAGAAATCACTGCACAGAGAGGTCAAGTAACCGCACAGGGAAACACAGCTGTTTGGGAGCCCAGGTGTCTGCCCCTTCCCTCCAGGAGGAAGTCGCCCCCACATCTCCGAGACACAAGTTCTGGTCTCCCATCGCCCTGCTGGTGGTCAGTCATCCCAGTCTCCACTACCCTCTGGTCACACTGACCAGGGCTCTGCCTAGGGGGATGCCCACCCCCAAGCCCCTCTCACACTGGCCTGTGGGTGGCTCAGGACTCAGGCCTCCTTTGATTGGGCAGGAGACTGTGTTTCTGAGAAGATGGTGTCATAGTCAGGGCTGGGACGGGGCCAAACAGTGGCTCTTGGCCTCGTGTCCCAGGCAGGCAGCTCTCATAATGGAGTGGGCGGCGAGGGGACGCTGGGCACAGGTGCTCCCGGGAACACGTGGAAGGAGGAGCACCCGCGGGCAAAGGGCTGGGGAAGAAGGTGTCTGTTGTCTCCTCCTTCATCTCTGAGAACAATTCCCCTTTTGAGCTTCTTGGCTGGGAGAGTTGAGAGATTCTTTCTCCAAGGCTTCTTCTTGACAGGTTGATTTATCTGTTTTGGTAACTCGGTCTTCCTGAGAAAGAGAGGCTGTGCGCCAGGGCCGGTGTGAGGGCCCACCTTGGGGCAGAGGAGGGCCTGTCCCCCAGTCCCACGCGGCCTCGGACCCTCGGGCCACCTCCCTGCCCCCTGCTCCTGAGAGAGGGAGGGGGACCAGACCGGGAACCAAGAAGAGCATGAAAGCCATGGCAGAGTCTGGGTTCCTCCTGCTGTCTGCCTGGACTCTGCTGCCCAAGGCGGGCCCTGGACCCGTTTTCTGGATGGGAAACTTCTGCCTAAGGATGTGGTGAACACGAGGCAGAGATCAGATTAATGCTGAACTCAGCGCCTCCACTGCGGCTCCCAGGCACCCAAGGAAAGGACTCTGAGCCCCAAGGGCAAGGTGGGATGCTGGACCCGGTCCGAGGCAAGTGTGGCCTCCCCAGATGGGGTGAGACCACAGGCTGACAGCCTTCTTGGGGGCCCCCTCTCTGTCTCCCAACAGGAGAGCCCATTGCCAGTCCCTGCAGGGCTGTCCCCCACTTGTGCCCACAGCCCCAGCACAAACCCCCACCCACCTGGTGTCTCCCCATCAGAGTGCCCCCTCCTCCAGGTGGGGACCCAGGACACAAGCAGGGAGAGAGGGAAGGGTTAGGAGGGAGAGAGTCCAGAACCTCCAGAGGGAGGCTCAGGAAGCCTGGGGCCTTTGAGAAAATCTACAAGGCAACCTGTGCTTGAAAAACCTAGCGGAAATAAAGCACAAAGTCAGGCCCCAAGAGCAATTTCTTTTCCAGGCAAGGAGACTGCATTCATCAGCCGACACCGCCTGGTCCTAGACCTGCAGGGTGCGGTGGGGCAGAGGGGAGTGGCAATGAGTCCAGGACCGAACTGGGGCTCTGAAGCCTGAACAGTACAGACCACCCTAGCCCTGAGCCTGCGGGTGTGTCAT